>NC_138221.1:51744372-51983768 GCF_964197995.2 Scardinius erythrophthalmus
TTTCTTTTCAGATGAATTTATAAAATGATCATTTTTGTACAGCTTCATAAATGCTAGGGAGATTACATAACTCTTGATTATAGGTCATTTTTTTTCCATTTGTTATTTGAATTACAACTTCCACAGTTTTTTAAACTATTATGTAGCGGTCCCGATCACAGTGAATAAGGTCCACAGAAGAAGATCAGATGAAGATGAATTCAAAAATAAAACTATTTAATCAAACAAACTCAGATAATCCCCAGGTTACGTAACAGCATATGATACACAAACAATAACCGACAATCAAGGCAGAGAAACGAGGAACTTAAATACATACTGATAACAAACTAAAAGACTAACAGGTGTGATGATCAGATGAATTGCCATGATAATAGTGGGAAACATGAACAAAGACAACTGTAAATAATGAGAAGCAAACTAAAAGTCCATGATAATGAAACTAAACGAGCAAATGACTGAATATCCCTGACAGTAGCCATGTATGTATCTGGAGAATTTTTTTGTTGAATATAATTAATTATTATCAGTAGTTATTTCAAACATAACACAAATAAGAAGTTCCCCACAAAGCATAAATAAAAAATACTACAATTAATATTCATTTTAGCATTAATGTTAATTTTTTTCATTTTTGGAATTAATATTAATTTAAGTATTTTATATTTATCCTTTTGGGGAGAAATTCTTGTGTTTACATATAAGAAGAAATCTATTAATTAAAATAGAAAACGTATCTGAAATGTTTATAATTAAGATCCAATCCTTTTTTTCAGCCGTAAATGCCCTCCAAGATACATTGGACTAGTGAAAGTGTTTCTATTATGTTTACATTGAATGCTTTCATTTAAAAATTTGTGTGATATGTCCCCTTTAAATGCAAATTAAATGCAGTTAATAAAACGTCTTCACCCTTTCAGGTCCTGGCATCAATCTCACCACCAGACTTGTGAATTAAAATCAAAGGTCAAGCATTCGGACTGACTTATCACAGTGTTTGATCTTCATGGACAGACAATGATCTCCAGTCACACGGCAGAAAGTAGCATTAGCCGGCAGGAGAAATGCAGGCTGATGAGCTTGGCCACTTGCGCATGTTGCTGTGGTAACTCTATTATAGGGAAGGTAATAGAGAGCGACGTTTGTTTGTAAGCTTGGAATTTGTTTAATTACGGAACTGCGAGCAGAGCTGGCTCTAATTTGCATATGTAAATCCAAAGCAGGATTGGATGGAATTCTTTTGGCACAGATAGGGATATCTCACAAAAATAAATATTTTATATATTTATGGTAGGAAATTTACAAAATATCTTCGTGGAACATGATCTGTACTTAATATCCTAATGATTTTTGACATAAAAGAAAAAATTATAATTTTGACCCATACAATGTATTGTTGGCTACTGCCACAAATATACCCGTGCGACTTGTGACTAGTTTTGTGATTCAGGGTCACATTATCACATATATATACACTCTGTTTGAAAACAACCATCATTCTATTTGATGTCACTAGTAGGCAGATGGGTCAACACTTTTTCTTTCATGAGTTCACTTGCCCATTCAGTCTTAAAGGGTAACTCTCGCCAAAATGCAGCCTAGGGTCTTTTTGTTAATCTACCTGAGGCAAACTTTCATTTAAAAGTATAATTAGAATGGAAACGGTACTTTTAAGTTTGACCGTATTTTCGTTTTCGGTCAAATTGCCTTTTGAATGGGACTGCTAGGGGCACTTCGATGATAGCATCAAAAATGGCTATTTTTAAAACACTAAGAAGGCTCGACACAACATAAAACTTTGCTCAAAGTAGCACCAGGGGCTCTGCACATGAACTCGAGCATTGAGAACATTGTTTGTGTACATAGAGTTTAGTAAAATAAAGATTTTGAACAACTCACTGTGTCCGCCGGGATTTTGACAGTCAAAAATAGTCGATCTCCGAATGCAAATGAACCATAGGAAAGAACTGACTCTGAATTTTAGCATTGTTTCTTATATGAGGATCCTTTTTCAATTACAAGGTCAATCTTGATTTTCAGTAACGACAAAACAACAAATTATCCGTGAATTTATATGGAACTAAGCTTTAGGAGCTTTCCATCTTTACTCTCTTCCATGTTACGTTGCATTCGGAGATCTACTATTTTGACTGTCAAAATGCCGGCGGACACAGCTACAGTGAGTTGTTCAAAATCTTTCTTTTTAGTAAACTCTGTGTACACAAACAATGTTCTCAATGCTGAAGTTCATGTGTAGAGCCTCTGGTGATACTTCGAGCAAAGTTTCATGTTGTGTCGAGCCTTCTTAGTGTTTTAAAATAGAGATTTTCGATGCTATCATAAAAGTGCCCCTAGCAGTCCCATCCAAAAGGCAATTTGACCGAAAACGAAAATACAGTCAAACTTTAAAGTGGCGTTTCCATTCTAATTATGCTTTAAAACAAAAGTTTGCCTCGGGTAGATTAACAAAAAGACCCTTGGTTGCATTTTGGCGAGAGTTACCCTTTAATAGTTAATAGTAAACAAACTTGGCTTGATGTCCTCGAAGGAGGCTCGAACCCCAGCTAAACCCCCCCTATAACAGTACTTTGCAGAGGAATAATAAGGGAAATAAAGTAGGAGATGTAGAGGAGGAGAGATGCCGGAAGAATTGTTGCTGGGATGGTGCAGTGTCTGCTGCTTATATACGCTCGTAATGATGATTGAAAGGACTGAATGTTTAGGCTCCTCCAAAACCTACTTTTGAATCTTAATTTAAGTTGGCATGAAACCAGAGTTGCGATCGTCACTTCTTCCTTATAGTGACGTATATCCGAATGAAACAGCATCTTGATTTTGTCCATGGGGAATTGACTGGATGCTTGTGGTTTGCCATTGCTGTGATCTCATGTGAGTGACAGGTTGTCCCACCCTCATGCCAATAAACACATCAGAGAAGAGAAGTGATGTTGGTGAATGTGGAAGGGGAAGTTATTTGGATTAAAAAATATAAGAGCACATGAATTTAAAAAAGAAAATTAAATGCAACGAAAAATAATTTATGCAATATTCCATAAAAAATACAAATTGCCAATTTTGATTTCAAAATGACTTTAAATGCACCTCAAATTTATTTTCATGATTTACAAACAACATATCCACAATCCTGCTGACAGTGGAGAAAACCCCAACCCTTTAATTGCATCTTGCACTTTGACTTCTTCACTCTTTCTCCATCTGTCTCTCTCTGTATGTGGTTTATATGGAGGATTCATCAACAGTAATTAGCCATCTTGAGAGGTTGACACTCAGCACTGTTCCTCAGGGAGGTTTTTCCGCACTAGGTTGAAGGGCCTAAATGTGTCAGCACGCAGGTGTGCACAGGCTTTACCCACGTGTGTTTTTGTGTGTGTATGTGTGTGTTTCTGATTAGTCACATTAGCAGCGCTGCATGTTACTAATTCACAAGGACAGACGAGATGCGACAGCAGTAGCTCCCTGAGGGCAGTGAGCAGGGTTCAGAACTCAGGTTGTGTTTGCGACATTTTAGGTCGTGAGGCAAAGCTCCACTCCTACTTAAGCGTTAACCACACCATTGACAGACGTGATCCATCTCTGCAAACATGCCCAGCGGCAGAACTAAACAAACACGCACAGAAGCACAAGCATGAAAATGTTTAGGAATCTATTCTGAAAATAATGTTTACACAGTCTATAGATATTGAAATATTCCTGTATACCTGTTCTGGGGGGGGGGAATCAATACAATACAATAGCACTCGAAAGTGTAACAAACTGCAAAATAGGATTCTAACAAATAGGCCTTTAAATAACATGAGAATCAATTCACTGACAAAACATGTCCCATAACTTTACCTGCCATTAGTTTTAAAAGACATATCCACTTTGAAATTCATCAGAGATAATGATCCCATAGAATTTGACTTGCACTTTATTTTATCATATAGATTATATATTAAATATGTAAGACTGTCTGGACCAAGAGCTCCATAGAAACATAGAAACACTTTCACTAGTCCAATGTGTCTTGGAGGGCATTTACGGTTGAAAAAAAAAATAATTTCTCCCCAAAAGGATAAATATAAAACACTTAAATTAATATTAATTCCAAAATAAATAAAATTAACATTAATTCTGAAATTAATATTAATTGAAGTATTTTTTATTTATACTTTTTGGGGAACTTATTTGTGTTATGTCTGTAATAACTATACTGACAATGGCTACTCTCTCTCTAAAAAAAAAAGAAAAGAAAAAGAAATTGACATTTGAACTCTCTCTTGCAAAATTAGCATCCCCTTCCGAGGTGCAATCACCTCACTTGATCACAGCTCAGTATCATCTTAATCTACATTTCTTTCACTTCACCCCCTCTTCCCCCATCACTTCTCACCAAATGCGGACATCACCTGAAATTAACCCAAAAATCTATATGGTTTATTGTGAACAATTATCATACAACGCTATACTTGTTTGGCATCATTTGAAATGTCTCAGTGCGACTGATACAATGGTCCCATCCCAACAGAAGTAAACCAAAAGGTAACAAAGGTTTTAAGAGTTTGTAGATTGGCTTACTGTGGTTGGTGTGCCCTGTTCTAAGGATCTTTCATGCAAATTACCTTCTGTCCTCAGACAGTAAGGTGTAAACTACCCAATACCTTGATTAATACAAATTCTCACTTTGGGGGATGTTTTGTCTTGGTCTGAGTATTGAAAGAAATGTTTCAAGAGACTCAGGTGCGATTCTGTAAGCAGATCAGCCCGTAATGCAGAGTGCACCTCCAGACACTCAGCATTATATAGCCTATTTTTTCTAATGTCAGGTATGCATCTTTTACTCATTATTTCTGAGCATTTGATGTTATTGTATTGATTTTCTTTGAATTGATTATATAATTGGCATGATACGTTTACCTTACTGATAATAAATTGGGTAACACTTTAGATTACAGCCCCCAAAGTACTGCGTAAATTTAACAAATTTACAGCGTAACTTTCTGTAATTATAGTGTACCTGTAATGTGGAAATATAAGGGAACAAAATGTAAAGTTCTGGGAATAGAGGGGTAACAACTAGAAAAATGTAATTATTTATGCTGTAAGTATTTTATAACTAAAGGGTACTTATTCTGCTATTATGATAGGCAACAATCTTACGTTTGGGAGCAATTTAGCGACAAATTAGCAATTTTTGCTTTTTATACAGCATTTATACAGTTTTTTTTTGTTAACAAAAGTGATTAAGTTTGTTATTCTGTGTTTAAAGGCAAGTAAAACTAAAACTATTGCAACTTTTGTTTAAATACTGTGGAAATATACTCTTGCTTCATGTAGTTACAGGGTAAGTATGACATTGCGGGCTGTAAATTAAAGTGGTGCTTGTTACCCTCTTGTTCCATGTAGTTACAGGGTAGTGTGACATCTGTGGGCTGTAAATAGTTCTATATTTTCTTTTAATACATAAAAAAGAATAGCAAGAGACAAGGATTCCTTATTAAGATTCATCAGTGGAAAGAATGAAAAGGGAGAAGAGGAACAAGAGGAGGAAGAAACCGAGCAAGAAAAACAAAAACTGGACAAAATGTACTACTTTCTGTCAAGAGTTTAGTATTTGAAATAAAAAAATAATTAAAAAAAATGTTTTAGATGAATAAGAAGTGTTGTAAATCTGTTTTGAAATAAGCTGTTTTTCAAATAAATTTTGTGTATGTATTGTTATTGTTCCTGTAACTACATGAAACAAGAGGCTAACAAGCATGATGAGTATATTTCCCCATTAAAAAAAAACAAAACAAAATTGCAATAGTTTTAGGTTTACTTGTCTTGAAACATGTAACCCAGAACTAAAACAGCTGAACTTTTGCTATAAAAAAAAATAAAAAAAACCTGTATGAAAGGACAGATACAGTATATACCCCGTAATTAAAAAAAAAAAGCTTAGGCCTATGTATTGGTACACTATTATTACAAAAAGGTAATTCCCTTTTATGTATGTTCTCGCTATTTGGGTAACACTTTATTTTACAGTGTCCTTGAATCACGTTACATGTAGTTACTGTAGTAATAACTATAAATGACGCATAATTACACGCAACTAACCCTAAACCAAACCATAATTCTAACCCTATAGTAAGTACATGTAGTTAATTATTAATACTCAGTACTCAAATGCATAATTACACTGTAACACAGACCCCTTAAAATAAAGTGTGACCACAATTTATTAATTTTACTGGTTGTTACTAGCCTGGGTTTCCCCATGCTGCCTTGAGCACAGCGCGATTTTATTCACGCTGCTAGGCAGCCTGGATACCATGAACCAGATTTTCCCCTCAAAAAGGGAACCAATCACAGAACGGGGAGGGAGCAGCAAGACGATGACGACGTCTATGCGACACACCGAAGCAGTTTGTTTATATCTATGGATCCAACATGGCAGCAGACGCAAAGTTACCTTTTGATGCAGCCTTAGATAGTGCTCTAAGTAGTTTAGTCTTCTTCAGCCATCATCTTCTTCCTCGTTGAATTTCTGTCGCTCTACATCTACTGTCTATGCTCTACATACGTCATCTAGTATAATTGAAACGATTGGCTATGAGCTACGTACAGGCGCATTTGATAGACATTAGTAGCGCCCAATAAACTGCTCCGGGCATTCGTAAACCACGCCTCAAATACGAGAAAATGAACATGTGGTTCTCAATGAGACGAGGTCTGACGTTAGCCAGGCTAGGTTGTTACCCCTTTTTTCCCAAACATATTGTTCTCTTATACTTACATACATACATACTTTATAGGTAGACTATAATTGTACCCTGCAATGCTTTGTATCCTGACTTCTAGCATTTTTTCATATGAATGTGAATCACACACGAATACACTCTAACCAAAATGGACACGCAACAGACTGACCACTTGTTTGATGTGAGCAGTAAAATCTCACTTGGTCAAGACCACACAAATACACTTACACACACAGTCCATTAACAAGCATCCATTTGTGGCCCCAGGTCTTTTCCTTGTGCTTGTGTTCCTATCGTTCCTTTCTCCCTAACAGATGTACTGATTCGTAGCATCACCAGAAGTACCCCCCACCTCTCCCATGTCTTTCCCTCCACACTGAACACCAGCACTGGGCTGAGACTACAGCTACACATCATCAATTAATCTCCACAGAGGACGTGTCCAAGACCAGATGGTCCTGTCTTGCTTATGTGAGAGTGTGTGCGGGTGTACGTGTACATGTTTTATTGCATTATTAACAGCTTTCCAGTGACCTTGCTGCACTTTGCTATTTTTTCCCCCACCCTGTCTTCTCTATCTGATAGACTCGTGTATGTCTGTAAATCCTCTTGTGGGTGAGCTGTGTGTTCGCTTCTTGATGCTTGTGTTGAGTGACCTGAAATCACCAGGGTCAAAAAGCATCCTCCTTCGATTTCTCTCTATTTCTTGCTCTTGCTCATTCGCTCTCTTGATTTCTAAACCACGCAATGTTTGGAATGGAATAATGTAGAGCTAAAGTTTAAAAAATAGGAGGATGTAAATCACTCCGATTTGGGCACTGTGCTACAGCAAGAAAAAAAAGATGAAGAATATATCTAGGGATAGATCACTCAAAAAAAACATTTCTTTTCATCATTTATTCACCCTCATGTTGTTCCAAACTTGTATGACTTTCTTTCGCTTTCTGTGTAATACAAAATAAGATATTTTGTAAAGTGTCTCCGTGTTTTTTGTCAGTTAAAGTCAGTGGGGTCCAATGTTGTGTGGACCTCATTGACTTTCATTAAATGGACAAAAACAGATGAAACACACTTGAAAATATCTTATTTTGTGTTCTGCATAAGAAAAAAGTCATTTGGTTTTGGAACGACATGGGGTGAGTAAATTATGACAATTTTTTTTATTTTTGGGTGAACTAATCCTTTAAGCTATAAAGACATGAACATAACAGCAGAACGAGACTTGGTGCTCTGGTGTAAAGGATGACAGGTTACAGGAGAAGGTGATTTCAGAAAGCCCACTCTTTCTCTCTCCCCGTTTCCTTTTCTGACACATGGCACGGAGTGCCACAATTCCTAAAATCAATGACCCAATATGTTCAGGCACAGATAACAGATGATCAGAAGATAGGCATAATGGTCCCCACGCAATCGGTGAATGTCCATCACCAGCGTGAATATTAGATGTGAATCAGATGGGGAAGGTGAGCAGGCTGAGAAGGAATCTCATGGGAATGTCAATTGCTGTTAAAGTAACGACAATGTGGAAGACAAATGAAGGCAATATCTGGAAATGGAATTAAACTTGTATAAAACGTGGATATGGGAGAATTTGAACATTTGTCACGACTATTGCGCCAGATGCGCCAAAGTTCTTATTGGAGAACACGAGGATAAAACTCCTAAAAATGGCACACCTTGGATTCATTTTAGGGATAACTTCCTGATAGGAGGGGCAAACCCATTCAACACCATTTTTATTATAAGGTGCAATATTCCTTGAAATCTATGGGGCTACAAAAGACTTAAATAATAATAAAAAATGAATTAATATATAGTACACAAGCTAGAGCAAAAAAGAAGAGAAAGACACATACCCAGAAACACACATGCACACACATATAAAAAAATTCCGCATTTCACCCGTTATAGGTTGTGTAATATTCATATGCTTTAAACCTGGCTATGTTTACTATGAATATTTTTGGCTCATATGGCAAATTACCTGTGATGTACAAAATTTTTAGGCTGCTTTTGATAAAATTGTCTGCTAAATGTAAACTTGCAGGTTAACCATGATTGTTGAAACAAATCAGCACTAACCAGCATGGGAAAAACAGAAAATTCACAATGGACATGTCTGGTCTTTTCCATCAGTCATCAAAGAGCTCAGGGAACTGTATGATTTTAAAATAAGACCCTAAATCTTGTTTTCCGCTGATGTTTAAATGGAATCTCGCCTTGTTCGTCCCTGCGCTTGAGATGAATGATGAGGGATACCTTCTAGCCACTAGAAAAGCTTGAAATAGCTTGGAACGGCTATTGATATTCAGACCACAACGTTTCACTACAAACCCTGAGTGGAAAGTCAGAGGTTCTGTGGTAATCGCCTCGGTTACTGGGCCAGGGCCATTTCCAGGCTCTGATTGTGAGTTTAGTTCCTGTTCTCACAGGTATCTCCTATCCCATTACAAGCTGTCGAGGTGGAAAATGAACATTTTTCCCTCAACAATACTTTTTCCCACCTGCAACACTTTCTTAACGTATCTTTCAGCACAAAAAACCCTTTACCTCAAATAATACAACAGCCTAAACCATTTACGTCTTCATTCCATTTCTGTGTTTTACACATTCGGGAAGAAATCCATCTACCTGACCACATTTTCAATATGGCTACGAAACATGACTGGCATCATTAAACAATGTGGTCAGTGTAATGTTCACTTCTACTGAAAGTTTGATCTTGTATCTAATCTTTTTAAAGATTAAGACCACATTAATGTGTCTGGTCCGTCACAATCTTTCTAATTGATTTGTAGCAAGGGATCTCTCATTCAACCATCATTAACATTACTTTATCGCTTTAACATAAGTAACACATGCTTTTTTGCATTGCGGAGACAAGCAAGCAAAAGGCAAACGCTCAAACTCTGTATTCCCCTGGCGCCTACCCAGCATGCACCTGGACTCAGATGTCTTGGAAAATGTTGTGTATAAACACAGCGAGCCTGTAATTCCAATACGAAAGCGTGGGTAATTGCCAAGACTATCTAATATTTATCTTAACACGGATCCTCACCTCGGTGACAGAAAAACAGGAAAGAGAGCATTGGTAAGTTTTAATATGACACGATCGGGGGAGCTTTTAAAATGCTTGTTATTACTGCCTCAAAACTTGGGCTTAATGACTTGTCTGCTCCAATGCTAAGGTTTCACGTAATTGTCTCTTATACACAAATATGAACAGTGTCGTCTCATTATATCCGGCTGGTGTTCTTAAGTTTCAGGCCTGAACGAATTATTCCTCGCCTCTCATGAGTCATGACCGTCTTTCTGCACACCCCACACTGATAAGAAATTAGTACCAGCAATTGTTCTTGTTTTTTGTTTTTTTTTAATGGAACAATATTTCTATTTGTTAAACACACTAAAGACCAGAGATAGTAAGTAAAAAATGCACAATGAAAATGTACAACAATAAATGATATAGTTACTAAATTCAAATAGACAATTTCCGAATAGCTTTACAAATAGAATATTACCCTCTTAAATTAACAATACACTATACAACCAGTTTGTTGTCATAAAATATGCCTTTATATATAAACAATGTACTTAAATACGTACAGTATATAATAAAAGTTGCTGCCTTAAATTTTAGTACAATCAACTTGGATGTTTAAGTTATTTAAACTTAAATTATAAATAAACTGACAAAAATGTATTTAATCTTGTATAACTTTTAAATTTGCTTAACTTAATTTGATGAGTTAAAGTAATGTAAAAACATATGTTCTCATAAATTGATCATAATTTTTTTTTACAGTGCACAATGTGCTGCTATAATTTGCTGTGTCTTTTGTTTGAACTACAGTCTGCATTGTCAAGTTCTTGCAATCATCCTTTTCAATGCACAGTAAACCCTGTTTAAAATGAGGAGGGACAATTGAAGATTATCTCCAATACCCTTATCTAGAAACATGGTGCCTTGACCGCCATACAGACCATATTTCTACATGGGAATGAAGCAGTCAAGCCTCTGATGACTGTTTGCAACACAGAAGCAAGATTGTAATGGATAATTGGCAACACAAAGACTAATCAAGCACGGGTGATTGCCTGTTTTTTTTAAATTCTCGTCCAGTCCTTGTATCAATTTACAACTAAATGGAAAAGGCCTGTTCATTGGAATCAGTAATGTGGGCTTTCTCTCCTTCTGCCTCTCTCTATCCCTCTCTCTCTCTCTTTCTGTCTTTCTCTATGGGTCAGTGGCAATCTCAGGTCCAGGGCTGGTTCCAGCATGGAGACTGAGGGGGTGGTAGTGTATAAAAATATAAAAGGCCTTTCGCTTTGATTCCTGCGAGGACCAGTCAAGAATAACAATGCATTACACCCCACAACCTTGCAAAAGACGCTGGAAGTAGCCTCCATGTCCCATTGGAGGCCTTGAAGACTCCCTGCTCAGTGTAATAGCGCCCTCTATGGGTTTTAATATTAAATGCAATCAAATCCCAAACAATCCCATGGACTCTGACACCAGAAAAACAGTGGAACAGGTGATGATGATGGCGATATCCACAATCATTAAACAGACCTGAAGGACTGATGGAGTTGCAGAAAGAGATAAAGAAAGTTTGTCCACAGCATCAGCACAGGTGTTTGGTGTCACGGCAGCTGGTGGGGTGGGTCCACCTGTCTTCCACCCGTCCCGCAAACCCCCACCCTCTCTGCTGTCTCCATGGTGACAGATGGAGTCCTGAGGTTCTGATGTATTCTCACCGCTCCTCCCCGCGGTCTGTCCCTGCGGGCCATTCTGGCCTGCTCATTTGGACCCTTCACAGTAGCACAGGTTAACTGCTTACAGAGAGGGTCAAGACCGAATGAATGACAACAGAGATCCTCCCCTGAGCAATTAAGAAGCGTAAAATTGATTTGTAGTCACAAATAGCACAAGGAAGTGAAATCTTAAAAATTGAACGGCCTTAAAATGGAAAAGACGAACCCCAGAGGCAGCCAATAAAAATCATGGATAAACGGATAATTTAAAGGAATAGTTCACACAAAAATGAAAGCCATGTTCGTCCAAACATGACTTTCTTTCTGATGTGGAACACAAAAGGAGATAAGAAAGTAAATTATGTCTGAGGCTTTAATCTCCTTTTGTGTTACATGGAAGAATAGTAAGTTGTTCAGGTTTGAAAAACATGAGGGTGAGTAAATGATGGCAAAGGTTTCAACTATCACTTTAATATTTAAATGGCTATTTCTAGATATTAAATGGAGAGTAAATGCTTCTCTTGAGGAAAATACATTTGTCTCCTTGACTGTTTAATGTCTTAAATTGGGCTCAGATTTCCCAAGATACCAAAGTCAATCAGAAGTCAGATTTTAATATATTTCTCATAAAATTTTAGGTCAACCAAATTGTCAACTGAGAACTTTTTAGATTTTTTGCATTGTTTTTTATATATTCAAAAGTTTGTTTAGCAAGATTTTTTACATGTTTTTGAAAGTCTCTAATTCTCATCAAGACTGTATTTATTTGAATGATAATATAATAAAAACAGTAATATTGTGAAAAATGATCACAATTTAAAATAACTGTTTTCTATTTGAATATATGTTCAAATGTAATTTATTCCTGTGATGTCAAAGCTGTATTTTCAGCATCATTACTCCAGTCTTCAGTGTCACATGATCCTTCAGAAATCATTCTAATATGTTGATTTGCTGCCCAAGAAACATTTCTTATTATCAATGTTGAAAACAGTTTTGCTGCTTAAAATATTTGTGGAAACCACAATATGTTTTTTTTCAGGATTTTTTGATGAATAGAAAGTTCAAAATAAAATTTATTTAAAACGAGAGATCATTTGTAACATTACACATGTCTTTACTGACACTTTTGATCAATTTAATGCATCCTTTTCAATCAGCCGACGCGTCACACCGTCTATCACTGACCACCCTCACCGTTAGCCCGATCAAATTAATCGATCGACCGGTGGACGATCGACCCAGATTGATAAAAAGTATCAATTTCTTTTAAAAAAAATCTTACTGACCCCAAACTTTATATAAAAGATTTTACATTCACATACATTACCTGTGTTTTTACAAATTATTTGCCTGTTCACTATTGTCTGTATTGTCAATATCCTGGAATGTGAAACTCTAGGTGGGTTTCCATCTAAACGTGAAGCGAATCTTTTCAAAGTTCGCAAAAAAAGGAAAATAGGTGCTTTTCTATCAAGTTGAAACTTGAAACCAACAGTAAATAAAACACCATCAGCGGAAACAGCCAATTAGTCACACGGGTTTAATGTTCGCTATACGTCAGATTTTATTCAGCAAATGTGTTTCCATCTCCCATTTTTAGCATTGGGCTAACTCTTTTTCATCAAAAAGTCAAAAATCACCTCAAGTGAGCGTAAAAAGTTTTGCGAATTAAGGGATTTTATTTTTTATTTGGCCTTTTTCCATCACTTGTTTCGGATGCGATACTTCAAAATAAAAACAGGGTGATGGAAACATAGCTAATGTGTAAGACAATTAAAAAAGAGCAACCAATGAGCATTATTCCAACTGGACAAGCAAGAAAACAAATGTAAATTTCTCTGTGTTAGTATATATAAAAAAAGCAGCCCAGACAGCAACAGCAATTGTGTCGGCCCAGATCCGGACCACATCTGGTACGCATGGAATATATGTTGCTGTCTGGGAGCCATCAAGTAATGCTCAGTGTATCTAAGCTCGGTGCTCTGTGTGTGTTTTGCACTGCAGTAATTTCTACAACAACCACTACACTACACAATTTGATTACATAGTGCCTATATTGCTCATCATGCGGGTGACTGCTCCAATTCCAGTAAATGACTCTAATCCATAAGAATGGATCTGTCCTAGAGGACCTAATGATGTTAATTTGTTGAACTTACTGCAAACCAAACCGCATGTTGATTTTCACCGGTCGTGTTCATGTCGACTAATACCACACATGTGAGGAAAGGCGTTCAACAGCAGCCAAATGAACATCAATGACTGCTGCCTCTATGGGGACAAAACAAGCACCCACACAGGAGGCAATATAAAGCCCTTAATAAACACGAAAAGAAATAAATAAATAACTAGGCAGCTCTAAAGGGTCTGTGAGACCTACATCTGTCTCATTTCCTGTCAGGGAGTATCTCAGTTCAGAACTGTTCCAGTTTTATTTTATCACACGTGTTCGTAAGCACGCGCTCGTTACCAGTATGTCTCAGTTATTTCCAACTAAAGGTCGATCTTCTGCAACAGCCACAAAACTGCATCTTTTCGCCTTGCGTCCGTCAACATGACTCCCGCCGGATCCACAATGGCACATTAAGCAATCCTCACCCGTCCCATAAAATAGACAGACTGCAGTTCTGGCTGCAACAGTAGACACTTTCTTCATAAGCGCTGTGGGTTTGCAGCCAAGAGCAGAATACCCTCAACCCCTTTATGACGATAAAACCAGATAGTCAGCCATTTTGGATAAAATGGACTCACGATTCTCGAGCATGGACTGATTCAGCCAGCTCGAAGTCTCCCGCTGTGTGGAATGACAGACTGCGAGACTCAGATTGACCACTGGCTTCGGCAGTAGGGCCATATCACCATGACAACAGTCAAAGGAATTGCAAGGCATGATGGGAGGTCAGCACCAGACTTCTTCCCAGGGGTCCAGAGAAACAGTTGGAGACCAGGCTTTCACGTACCACAGTGCAAAATTAATCCTGTAAAATCTAGATTTAAAAATGTATTTTCAGGGGGTTCTTTTGTTTTAAATTCACTACATATTGATTTGAAAACTGCAATGAACACTTACACCATAAGGCAAAAAGTATAGACACATGAACATCCATTTGTGCTCACTGAACATTTAATATGTCAAAATCTTTATATTATTGTATTATTATTATTATTATTATGTTAGCATTGTTATTGTTATTATAATGCATATTTTAGGTTTTTTTTTGGCGTTAAGGATTAATGTGGAGGAGAAATGCATTAGGCGTTATGTCATGCTTTGGAAAATAGCGTTTTCATTTATTTTTTAAAATCAAAATCATGACGTTTCTCACCAACCCTTAAATACCATTCTCCTCATTTACCTTCAAATGTCAAACAGATCAGTCATCCTATTGACAAACCGTTCTCAAAAACAATATCACACCAACCTATCTGATATAGAAAGAGAAAATGATGCCATAATTACAAAGCCTGCAAAGACATCTCTCTTTTTTCCTTCTTTCCTCTCTGTGGAATGAGTCGGGGGACTCTCCATCATCAGTGAGTGTGTAATGAATCCATAGAGACACGTTTGGGCAAATAATTGAACCGTTATCATTCACAACTTAATTACACGCTCAGGGAGTAACTATGAAGTCGGCGTGAACGCCAGCCAGCACGGAGAGAGTAGAGGGACGCAGAAAGAACAGGAAAAGCAATATAGCGTCTTCAAGTTAAGGGATAAGTTCAGCCAATAAATTAAAATTCAGTCATCATTTACTCACACGCACATCATTCTAAACCTGTAAGACTTGATTTTTTTCTGTGGAACACAAAAAGTGAATTTTTGGAGAATATTCGCTGTTTTCAAAGTGAATGAGGGGTGAATGCGCTCCAAAAGAGCACCATAGGAGGCCATTCATGCTTCGTAGAAAAACACTGGAAAAGCAACGAAAAAAGAAATGGAAAAAACGATGTGAACCACCCTTAACTGTATCATAAAATGCCTTGTATGCTATATTCCAGGACTAGTAGCTTTGTGTCATTTTATGCTCAGTTTAGCTTTAGTTTCATTTTCATTGACTTTTAGTTTGTTTGTCTTCAGTTACCTGTTTCCTTTGTTCTAGTTTCCCGCCACTAATGCAGTTGTCATGGACATTCATTTAACGAGCACACCTGTCTATATTCAGTTCATTATCTCTGTGTATTTAAGATCCTCTTTAGTTCATATTCATAGGCTGCATCCGAAAACTAAAAAATGCAGCCTTCGGACTCGGAGGACACATTCCAAGGTAGGAAGGCATCAAGGTACGTCCAAATCCAATGTTAGCTTCACTTCCTGTCTCCTGAGATACCTTCATCTGATCGAATTTTGAAGGCAGCATAGATGTATCCTTCGCTGCCTTGGATATCCTACAATTCTTTGCGTTCCATTCGGTGACAGTTAAGCTAGAAAAATAAAGTTGCGGTTTCTGGCCAGATTGTGTGTAAATGTACATTTTGAACCAACATTTTCCACTTCTGATGTCACTTCTTTAGTGAGAAATTACTACTGTAGTAATTAAACATTTGTTTCTCACCAAAGCTCATTCTATTTTGCTGTAGATCATTAAACTGTTACGCTGCCTCAGAAGTATGTCTGAAATCAGTTTTTATGAGGTTCCTTCATGCGCAAACACTGCCTGCAGAGTCATTGCCTATAAGGCAGAGAGGCAACAAGTCAGCTGCCTATAGTTTCCGGATGCAGCCACTGTCCGTTATTGTTCGTGTGTTTGTGCTTGCACTAAGTGAAAATACAATTACAGATATCAAGAATGATAGTTTTTAATGAAGTTGAAATTCAATTGTTGATATCAAGAATTAGCATTTTAACTAGTGAAAATAGTATTACAGATATCTAGAAATGTAATTTTTACAGGTAAGAATAGCTATGGTAATGAGTTTATGAATATTAATGAGAACTGGATTTCCCATACTCCTCTTTTAGCGCCAGTATAGGACAAAAATGGAGGAAGAACATCCAGTCAGAGAAACGCCCCCTTGTTTATTTATTTATTAGTTTGTTTGTTTTTGTTTTGTCAGTTTCCACAAATCCCTTCACTCGATTGGGATGTTCTCTTTTGTTCTGGACGGCAAGGGCAGTGACTGTAACATCAAGCATATTTTGCAGTATTAAACATATTTATACAGATTTCATCAGGCTCCGAAAATTCTTCAAAAAGAACACAAAGAATGGCCTTCTCAGCTGCCATAGTTGCAACTCTTGCGTCATCAGAACAGGGTGTTCAACGCACCATCGTTTCCATTTAAAATACGTTTTGAAACTTTTTGTCTGGGCTGAACGCAGCTCAGGTCAGATAATTTGTGTTCTCGGTTTTGTCTTCAAAACGAAAGTTTTTGTTTTCTTCACACTTTGTTCTAATGCATCAAATGAAAACAAAATACAACCAAAACGAAAAATAAAACATTTTTGTAAACATTATCTACCATTTGTACAGTTTTTAAAAAGTTTTTTAACATCCTTCTGTGTACCCCCTCTCTGCAGTCACACCTTTTTCAGTAAGGGGCAATATTTGCCCCCTTAAATCGAATTTTCCAGTGCATTTTCTTTCCTTGCCAAAATCCTTTATAATATAAAAAATGCTTTAAAAAAAAGAAAAGTTCAATAGAGAAATATGGGCCGGCAAAATCCCATGACCACCTCCATGAGGTGCCGGCCGGAAACCGATGATTAATTTGATCGGGCTAACGGTGAGGGTGGTCAGTGACAGACGGTGTGACGCGTCGGCTGATTGAAACTTCCTGTCGCATCAAAAAATTGCAATGCTTAAAGGGTATTTGGATCTGAATGCTAGGGCGTCCCCCATAGGCGACGCGTGCCATCCCCGCCCAAACGCCGCGAAAAGTGGACGTGGGCTATCTGCCCAAGGACACGGCAAGCTGAAACGGCTAGTGCAACATCTACGATTTGCAACCCTCAATATTGGCACACTTACTGGAAGAGCCTGTGAATTGGCTGATTCATTGAGAACCCGGCGTGTCGATATTGCCTGCATACAAGAAACGAAATGGAAAGGCCCCAAAGCGAGAGACATTGGAGAAGGGTACAAGCTCTACTACTATGGAGTGACAAACAACCGAAATGGAGTGGCGACCATAGACAGCAGCTGTGTCCAAATTCAGGGTCTGCATCCTCTTTAGGATCCTTCCTACCCGGTTGAAGGAGGAGGGGTCCTCCGACGACCGCAAAGCCCGTAAGTCGGTGTTTGTGAATTTGGACAGCCTACCCTTCTTTCACATATTTTCAGAGGAGAAAGGCCGCGAAATTTAAAAATACTACTGTTACTGTGTCACGAAATGTAGTTTTAAGAGTTTTTCAGTCGACAATGTAGTTGTTTAAAGCTCAAATCTGTGCTTTATTTATAAAGAGAGCGCCATTTTAAAAATGTTATCTGACGGTTTCGGAGTTGTGAGATCCAGGGATCACCGGGCGCTCAGCGCTCATATACCCCGCCGAGAACAGCCTTGCCTCGGCTAGTGCATAGACGTTCGCCGCTGTCAGTCTAGTGAGAATAATTCGTCTTGTGTTTATCTAACAGGCGATCTTTGGTTTCATTAATCTATAATTTGTTCCTTGGCAGATTGTTGTGGCTGAGGGCAAAGTGAAGTTTCATAACTTTATATATTTAGGCTTATTTAACTTTAACGGTGTAGCCTGCTGTATGTTTGACTGAATCGTTTACTTTATTTCTTGACTAGTATAGCTTCTTATACCTTTTAAAAACTGAAATTTAACAAAAAGAGACAGGGTTGCGTCATTTTATTTTATATAGCCTATGTAATAATATGTTAAAATGTATAAATTTACATTATTTATTATTGTTATTATAATAATATACCACTTGCGAATATCAATCTATTATAGTTATGCTGTTAAATTATTTTACTATTCATACTGTAGTAACTATTTAACTTATTATTTTTTATTGTCTATATTCTGTAATTGATATTTCATATTCTATTGCTATTATTATAGTATTATACATAAACTATATGCTATTATCAATATATTATTATTATTATTATTATATTAATACTTATGATATTATATAATTATACTTTTCATTACTATTTTATTTGCTGTATACTGTTTGTTTATGTTATTGACTAAACTATTTACTATTAGCCTACCTCTCACTTTATCTTATATTTACTATTTGCATTGCACTGTAGTTGTACCATATCATATGTATTACCATAAAGGATCCATCAGTTATCTTTGTTATTGCTAAAATCGGGTCAATGACAGAATATGCTTTTCCCACAATAAGAAAACTTTATTTAATTTAATGTGAAAATTAAATTATATCTCAGTATGAGGGTGTTCACAATTCTTATCCAAGAATGAAAAACCAAATACATGACAAGCCTGAGCTTTGGCCATTCCTTATTAAAAAAAATAAAAATAAAAATTCCAACCACTGAAAAAATATATTTTTTTGAAAAGCCAGTTTTTAAAAAACTTACATCGAAAAGCATACTCCTCTCCCACTCCGCTACCGCTCGCTTCGTCCGCCATTACGCTCTGCCGAAAAGAATTATGGGATAGGTAAGACGGGAAAGGATCCACCACACCCATCCTTCCAATTCGGGGAAAAGGAGGACGTATTTGTGGGCCGCATTTGAAGGATCCTACGAATTTGGACAGCCTTCGCCGCGGCGCTGTGACGTAACATCCTTCAAATGAGTACTCCGAAGGATGTAGACCCTGAATTTGGACACAGCTACCGAGAAGTTGCGCAACAATGTCGTTGAGGTCAACCGTATCTCGGATCGCCTCATGTCAATTATGATCGACACTGGGTCGGTGATCCTGAGGGTGGTCTCCTGCTATGCCCCCCAGACCGGATGCACTGAAGCCGAGAAGGAGGAATTCTAGTGTCAGTTTGACGATCATCTTTGATCAATCAACATCAATGAGCATCTCCTGATCGGCGGCGACCTCAATGGCCATGTTGGGACTGCGCAAGTAGGGTACGAGCAGGTACACGGCGGACAAGGCTATGGGACCCGAAATGAAGGGGACCCGAATTTTGACTCGATTTGCAACATGGAATTCCCGCATCCACTGATCACAAGCAGCGCCCCCATCTTCGGGCCGGTACCGCAGATCAGCCTTGCCAAGGTCGAGTTTGCAGTTAAAAAGATGAAGAAAGGAAAGGCCCCGGGACCCGATAACATTCCCGCTGAGGCGTGGAAGCTACTCGGACACCGAGGCACTGAAGTCCTTGCCCGACTGTTTAATAAGATCATTGATGAGGGTACCATTCCCTCAACATGGGCTGCCAGCGTAACGGTCCCGATCTGGAAAGGCAAAGGCGACGTCAACGAATGCAACACCTACCGCCCGATTCGCCTGCTCTGCCATGCCATGAAGATATTTGAGCACGGTGCCCCTGAAGAGTACGTACGATGGATCCAGCTTCTCTATACCAACACCACCAGTGTCGTCCGATGCCCTGCAGGCCTGTCCGAAACATTTCCGATTACCGTTGGCATGCACCAGGGATCCGTCCTTTCCCTGCTTCTTTTTATCCTTTGCATGGTTACTGCCACGGGGGATATTCAAGTGTCTCAGCCCTGGTCACTTCTATTCGCCGATGACATCTTCCAAGCTGACAAAACCCGTTGTGGGCTTGAACGTCAAGTGCAAGACTGGAATGAGCGGTTAGACACACACAGAGTGCGCCTTAACATCAAAAAGACCGAGTATATGGAGTGCGGACCCCAGACCGACGGTACAATCAGAGTTGGAGGGCAGCCATTAAACAAAGTCACTGAATTTAAATATCTTGGTTCTCTAATCCGGAGCGATGGTCACTCTCTTCCTGACGCCCAAGCCCGAGTCAACACAGCATGGCTCAAATGGAGACAAGTCACAGGCATTCTCTGTGATCGCCGAATGCCCATACCACTCAAGGGCAAGATTTATAAAACCGTTGCACGCCCGGTCGCGTTGTATATTTCCGAGTGTTGGCCAGCCACCACCAAACATAAGCAGTCCCTCCATGTTATGGAGATGAAGATGCTCCGCTGGTCCCTCGGCCTCACGCGATTCGACTGCGTCATGAACGAAGATGTTCGAAGGCGCATGGGCGTGGTGCCCATAGTCCATAAGATGCGTGAAGCCCGACTCCGCTGGTATGGCCAAGTCATCAGAAGTGGCGATGGGACAGTGGTGAAAACGGCCTATAATCTATCACCACCCGGGCGACGACCGCGTGGCCGGCCGAAGAAGCGGTGGCTCGATCGACTGGCGGAGGATATGCGCGCAATAAATATCACCACTGATGATGCCCTGGACCAAGCCAAGTGGCGAAAAGCATGCAAACAAGCGGACCCTATACAAATATGGGATACACACTAGAACAGAGAGAGTTCAATAGAGAAATATGCAATGATGGTAAAAAACGATCACTTTTAAATATTAAATTAAAACCGCCATTAGGTGGTGGCAAGTCACTGTCTTTATGAGTGAGTCATCGAGTCATTCATTCATTCAGGAACAAAGCAAGAGGCTGTAATTATGAATGAATCATTGAAGCATTGACTCTCATGATTTGTTCAAAGCTGCAGATTCATTCACAAACACTGCTGCTGTTCTGCTGTGGCTTTCGTGGAGCTATTATTTTACGGACACCAACGTCTCCGGCACGAACACCGGCACGGACACCACCGTCTCCGGCACGAACACCAAAGTCTCCAGAACGGATACCAACGTCTCCAGCACGGACACCACCCACCATCTCCAGCACGGACACCAACGTCTCCGGAATGGACACCACCATCTCCGGCACGGACACCAGCATCTCCGGCACGGACACCACCCACCATCTCCAGCACGGACACCAACGTCTCCGACACGGACACCACCCACCATCTCCAGCACGGACACCAACGTCTCCGGCACGGACGCCACCCACCATCTCCAGAACGGACACCAACGTATCCGGAATGGACACCACGTCTCCGGCACGGACACCAGCATCTCCCGCACAGACACCACCGTCTCCGGAATGGACACCACCATCTCCGGCACGGACACCACTGTCTCCGGCAAGGACACCAACCTCTCCAGCACGGACACCACCGTCTCCGCCAAGGACACCAACCTCTCCGGCATGGATGTATTATTTAAAATTACTTTTAACATTTAAAAACAGACTTTAAAAACAGACGTTTTCAAATTCCAAAGCTTGTAGAAGGTTCCTATTGGCAATGCTGACTTAGGCAACAGCTTTCCTGGTAGCCTTGAGTAAATTAACTTATCTAAGAAAATGATTCATGAAGCATATAAATATCAGTTGAGCCTATGTTTACTTTCTTCACTGACACAGATGAAAATAAAAAGACTTTCAGTCAAAGTTCAGCTTTAGGATGGGAAGAAATAGGGCAGGATAAGGAGACTGAGAGAAAAAGAAAGATGAAGGTGAGGAGAGAACAGGTATTGAGAAATAATCTAATGCCCACTGACATGGTTTTAAAGCCATTTCTTATCCATTTTTTGGCCTTCAAAAGTCTTAAATTGCACATATTTAGGTCAGAGAAATCCAAATTTTCCATTAATCTTCTTCATCTTTGGACCTTAATCGTGACACTTTGAACAAAGATGAGCAGAAAATTAAGTATTTATGTAGTAGTACATCTCCCAAGTCAATTTCCCAAGTCAATGACTCAATGATAGTAAGCTAGTGTGAAACAGACTATCATGGTCAATAAATATAGCGTATGACACATGTTCAGTCCACCTTAACATCACAAATACTCTGCAATATCTATCTGAGATGAGCTGTGAGTTTGTTAGCATGCACCGTGTTCAGGTGAGCGCTAATCAGCTGCTGGCAGCACTGGCCAAACGGGTGGTCTGGGTCTGGCACGGCGGTAACACTGCTCGGTTTGAAGTTTAATGATGCCAGCTGCCGGCTCTGCCAGCCTGGAGGCACTAACGATCTGGCGCTGCCAGCACAGAGGCACCTGGACGCTCGGCACGCCGCAGCACGGACAGGGAGGTGGGGCTGCCACGAGCCCATGGTGGGGCCGTGTGCCGCGGAGGGGCTCGAGCTCTCTTTGAAGAGTAACCCCCCCATTTCCATATTTCATTACACACAGCTGAGCGACAGAGCCCCAGCCAGATGTTCTATTTTGAGCTATTTAAATTTTGACCTGCTTTTTCCTGCTTCTGTCTGTGAAGAAGAAGAAGAAAAAGATGGAGGGGTTTCAATCAACAAAAACAGCACAGATGCCAACTTAGTTGGAAGGATGCTGGTGTGGATTATTGTACCTTTTGTCCACACAGTCAGTTGATTTTAATCTGGCAACAGACTGACAAAATGCAGAGAAATTTAACCCTTTTTAACTTGTCAGTCTGTCCAGATGTCTGTGGAGAGGTGTTTCCACATGCATACAAGCATCTTATTCCACAGAGCTATTCACAGAAATTGTTTGATAAATGTGTTTGTTCACTCATGCCCTATTATTTTAATTAGTTTATTGCGTTTTGTTTATTCATATTCAATTTTTAAACCTGTTTCGTTTGTTGCTTGCCCACACCTTCATGGATCATTGAACAGCATATTTCTTCAGTAATTAACATTATTTGCCCAGTATAGTATTGCTCAGAGTTTGCTCTTTCATAGCTCCAGAGACTTAATGGAGCTCTAAATTAGGCATCAATTGTGTCTCAGATGTTTCTACTAAAATCCCGTAGGAGAAATAAGAATAAACAGTTGTTGACAAAAAAAAAAAAAAAAAAAAAAAAAGTAAGAGGTAGGAGTTATAAAAATGAATGAGGATTGGGTAGCTCAGATAATTTGGAGAGTTTGATAAAAAAAGTTTGAGTTCATATTGAAATCTAACATTTGCAGAATCTTGAAAAATCTGAGCAAAGTGCGAGACATCTTTTCTGAATCTCTAGACAAAGATGAGAGATCACTGGGCTCTGATGCCACATTCTGTCAATGAGAAACAATTGTAATATAATAAATATATCTAATGTGTAGGGCTGGGCAAAAAAATCGATTTTTCGATTAATCGTTATTTATCTATTACCCAAGAATTAGTTTTCCTCCACTGTTCATAGAGGCAGCAAACTCAATTTTATAGCTAATGCAGTGAGATTTTATGTTAGTTTTATCTAAATCTCATAATAACCTCAATTAGTGTTGCACGTTTAATCATATCGCAATTGCGGTGTCAAGCCTATACGCAATTAGGCTATATGACGCAAAATGCTGCGATTTTGTATGAAATAAACAAATTTGGGCTTTTAACGCAATGCAGCATCTGTTAATTTTTTGTCATCCTTTGGCTAGTGTTACATGATCCCGCTCTTATTCATGCAAATGCTTAAAAACCATTCATACGCGACAAGACAAAATAGATCTCGCTGCCTGTGAATGTCCTGACTGTGGCACAGAAAAACTTGCGATGATATCGTGCGTGCGCACAAGACAGCCCAGAATAGAGTTATCTTTCGCGCTTGAACGAACAATAAAAAACACAATAATGCCAAAATGTCTTTTTGTTGAGTATTTTCATAACATAAGAGCAGTCTTATGATGAACGTGAATGTTATGACTTGACTCGTTACGACTCTCTCATGACTCGTGAGAGAATGAGGCGCGTGTGAGATCCGCGTCTTTGTCAACAGCGGCTGGTCTTATAGGGACAGTACACAGTAGCCACTAATTATCTCTGTCGTTAAAGTTAATCAAAGAACAAAGGGAACAGAGAAAAACACTCACTGCTCTTGACTAAAGAACTTTTTTAACTTTGATTAGTCTATATATAATTTATAATTAATGCAGCACAGACTGTTTGATAACTTTATTCAATTTATATATATGGCCTAGCTGTTAGACAGGAAGGGCACAGATAAAAATTATATGCAATGTTTTATATGGGTTTATGTGAGGATTGTTAACCTGTTTGATCAAGGCATGCGACTGTTCTGACTTGTCCAATTTTCAGCATCAATTTTTCATCTTGCATCAAAATCCTGTCTATTCATTGTATGCATTTGAAATATAGAGTTGGGTTCTGTTTTAATGTACCCAAGTGTACCTAAAATAAAAAGAGTTTAATATACAGGTTTGTGGCTCTTAATTTCTTTTTATTAATTAAACACTTGAAAACTTATGTTCACTTTTCTTTTCTTTTCTTTTTCTTTTTTTAATAAATATAGGATTTGTATTAAATATTCATTGAGTCGAATCGAAATCTAATTCAGAATCGAAATCGAAAAATCAAATCGAGAATCGAAATCGAATCGATTTGAGAGCTTGCGAATCGAAATCGAATCGAATTGTAACATCTGAATCGATACCCAGCCCTACTAATGTGTGACCTTCAGTGGGACACAAGGATTTAATTCTCAAATTAACATAAATATCAGTGTTAAATATTAAAAGATATAACTGTTCATTGGTTTGACCAATATTTTTGTCATGCATCTACAATGAATGGGGTTCCGCACCATTCAGAGTTGACTGAGAATGCTTTGAATCGAGGTCGCAAACAGGAAATAGAATTGAAATTTGAATATAAGGAGGTAAAATAAAAATAAAAATAACAACAATAAATGTCATTTTTAACGATTAAAAAAATGCATGCCAAGACTTGTTGACTTGTTTGAACTGCAAATAAATAATTCCTCTTCCTGTCATTCCAATTTACATTCCAACTCAACTTCCTGTGGAGTGTAATCAATTCATAAATCTTCAAGTTCATATTTCAGCCAATTTGTCAATTCTGAATTTTGCACAATGACATGATTTCATGGAGCCCCTAAGAGAAAATTAAAATTCAACGCTTTTTCACTCGTTCATAAAATTATAATTTATTAACAATGTTTGGGAGAAACACGTTCATGTTCCTTGACCGTTTTAACCGATAAACTGCATGCCTCCACAGAACTTCACTCTCGACTGGTTCCTATCCCAGCCAGGGATACAGGGAGAAAACTCTGGGTGCGGGCCACTTCCCCTCAGATAGTATGCCAAATACGCATACTCTTTTACTCTATCAGATTATTTGTAAGTGTAAACTCATGAAACTTTTTTGTTTGCAGAGAAACTTTGCATTCATCCCACCGACTGGTGATGGGAAAAATATGAGGTTGGAAAGAAAACTATATTTCATTGCAATACTTTTGTGTGATGGCACAAAAGTATTGCGATCAAATGCAAAGTTTCTCAAAAAAATATAAAAGTTTGGGAGCGAAGGCAAAATCATCTAAAATATAATTTTTCCTTCCATTTCCCTTCGTTTTCGGGAAACAGTTGTGACTAGCTAGTTAGTTTCTCCACTGATGCATCGGTGGTTAAGCAGCGAGTTATGGGAAATGTACCCCAGGTTTATATAACACGCCACCATTATCATTAAACCACTGTGAGTTCAACAGGAAACAATTGTGTTCACTAGTTCATTGATTAGGGGTTCAAACGTGTAGCGTTGAAACCCTATTGTTATTGTTAAAATTTCCAAGGCTCAGTATTGTCCCCTAAAAGTGATTGGTCAGACCAAACCGTAATTCGTAGAGACTTGAAACTTTAAGGCTGGTATACTCACACCATCTACAACGTCACCAAGGCTCGCCCCGGTCGGCCTCATGGAGGTGCTACAGAGGTGAAAAGTATGAAATCGCTCATAACTCCTAAACCATTAGGCGTAGGCTCAAGTGTCTTATATCTTTGGAATCCATGAAAAAAAAAAAACATGACCATGGCTTTAACCAATCAACTGTTAGTCCAACTAACAGCCTTGAAAATTGAATGAATTTTGAGCACCTATTAGACAAGGTTAATGGAGGCCGATTGGAACAGAGGTCTGTAAGACGTTTGAAAGAAATCAGCCACTAGGTGTTTTATGCCTCTATAATCACGTGGTGTTCCACATATCCACACAATATTAATATCATTTGATAGAACAACTTTGCCTCAAGAACCACTGCTGTCAATCAAATCGTTCATTAAATATTTGCGGTTATCTAAAAACCTACTTTTGCAAGCTAGTCCTAGTTTTTTTTTGCTCAACCATGATAAAACCACTGTTGAACAAAAGTTGAACTTTACCCTTTGGGTAGCTATAACAGGGTCATTAAAAAAATGGTCGTTGCCAAATGCATACAAAAGCCTGTAACTCCTAAACGAAAACTCGGAACTTCACGAAAATAGGTGAGCACATGCCACATACTGTATGATTCTAAACAAGCATGCAAGCTTTTATGGAGATCGGACCATAGGTGGCACTATAACTTTCCTTAAGTTGCCAGTATTGGCTATAGAGCTGGTAAGTCCCGCCCCTTCCGCTAATCCCCCTGGACCTCTAGGTTGAAAAATCGTCAATGCAAGTGAATGGGAGAAAATAATTATTTTCTGGTCCCGTTTGAATTGTGCCATGAATGTGAACATATGTTGTCTGTGAATTTTTTATATAACTTTTCGTGTAAAGAATGCTACAATTTAGCGGGTAGAAGTTTGATACGGTTAGACTTGTGTGAGAGCACTTTGTGGACTACAACTCTTCGCTACTTTCGACGCGTTTGAAACGTCACCAGCACTCGCACACGGACACTAGCTCACGGATCCCGCTAAACATGGCTGTGTCTTTGGTGCACTTCACCGCCTTCTTTCAGGGAGAGGGCAAAATCGTTGAGGTTGGCGAAAACCACGGGTAAGTCAACTTTATGGGGTGACGTCACATAGGCGACATGTAGTCTTTCTCGTTATGTCTTTTCCACAACTGCTAGCCGAAGAATCGTAACATGAAAAATTATATTAAAAATTCACAGACAACAAATGTTCACATTCATGGCACAATTCAAACGGGACCAGAAAATAATTATTTTCTCCCATTCACTTGCATTGACGATTTTTCAACCTAGAGGTCCACTTGGGGTTTTACGGATGGGCGGGACTTACCAGCTCTATAAATAGTATTTTCCATCTATAATCTAAGTGGTTACATGCTTGCTAAATAACACATAATACCTTTTTATGCACTGGCTTAAAGGCCTTAAAGCTCTTGAACCCCGATAATTTCTGCTCAAGGCTATATTTTAATATGTTGTTTCCCTATTTTTCATAACATTTATTAATGCTTGCGTGAGATGTTACAGAAATGCTTGAAATATGGCCCTATATAAATAATAATGATTATTATTAAAATATTCCAAATGATTTTCATTATAGTTTAATCATTATTTAGTTATCATTAAGTCAGAAAAACGGTCCTGCAAATCACTTATTAGACTCTTAAAACATTCAATCTGAT
The DNA here is from genome assembly GCF_964197995.2 of Scardinius erythrophthalmus. NCBI lineage: Eukaryota > Metazoa > Chordata > Actinopteri > Cypriniformes > Leuciscidae > Scardinius > Scardinius erythrophthalmus. The sequence goes on from NC_138221.1 coordinate 51,772,182, forward strand.
AACAAAAACAATATTGTTAAATCTCTAGTTACAAAAACTCAGAATCTCTGTTTTGTGGTGCCCTGTTTTTACTTGCTCACAGTGCCTTCACACACACACACTGAACTCTGATATCATTCTCAGGCTAATGTACTGCACAACCTCACAGCTATTAATATGGATTTGATCCTGAGATCACGCAGCACCCAATACAGCTCTAAACTGCAGGGACACGGATGACCTTTGTAGGAGTGTATGTGAAAGATGGAGGGAGGGGGACAAAGAGAATCTCATTTCCATGAAATACTGTTGTCCACGTTCAGCAAAGAAGTACAGTCCCTCAAAATATCACATCAGACATGCCATCTCCTCATTTTCTAATATGTCTGACATCTGACGTTCTTTTATACATGTGATCTAGACATGCACATAGACAGAATAATATGTGCCTGAAACAGAGATAGGTGCTGTCAATATTTTGAGGCCATCCATCACTGTAACCCAATCAACTTTAAGTGCTCGCTTTAATCCAATCAGTCACAAGCACACTCGGCTCATAATCCAATCAGAACAGGGCCATTCCCAGATGACAATCTACTCCACCTGTCAGCACCACTGAGCATGTGTCAGGCAGGCAAGCTATCTGATTGGCCTTAGTAGTATAAGGCTATTGGACAGCAGGTTTGGTCCTGAAAGGTCATGTCAAAAGCAATGACATAAAATTAAATTCAGACTCACAGTGACAAACTACAACAATGGGAAAAGCATGCACATCTTTTAACCAGCATGTGGCTAACTGTTATGTAAAAATACTGGCAATATTCTTTGGTATCAATACAAATCCTGTATTTGAATGTATGTCTGGAGAAATAGATCTTTAAAGAAATATTTCAGGATTCCCACACCTATTTGACCAACGAATTTCCATAACTTGTCATTTGTGATTACTGAAAATATATATATTTTTAATATCGCACTCACAAACAGGGAGTTCTAACTTAGTAATATTTTTAATATTTTAAACCTTATTCAATATTTTACATTTAAATTACTTATTTTTTTCTAAACTATTCTTACTTTTATTGATTTCTATAAAGGCCTTGAAATCACATTTTTTTACATCCCCTGATATTTCCAAGTCTTCCATGATGAAAGGCTGATATTTTGCAAATGGTTCATGCAATAGTTTTTCTCTTGAAACACTGATGTGATGAGTGTATAAATTAATAAATTTTGTTCTTGTTAATTATAAATATACTGCCAATCATCAGAACGTTGGAGAGGAACTTGCCCCAAGACTCTTTTGTGTTAAAATGACAAAACCCAATAAAATGTCTCTTTCAGGAACAGATGTTTTTACATCCTTTAACTAAAGGGAAATTGTGTTGATTATATAACTTTATATATTATTGTGGATTTTCCAGCACAAGTATGCCTTAATTAAATGCACATCGAGAATGGATAAAAGATAATATCATCATTTCACAACTAATTATGGGTAGTAAACATAGTTGATGCTGATGTTTGTTTAATGAACTGCGCCACACAAGCTTGAGAGCATTTGGTGGATACAAAGACTATTAAACTTGTCATTTGATCAATCAGATTTAAAAAAATATATTAATAGCAACTTTGGCTACACTTATAGCTGATATTTGTTCTAAGATAACGTTCCAGGCAATATAATAAAAGTTATTTTGTGAGTTGAGAAAGCGAAAGCAATTACATCACATTCTCTGAGATACAATATTTACCCATCAATCCTCCCTTCTTTCATCAAGACAATCAGAATCAACTCACCCTAAGCTCAATAAATATACAAGTACAGACTAAAATAAAAAGTTAAGGAAGACAATGGCATAAAACTTCCAGGGAAAATGGTAAGCAAACAGAGACATGAGACTGATGTGTTCCTTCTAAAAATGAGTGTGTGCAGCTGATCACTGAATGTAATAGCTGTAGGCTTATTCTGAGAGTACAATTTGAAATGACTCAATATGAAAGGCACCAATTTCTTAAATGCATGCTAATGTTGACATTTATAGATTATTAAAATATGATTTAAAGTCTCAAGGTAAAGTCTTCAATTTTCACATAGGTAAATAATCATACCATATTCATCAATGGCTAACATTTTATGATATCACTGGTCAAAACTGTCTGTCCAAGCAGTAAATAATAATTCGATTTTTACACTCCCTGAAGAATATGTGAAGAATGCTTACCTGTGCAAAATGTGACGCATTAATACCACAGGGTGGTTGCCAGGGTGATGGTATGCCGTTGCTAGGGTATTCTGAAAGGGTGCTAGGTAGCCAGGTCAAAAGAGCTATATTATATGTGATATGTAATATTCTGGATTGTAGATATGGCTTAGGTTCCTTCCTCAGAGCAAGTCTATGATATTTTTTCTCCATCTGATTCATCATCTGCAAAGCAAAAATGATAAGACTGATTGCTTAGAAAAGTAGTAAAATTTGTCAACAAAAATACATGAAAAATACATATTGAATCATATACCAGACTTCACAAAGTATTTCTCAACAGTAAAAAATAAAATAAAATCTATATAGCCTATATATATTATATATATTTAAATTATATAATTAAGTTGTTTTTTTTCGCTAACTAAATGGCTTGTCTCCCATTTAAGTTAAAGTATGGAAGTATACCGTATGAACACACCTTGGTTCCTCTAAATGCCTTCCATTTCTTCCATTTTCAGATATTGCAAATTGCAGACAGCACTTCTGTTGATAGAGGCTAGTGTGTGTGGCACCATGAAAGTCATTTAAGAGAAGTTTTGACAGAGAGCTAATATTTCTCTCATTGTGTGTGACTGTTTCTGTAGCAGACCACGCTGATCCCTCGTCTGACCTGCAATGGATCTTCTTCAGCACTCGGACACTTTCTCCCCTCACACACTCATTATATTCTACCTGCAGTTCGATCTGACACAAAGGCCCACATCCACGGGGAGGTCAGAGGTCAGGAAGATGGATGACTGATTTGTGAGACTGACCCCTGGGGTGACGGACAGCCTTATCCACCAAACATCAGTCTGTTTTATAGTCATCGCTCCTGAATACAGCACTGCTGTCACTCAAACATGACCAATCATGTCTCTGCAGGAAATAGGCACAGGAATAGCATGGAGAGAAGCTTCAATGATTTAAAATACTTTTGCAGACTGACTTCTTTTTCTCAAAATAGAGTTTAAATCTCTGTTAATTCTGTTACATTCAGGAGGGGTCTCAATAAAATAAAATAAAAATGGACAAAGTTAGGCTACTCCTAATGAACATCTGAGTTTGAAGAAACTTTTAATGTTGCATCTCAACTAATCATCTCAAAAATTCACAATAGGCTACAGCACAAAATGTGTCAAACCTTTTGCGCGATTGGGTCCGGTGGAAGTTAGAAAAACAGCTGGACTGGCTTGGTGGATGTCATTTTAACAAGTATCACCAAGATCAACATCTTTGTTCCTCTTGGAACAACATTCCAATCAGATCTGAGGTACAAGTTTACGTCAAGTTTAGGCTTACAACAAGGGTTAGGTGCTTCTACATCAATGTTATTAACCTATTAACATTCCTTCTGATTTTAGGGATAAGTTATGGGTAGGGTTAGGTTTAGAGATAGGGTTAAGACTACATTTTCAGACAAGTAAGCCTATGTTGTTCCAGGATCAACAAAATATGTTAATCCAGGAACATATCTTGGCAAAATCAAGGTGACCGAAATGGTTTAGGCCTACAGCTCTTTTAACTTTTCTGATTTTCAGCTCTTCTTTGAAATCACTAGGTGGGAACACTCTCATATCTCAACAGCCATCGTAACAATTCTTTCATTATCAGCGAAAATGTGAAATAACCTTTGCAAAGGCGGGTGAAGTTTTAAAGCCGCTGGCACGCGAAGGTCTCCTTGACATTTTGCCGCTCATCTTCTTCAACGCTTCCTTCTGTCTGAGGGAAGAGATGTGCGCGCGCCCCAGTGACATTTACCAAAGTCATCAAGCACTGAAAAAATCATATTAGCGAGAAAGAAACAGCTAAAAGCAGCTTGTTCCGTTCCGTTCAGGGTACCGGATTTATAAGAACAAACTGTATGCAACTGAACAGCAAGGCTTGCATTTGAAACTAAAGATAGGCTACACCGGATGAGGTAGGCCCTATGTGATGGAAATAATAGGCTACTCTCGCTCTCTAGATAGGCTATATAGTCTATATATAGTGTGAAATTAAAATATATCCCAAAAGGACATAACTCGCACTGGTTCCTTTATAAAACGAAAGAGTTTGTAAATCTAAACTAAGGCATTTCCTGGAGCAAATAACGAACAGGCCTATCTCAAAACTATAAACAAATACAGTAAACATATGTTAAATAACAATGTTGAAAGAAATAATTTAAAATGTAGGCTATCTATTGTTAAACGTGTTTCCCAAATATTCAGCAAATTAGAGGGGAAATCAGATCACTTAGGGCTAGCCTATACAGAATTTTAAATTAAGCTACATTTGTTCTTTCGCTTGTCGGGTCAGTCCATAAGATATGAGTAGGTTGAAGGTAGTAGCCCTGTAGTCTATGCAGCTGTATAGCCTACTACTGCACAATCCACCTGGTTTTCCCACTCGCATAACTTCCTCGCATGAAGGAAAACATGGATAGCAAAATCATAGGTCTCATCAGAGACATGTACTCCACTTCTGACTGGAACATCCTTTTCAATCCAAAGCCATTCCAAAAATACCCAATAATAGTTAGCAGTTGTTGTCGTCTTCCTTTCATCTGCTAGAGGGCACTACCGTGCAGATGCGATGTTTTGCCATCAGCCAGGAAAACAGAGTGTTGATTACTCACCATCGTTCAAGCGTAGTGAGAAGAGGAGCAAGCCTTGATTTTCACTAGTAGCTGTTACGAAATCACACAGGACCTCCGAGTTTAATTCTGGAGGAGTTTAATGGCATTCTGTTCTGGAATCACACTTTTATCTATATGTGGAAGAGTCTCAGAATCATTGATACAAACACCAACATAATCATGACACAAAGCAGCAACCAAGTTCATTCATGCAGGAAAGCAGTAGTGTGACTAGTTCTTTTTAAAGACATCATGAAATCAAAATAGACAATTCTTATTGTTGTATGGAATATTGCATTGCAATGTTTATTTGGCTATAAATGGTTTATGATAAAGACTTTCCAGTCTTGCTTTAAGGGGGCTTAAACAACTGTCACCAATATGCACCATATAGCATACAGCTGAAATTATTAGGTGAAGCACAATGTAATCACACTGTTCAAACAGGCAAAAAGAATATCTGGCTCAAATCAGTTTCATCATTTTAGTGTTGATGTATGCACCTCATGAGGTTAGTAACAACCTGATAACATGATGGACAAGGACAAAGGCAACATTTCTTCATGTTAACATCTCCCTACTCTCAGCTGTGGATGAAAACATCTTGTGCGCTACTAGAGCAAACATATAGTAGTGGCTCCCTTGAAAGAGGTAATTTCTTGCATTTATCTGCCACCAATTTTAAGTGCAACGGCCCATGTCAAAATCCAATCACCATCTGATGTATAGAACCAAATCCCCACCCTACATTTCTTTTTCAGTAATCCGTTACACTCAGATGTATGTCACAAGGAGGAAGAAAAGCTGTTGCTATTCTAATCACTGATATAGTGGATATTGACTACAATGACTGAACAAACAGACCAGATTTGATCTCTTGCAAAATAGAAATATGGACAGCAAATCAAAGATCAGATGTCAAAGTTAAATCAGTTTTGTGTGCAGTGTGAACATAACCTTCTGGTGCGGTCACATTAATGAAATTTCATGTGCAAAAAATGTCCATTACCCATTATCAACAGCGTAGAAATGTATGGAGCACAGCTCGGACAGAAGTCGGCTTCAAACCATGCAGCTTTCTGTAGGTCAGCACGGAAAAGCTCGTTCTAAATTTCATACAAGCACCAATATAATCATGACTCATCAACTGATTTTTCAATGTATGTGGGAGAAAACCCTTTATTAATCGTTTCTGACTACAAAGAATGGGAAGAAAATACAAGAGACATCATAGACGTTAAAAAGGGATCCAGATAAGCAAAAACAACATTTGTGCAATTTAGTCTCTTTGCATAAATTAATATAGGAACAAGGGCCGTTGAGGAAAAGTGTGCGGACTTTTATCTTGTTCTTTAATTTGATTTTAAGCCTTTGGTCCAGCACTGGACATGTTTAGTAGTCAGGACGGTCCTTCTTCAGCTTGCTGTAGTCCATGTTCACTGCGTAGAACTTGAAATGGGAAAACAGAAAGGTGATGATACAAAATAAGCAGGTTAACATTATGCACTCAGCAAAATCCATTAACTCAGCTGCCTGTGTATGTATTGAACTTGAACTCTACATCAAATACACATTAAGACACAAGCTTGATTAGATTTGTACTAACTAACAGCACACATAAAATGAGCTTATGAAGCGCTTAATGAATTAAACTCATTAAGATCTTAGATTAGGCCCTGATACGGTCCTTCAGTCACATCTTTTAATAGGATTCCCTTAGGCGCTCCAACAACAATGGCGTGTTTAAGTGTTTTACTAACACCACATATGCTGGTCAGTTAGATTTCAAACTCAAAATTACTGTCGCTTATTGGGTGCTAAACATCTGAAAAGTGCTTTATCATCACATTAAATAGAACGTTCTGAATCGAAACAAGAAGTTTTATCAATTACCACAGATTACAACTAAGACTTGTCCCCTCAGCTCATTAAAACTAAGCCAAAATCGTGTTCAAAGTAATGCAGTTACAATGCAAGTCTATTCCAGAAGCTCTAAATGTAGAAATGCACAGTTCAATGTTGTCAAAGCAATTATAATAATTCTTCAGTACAAAAAATGTGCTGTTTGAGCTGTAAAGGATGGGGGTGCATCCTGACAATTGAGTTTAAATGACCAATGCGCATGTATCATACCTTGTACTGATCAGTGGGCGCCATTTTATTCCAGGGCTCTGGGTTGTTCTTTTTGTCCCAGCTGTGGATATGAAGCAAATGAGTGCACAAATAAACAAGGCATGCATGATAAAACCGAACAAAAGAGTTGACATGAACATCTGATCAGCACTGTTGTTCTCTCACAATTGATTGTGTACGAAGAATCACAAGTTATTGTCGTATTGCGCAGCAGCGGCTTAAGGCTGTCTACACTCGACAAAGCAACTGTTGCAAATCCAATTGTTCTTTGTGTCAGGAGTAGCGTGAGTACTTGAAGTATGTCAGAAATAGACGGGGGCATCTGTTTATTGTAGAGAATCTGTCGTGACGCATCGAGTGTAGACAGAATCACTTATTATAATGGGTTCTATTTGCTTTTGTTGTGGTGTAGACACGGTGTTCGATCTTAACAGCAATTGCTCTTCAATTAAAAAAAGGAATGAGGCCTTTCAGTTATGTTTTTGTATCCATTGTGAGAGACAGGTGATTAATGGACTTGTATCTTCTGTAGATCAGACGCTTACCAGACATCTGGGTTACGCAAGGCCAGGCGAGCCAGATATGACAGAGACATGGTGCATCCACCGCCAATGAAAATGAAAAGTGGGATCAACTATGGTGAGAGATGAACAAAAAAACAAAACAAAAGATATATAAAGCAACGGTGACTTGAAGGTGATGCATTAAACTTTGAAATTATGGATGATGACCATCTAGTGTCTGGCGTCTCAACTGGGTTTGGCTTCAGGATGCCAATTTTACCTTGTATAACAGTTAACAACCCTATAATTCACACTTACTGTACAAAAGTAAAATGTACAAAGCCATATTATAGACCTCCAGGTGAGAACCACAGATCTAGATTAGGGTATACAGTAATGACTGACATTACTGTTACATACAATTGTTCACAAATGTTGCTTCATGGCAACGCAAAAGCCTTAAATAACACAAATAATACATTAGTTTCTCTGCTTCAAAACTTTACAAGCAAATGCCTTCTCAGTCTTCAGAAACTGTAAGTGGTTAGGAGGAGATCATTCCCAACCAAGATTTAAAAACATCAGTCATTAAATAATATAGGGTTGACTAACAAAAATAATAGTAATACAAACAATACGAAGTGAATGGCTCTAATAGTTTAAAAGTGAACGTGTTTTTAGGCCGCACTTGTCAGTCTGTCCTCAGTTTAACACGCTCGCCCTTGAGCGGTCATGTGACACGCAGGCCTCCTGTGACACATAAAACTAAACTCGCTTCAATGGCATTTAATTTCAAGCTAATTTAAGGTTCATCTAATTACTCACATAAAGACTCGCAATAAACATGCGGCTAGTCCATTACAATAGGAAAGTGTGTTTTTACTTGTGACGGTCGTGACTGTTTGACACGTTTGTGTAGCCTAGTTGTTGCAACTCAAAATTAACATTTTGTGAGCTTTACAATATATTTATTTTATGTAGATTTTATACCCGACTGAAAACTTATTCTGAACTTAATGTTATTAATTGAAAAATGTTCAATATCTGCAATTGTAGGAAAGTGAATGTACAATATTAATTCAATAAAAAAATAAAATAAAAATAAAAAGCCTCATTGACCTTTTGGATTTCCATAGTTACTGACAGTCGTTTTTTATTTATTTAACGTTATCTTATTGAGATTGAAACATTTATATCCGATCAAATATTTTAGAACTGACATTTCCATGAACTTTTATTGTTTTAATAATTTCCATTACTTTTCCAGACCTGGGAACCACACTTTTAAAATTCCTGATATTTCCAGGATTTGCCTTGTAACATAAAAACATATTTAAGGATTAATTTGTGTTTATTCAGCGGTGTAAATATCTAAACTGGTGGCACGTCTAGCATTCCGCAGCAGGGACGCTAACAGGCTAGCGACAACGTTTGCACAACTCGCTCTTGCCATCGTCTTTAACAGACTAACTCGTCCTGAAGTCATAATTCACTTACGGCAGGGTGGCTTCTGAGTTGCCGGCTGACCGTGCTCAGCATTATGATTGATGAGATGATTTAAATTCTCCCAAAAATGTACAGAAATAAAGGAAATGAACGTGGCCCGTTCCGTTCGAGAGCTCTATCAGGACAGCTTCAACACTGAGAGAATAGGACACGGTCCATGGGGGTCTTATTGAGTTTGCCTGATTTGTTATTTTATAGTTAGACAAACATTGTCATCTCATTTCAGTTAATAAATACGTATAACAGTGTAATAATTAAAATGCTAACCAAATAATGATAATAAAAATGACAAATAAATGATAATATGATTATATGCGGAGGTATTTTGTAAAGGCGATGCTGTGGATACCCTTTCGAAGGCGCGGTACTGGGTTCTTACTGGTCGCTGAATCTGATCTAGGGTCAGTTTGCGAGTTCGCACGAACACTGTTGATTTTAGATATCTGATCCCACATCAGAAAGAACATTTAAGGACTTTAGACTAGAAGGTCGTTCTGGGTCGTAATTGTGTTTTACATTGTTACTAATGAGAAATATAATTTTAAATCGCAAATATAAATCACGCATACATTTTTCTCTTAGTCATACGATAGATAGGATATTATCTGTAGTTTATAGTTTTATTATCTATAGTTTTTCACCTGGTTCTCTGAGCACTTTTAAATGATCTTTCACCCGAGTTGCTCTTTTAAGACAATAAATGAGTTGTGTTGTTGTGTCATATTTCACCTCAATAATAATAATAAATAATAATAATAGATAATAACAATAAAAATTAAGATTACTGATGAAACGAGTTTAAATGAAATTTAAAATAAAGCTTAGCCTATTTTGCGTTGTGGCATTATTATTTTCATGACAATTAAGCACATTCGTCCCTATTTTGCCTATTAATACCACTATTTTGCCTGTAAATATAATACACAGACAACATACTCTACTGACTGCAAATTATAGGCATTATATATTTTATTTTGTGTAGGCCTATATATATATATAAAGTTATGCTAATATGTTAAGTTTTTTTAATTTTAATGTAACGTTTATTTTTCCTGAAAAGGCAGCACTGTGTCAGATTTCTGTAGCTTCCTCTGAACTAGCACAACTTTCAGAAGCATATCATCCTGCTTTCGCTTCTTTATATTCACGACAAGCGTTAACAAACCCACCTTTAAAATTCCCATTTACATAGCCTAAAAGTGCTCATCTTAAAAACGAGCGTGAGAGTAAAATAACAGAGAGAAAGAGAAAGGGAGAAAAGCTCTTCATCATCGTTTTAGCGAGGACAGCCTCAGGGCAGCTTGTTCAAACGGCGAGTGTGGAAATGTAGTTTTGCTGCGCTGCCAGTTCTCCTCTGCGGGCTCTTTTAATCAGATTGCCTTCTTGACATCCGGCCGTGTTTGTTTCCCTCCAATTTCATTTTCTGCTTTGAATTGCACATTAACCTTTCCTCAGAGTTCCTGCTAAGCAAACGGCGACTGTTCTCCATTGCGATCACGATTATGAGAGGTGGATGGCTGACTCTCGTCAGGTACATTTCATCCAGTTTAACTGCATCTTCAGCTCCAGTCCATTCGAGTCAATGCGTTCTCGACGCCACTGATGTGTTTTGTACCAACTATCAACCGCAACAAGACGTGCACTTTAAAAGGTGCGATTGAAAACACAAACCCGTTCACGTCCAGGGTGTGTGTTTAATGTCATTTGGATGTTTTTCTCTCCCCAAACAGAGCGAGAACATGATGCTGGCAGACACGAGCAGCGTTTTTGGCAGACGTTCCCCCTATGACAGCTGGTCAACAGCATCTTCTTTGCAACCTGATTGAGTTTACCTTTTACTTAAACACCGTTATGATTACAAACAGATCCCTTCGTACCAGAAACGCAGAGTAGAATGAATCTATAAAATTCCATTTTTATTCTAACACAAGGATGCATTATAATGCAGATGATTGTTTTGTAAAAAATGTCAACGTTCTAAACATTTGCTTTGCTGACTTCAAAACAAGACATGAGACACATGAATATAAATATGACATCTGGTATGAAAAAGCCATGTTTTGACAAATAATTCATCTTTACAGGTGTTTGTGCATTACATACACAACGTAAAACACCACACACACACACTTCCTGGGGAATGCAATGACAATAATCAGACGTTTAACAGAATTCACCACCTAAATTAAGGCAGAACCCACCCGTCTGAAGCCACAATTCTCAAATGACTTGGAGATGTATATATAAATGTGTCAAAAGTACGAATCAGGGTAGCTAAAAAATTCTGTGGTTGCCCCGCTGGAGGAAGTCTTCCAGGAAGTACAATCAGCATGTGCATTTTTTTAGACTACAGTTTTAAATACCTTTAACCTTACTCTTTTTGATTTCGCCCTAAGAGCATGACAGATTATGATTAGGCACAGACACTGTACCTCTGCTACCATGGATTCCATTTTGAGAGATGATGGGTTAAATATATCCCATTATTAAATGTTCAGAACATCAACAATATTTTGAGTGCTAAAAACATCATCTCTGAAGTACACCAATCATGGAATTAGTGTTGTAAAGTGTTTAGAAATGTCTATGTCTCAAGGGTTCAGATGCAGGCATACATGTACCACACTCACTCACACACACACACACAGAGTTCCAGTCTTCAGTGTGTCGTCTTCTTAGGAGACTTTCCAAATTTGGCATCCAGTCCAAGGCCTGCAAGACAGAGCAGAGTCATGGTTGAGCTTATTATATATCTGCTCATTATGGCCATCCAGCTCTGGACTGATTATTAGTACTGTTGAACACAGAACTCAACTTTAACAAGCTTAGATGTACCTGAACAGTCAAAAAGTCTAGGCAACTGTGATTGATCAAAAACGTTATGCTTAAATTCTTCAAATTAATTTTGTAAACAAATATAAAAATGTACCTATGTTTGAACTTAATTTTATTATTTTTTTGTACTAAAATACATATTTTATATTTTTTTAATTATATACACTACCGTTAAAAGGTTTGGGGTCAGTAAGATTGACAAGAAATGAATACTTTTATTCAGCAAGGACGCATTAAACTGATCAAAAGTGACAGACTTTTGATCAAAGACTGTTTCAAACAAACGCTGTTCTTTTCAACTTTATATTCATCAAAAAATCCTGAAAAAATGTATCTGTCTCCACAAAAATTAAGCAGCCCAACTGTTTCCAACATTGATAATAAGAAATGTTTCTTGAGCATCAAATCATCATATTAGACTGATTTCTGAAGGATCATGTGACACTGAAGACTGGAGTAATGATGCTGGAGTAAAAATGCAGCTTTACCATCACATGAAAAAATTGCATTTTAAAATATAAAAATGTTCACAATATGACTGTTTTTACTTTATTTTTAATTAGTGCTGGGCAGCGATTAATCGCATCCAAGATAAAAGTTTGTGTTTACATAATATATGTGTACTGTGCATAATTATTTTATTTTGTGTGTGTGTATATATATATATATATATATATATATATATATATATATATATATATATATATATATATATATATATATATATATACAGTATATATATATATATATATATATATATATATATATATATATATATATATACACACACACAGTATATACATGCAAATATTTCTTAAATATATACATGTATGTGTGTGTGTATTTATATAAACAAAATAATTATACACAGTACACACACAAATATTTTGTAAACACAAACTTTTATTTTGGATGCGATTAGTCGTTGCCCAGCACTATTTTTAATCAAATAAATGCAGTTAGATCCGCACAATTCTGGATAAATTAAGAATCACCATTTTTTAGTTTTCAAATAGCGTTTTCAAATAGTGATTCTGAACAGATAACAAAATAACATGTAGGATAATTTACTAGAGGTTGACAAAATGTTAATTGCTGCAGTCTATTTAAAAATGTTTAATTCATTTGAACTCTGAGTTTTTTAACTCTGTTTAAATGAATGATTCAATGACTCACTCAATAATTCACTTGTTTGATTACTGGATGAATCAAGGTTTTTGAAAGAATCTTGAATGATTGATTCAATGACAAATAAATGTAATAGTCACTTGTCGCCACATGGTGGCGTAACGATGTAATCAATACAATCGTTATTTAACATGCCAAATTCCTTTAAAAAGGTGATTTACTCTTTTGACCACTACCATAGACATCAGTGTTTATATCCGAACTATAAAATCTTATCCCAGTACTTCTGTAATAATATGAGTATTTGTAACAGAAATAATGATACTGTGTGGTTGAAAAGAGTTTTTAAAGTGGTTTCATACCTATTCCTGACAACTGCTCTCTCTGTCATTAAGGAATAAGATCGTGTGGGTGTTTGAATCGAGATCGTGATCTTTTAACAATTAATCGTGCAGATTTAAAATGCAGCCAGTGAGCATTAGAGACTTCTTTCAAAAACATACTTTTAAACGGTAGTTATTAATAAAAGAGTTTCACTCACCAAGGAAGACAAGGATGGTGCCAAACCACTGCAGAGTGCTGATGACGTTCCCAAAGAGCAGCACTGATCCCAGGATGGTGAAGAACTTCCGTGTCGTAGTGATGATGGAACATGTGAGCGGTCCAAAATACACCACAGTCATGAAGATGAATGTCTAGATGAAGAAAGAGGAGAATAAATGTTTAAACCCTGGATTATCAACTATTATTTACTATTACTAATTTTTGTGTGATGAATGAATGAAATGATGGTGCTGTTTTTTTGTGTATAAACCCACCTGTCCAAGAGCGCTAGTGATACCGAACAGGAAGATATTATAGATGATGGCAGGATGGCGGTCAGTAAATGTCAAAAACTCCCACACCTCCCCGCTCCACAGCACAGCTATGCAGAAAGAAAGAGTGAGCAAGAGATGTTGTTTATTTAGTAGATTTTATGTATATATGTATGAGTGTATATATAAAACATAGCCATAATGAGGTTGGCAAATAACTTTACTCTCCAAAAGCCCATTTTTACTTGCATTTGGGCTTGATGAGTGTTAATTCTGGACTCTGTATCATTTTGCATTTGCCTAGTTAAAAGAGAAACTTGACAATAACTTCAGAGAGCACCACAGGACAGCTCTGGATTCATAATGAGTGGTTTGGAAGGAAGGAAGTTTGCTGCATGTGTGATGAGATTAAAGATTAAAAGTGAGGAACAGATGCCTTTCAGAGCTGAGGCAGACCGACTGAACAGCTGCTGGAGATCAGCAGGGTTGCTTCTGTCAACCCTGAAATAATAACACCACCAAGACTAATAGAGCCAGAGCTCCCCCTGCTGGAGGAAGATGTACTGACAATGAGCTCTGGTCTGATGGAGATCCAGTATACGATTTATAAACCATGAAGACATGCACTTAGTACAAAAAACTAGGAGGGAAAAAAAGGAAGGGTACTAAAATCATTTGCTCTGAAAGGGTGATTGAGTACCGAATACCATAATGATATTTAATCTTTCTCATTTCTGAGAACCAACATGACAAAATGGTAATAAACAGCAATATTGCTGGGGGGGGGGGGGGGGGGGGCAGTTTAATCACTTATGCTCACCAAAGCTGCATTTATTTAATCAGAAATGCAGTAAAAGAGTAATATTGTTATTACAATTTAAAGTAAATATTTTCGATTAATATATTTTAAAATGTCATTTATTCCTGTGACGTCAAATCATTACTCCAGTCTTCAGTGTCACATGATCCTCCAGAATCATTACCGTTCTTAATATTTTTCCCAAGATTATTTGATAACAAACAGTTCAAAAAAACAATTTATTTGACTTTTGCAACATTACAAATGCCTTTACTGCCATTTTGATCAATTGAATGCAATTAATACAAATATTAGTTTCATAAGAAATTCTTACTGACCCCAAACTTCCATAAACAATTGTACACAAATTAATAGATAAATCCATTTTTTTAATTGATTCACTGAATCATGAATCAAATTTAGATGTTTAAACCTCATAAGCAAAAATGGATTATGTCTTAATCTGATACAAACAAATTATGTGACAAGGATAAATTCATCTGACACAGTAAACCTAATGGCCGAAAATGACGTGCATTCAAATCAGCGTAATATTTGTATTTTATTGCCAGCAAAACAATCACAATATATTGTGAACATTCAAATATATCTCCCAGATCGAGGGGGGTCAGTATTATTAACATTTTCCTATAAATCCAAGTGACAAATATTTATTCTACTGTCTTTTGTCTTTAATAAGTAGTACCTTCACTAACAAAGTACCGATGTTCCTATAATTTATCAGGACCCTCTTTTTAACAACTCACCTACTCCCAGGACCAGTGTGGACCACATGTTAACATTCAGCATCATGTGATTGGCTCCCGTCTGGAAGCGCGCCCTCATGTGGTCCTGAGATACACCTGTCAGCCCATCCAGAGTCAGAGAGAGCAGCTACGACCAAAGAAACACGCATCAGATTATCTTCACGCAGAGCACTAGAAATGCTATACAGAACAGATTAAAACAGAGCCCAACCAGCAGCATCTCTCCAAAGCCAAATGTGTGATCATCTGATGCGCTGGAGCCTTTGTTGGGTTTGTAGAGGAAGAGGGCGACCCCGGCGACGATTAGAAACACACACAGATACTTCGCCATGGGATATTTCTTCCTCAGGATTGTGACACCCAGAATCATCACTGTGGAACCAGAGGGACACAAGCACAATGAGTAGCCGTGACCAATGCCATCAATCTGCAGAGGTGTGGCTAAGAAAAATGTGCATTAAACAAAGAGAATCGTTTGCCATATGGCCAACAAACATAAGCCAAAAAAAAATATGGCCATATGGGAATATACGCTTCCTTTGAACATGTGAGGCAAGCATAAATTGTGCACTCTAAA
The DNA here is from genome assembly GCF_964197995.2 of Scardinius erythrophthalmus. Taxonomy (NCBI): domain Eukaryota; kingdom Metazoa; phylum Chordata; class Actinopteri; order Cypriniformes; family Leuciscidae; genus Scardinius; species Scardinius erythrophthalmus. Next base: position 51,788,090 of record NC_138221.1, read on the forward strand.
CAAAAATACATCCAGATGAGATGAAAATGACAGCTACCTTAGCCCAAAAAGTATTTGGACACTGAAGTCTCTTACCTGGAATTGGTTTACAGGATTTTCCCAACACCTAGAAGGAAGAAAGACTCATGAGCATGATGTTGTGAGGGAGAGAGAGAGCGAGACGAGAGTAAAGAGCTGCTGACCTGTGTGGGGTAGTTGACATACTGCAGGGCAGAGTTACTGGACACCATAGCGCTCAGGTAAGACAGAGAACACACGCCATAGAGCCAGCTTCTCGTGTGGTCCTGCTTTGAGCCCTCAAAAATCTGAATTACTACAACCATAACATAGAGAGAATGCAGAATTACTTGCAAGTGGAATTCAAACACATGCAGCAACACATACAAGCACTGTCACACATGATCTCCAAAACACTATCAGAACATGCAAGGGTTTGACTCACAGAGTCTGGCGAAAGCAGCATTGATGATGCACTGGATGAAGACTAGAGTGGTGGCGTATCGAAACTTCTCCTTCTTCCCCGCGTGAGTGTAGTCCCCTCGCGTGCTGGATAAAAAAAAAAAAGACAGAGGTATTGTGGGATTGAAGGGAACAGCTGTTTGGAACAAGGATACTTAATGATCACTGGCGGTATAAATAACCAACAGTGGCTGGGGAAGAAACTATTGTTTACCGCAGGCGACTAATTTTAGCGCTTGATAAAAAAAAAAGTTCTTACCCCCGGTTTCACAGACAAGGTTTAAGTCTAGTCCCAGACTAAAATGCATGTTTGAGATGTTTTAACTGAAAGTAACTTGCACTGACAGATCTTAATATGCCAGTGTCATTGCTGTGTCAAAAACAGTAATGTTTTTATTTCTAAGGTATGTTTATAAAAACTACTTGCCTCATCCTTCCCTTGGGTCATTTTGAGCCGAAACTCATTTCTTTTAAAAATGTAAAAATTGAGTGTTCATCAGAGGGGTCCAAGACCCTAGGACTTTTGTCGCACTTGAACCACGAATACACAAAAAAAATAATTGAATGGATTCGAGGAGTTTTGTGGTTGAAATTTTAAAAAAAGTAACAAATCCTTCCCTCGCAGGTCAGTTTTTATAAACCTGCTGCTGTGTTTTAATTTTAATCAAACAAAGGACAAATAAATTACTCACTGCTCTTGACTAAATAGGCTACCCTTTTCAACTTTACAAAAATACCCATCTATATTTAATTTATACAGTAATGAATATGCAGTGTTTTTTTTCACATTTGATTACTTTATTCAAATTTCTGTACCTGTTAGATCTACCCGAAAAACTCTAAAAACACTGTTTATTTCATTTGTAGCCTTTCTTTGTTCTATTGCATTTATTTGTGCTATTTGTAATTTGATTATTTGCTCTTATTTTGTTACTGACTGCTTGTCTTTAATAATGTTTTAAATTCACATTAATTAGGCTGGTAGTTTTTGTTGTAGTACGTAGATATATAAATATAATATATCTATGTTATTATATATTCCTATCAAAATTGGATTAAATAATTTCACTGGTGTCTAAACATTTGTACCGCTGACCCAATCCTCAGCACTGAGCCCTGCTGGACCTGCTCTAGTCTAAATATGTGCTGTACTGTTAAATGAAAGATAAAACAGAAGCTCATGCAATGCATTTTAGCAGGCTTAATTAAGCATGAAAATAACTGAAGGAAATATATATTTGATGAACAAATTAAGCCAACTAATATGATTTATATTCTTTTGGTTTCTCTACCAATACAATTGTCATTAGAAATACTCAATTATTTTGCTGACAATGGAACATCAGTAATAAACAGACCAAGAATTTTAAATAAACCACTATTAAAAATGTACAATTGACTAAACTAAGATCTAATTTCTCAAATCACATATCATTAAACTCTTAAATGAAAGAGGATTTTAGAATTTTTAGTTTTGTTATATATATATATATATATATATATTAGATCTTAATTATCTATATCTCGCAGTTTGACATCTTAAGAAGGTCAATTTATAGAAAGGAGGTGGCCTGCACCCGTTTACCCGTGCACCAATGATGTGCACTGTTATTACTATAAGTACATGTAACATAATTATGTAAGTGTTACCGATGGCGCTGGCTCAAACTCACTGATCAACTGCTGCGGTCGGGTCGCTGTGGCCGCGTTGCTTGGCAACGCCTGTATACGGGAGATATTAAATAGTGCGCTCGACTTAATAAATAAAAACCCTCACGATTTTTACTCTAAAACACATTAAAGTATTATTAATTGATTAAATATTTCTTTCTTTCGTAAGTGACCATGGTATAAGCGGGTTAATGCCCTTCGAGGTGTCCATTGTCAGGTATTAATGGACTTCGCTGCGCGTCGGACGGTTCACGCCTCGCCGTCGTCCATTAATACCTGACAATGGACACCTCGAAGGGCATTAACCCTTACTTAATATGAGTATGAATAAGCACTAACAGCTAATGAATAATTACTAGCAACAACAGGAAAAACACTAGTCAAAAGTTCCTGATAGAATTCAACCAGTGTCTTAGATTACATACTAGTAACTACATTAATACTATATTATATAATACTAATAGGCCTAGATACTAGGGAGTTTAAAGCAGTGGTTCTCAAGCTGAGGCCAACTCTGGGGCCTCAGCAAACTCCCAGGGGGGACAAAATAAGCCCTGAAAGTAAATTAATTAACATTACTTGTAAATTAAAATGCTAAAAAGATGTACAACATTAAACTGATATCATACTTTTGAGTTTATATGCTTTTATTAGATGCACATCAGCTTAGATTAGAAGAGCCTTCAAATATTGTCTTGGAAAAAGGTGAGTTTTGTAGTCAAAAAGGTTGAGAGCCAAAGTTAAAAGAGCTTGCCATCGAGAACAGTAAAACAACTGTCTGCGATAAATCAGAGCTCCTTCTCTGAAAGAGGCTGACAAGAGAGCTGTCATCAGGCTTTACCATAGTCAGTCATATAACTCACTGTAAGAATGCAGAGAGTGTCAACAAGCAAGGTGAAATAGCTAAAGGGTCATTTCCCTACCTCTAACTTACTTGCTCTTGCAACCACATGGACAGTGCAGTGCAATAATAGCAACTGATGATTAAACGGTGCTATATATCCTATGTGATAGTAAGCTCTTCAAATGCAATGCTGTTTCATACTCACATTGTCTCCTGCAGTATTCCATAGTAAAAGTAGCACACGAAGACCCCGCAGAAGCAGACGATGAACCGGAGCCGTTCGTTCTGCCAGAGAGACGGTTTGCTCGTCGCCTTCCCGGCGGCCATGCTATCGTCCAGCAGTCTCGGTATGGACACGGACACCGCTCCGCTCCCCGTACCCCGTGCTCCTGCGTCCCGATCCACTCTACCGGCGATCGGCAGCCCGACTCTAGATCCCTCTTCTCTTCTCTTCTCTTCTCTTCTCTTCTCTTCTCTTCTCTTCTCTTCTCTTCTCTGTACTGATAATGAGGCTCTCCTTCCTCTGATATTACATCTAAAGTTACAGTCTTACAGCCTCTTACAATAACAACGATATCACACTACCAGTCGTGTTGCTCAGTTTATTTAGGTTTCAGTTTATTTACAGGTCAGTAATGCAACTGTCGCGCGCTAGCTGTGTCCAAACAACCGCATCCTGAAAATGACGAGTGAGTGAATGCGGTTAAAAATGCGGCTTTTGTTTCTAGATATTTCCTTAACAGCTAAACTAATGTTGTACTCGAGGTGTTGAGTTAATGGTCTGTTTTTGACAAGAAGTGATAATTACAGCTGGGGCAGTCTCTAATAAATGTTTTCATTTGACGCGTCAAATGACTCTGCAGGAGAAGGACCCGAGGAAATTCGTGGAATCTGCTGATATGCCTGTAATTACAAATAATTAAAATAGCGTTTTAAGTCAAGTGCATGTCGTTATTTGCTCAACCGCGGTGACTTCCCTCCCATCATGGGGCTTTCCGCTCAATCTATGTTTTTGTTCATGATTGTACAAAACGTTGCCTGCTACTTTAATTTAGGCATTATAGACAACTCCCTATAAAAAAATCTGTGGGGCCTTTCTTGAAAATAAGCAGTTAGGATTTTACGTAGTGGTATGTGTATTACTTCAATTGGTCCAAATAAGCAAAAGCTGACGACATGCAGCGAATCACAGTGCTGGAATCTTTAAGAGGGCGGGGCATAGAGATAGTCGTGTACGTCTCATTCATTCGAATATTATATTATTAACTACAATTTTTATTCTAGGCTCAACTGGTATTACATTTTAATGCAAACATATAAATGTATATTAAAATGTAATAGTTGTAAAAAAAAATTATGCTCAAGAATGCATAAAGTGTTTTATACAAAACAGTAAACACACTTATTTCTTTGAGTTTGTTTCTCATTTATGGCAGCCAAAACTGAGTAACATAAATGTACAATATATGCAACAAAAAGATTTGTTGTACTGTACTCAACAAAATAACAATAACAGCAACAATCTGAGAACAATATTATTAAAACAGCACCCTTTAAGAACAAGGTAACGAGCGAGAACTTAGAAAACTGAATGGATGAAGCCAAGACTGAGACACAATCCATGTAAAAAAAAAAAAAAAAGGGATAATAACAGTGCAGTGTCAGCAAACAATAATTTGCTGGAAGTTTCATTCCTTATGATGTGCACAATCACATATTGAACCTGAATGCGGCAAATTTGCTTGTGTCCTGTGTAAAGTGTTTGAATAACCAGCTTGGTGCTCAATGAACTGAACAATGTGACCACTGTGGTAAGAATAGTAGTCAAGTCTGAAGTGAAATTCATTAAAACATACAGCACACAAATCAAGTGTATAGCAGAATAAACCCTTAATTGGGTCCTGTCGGTATTCTTGTCTGAATTTAAGTGTGAACGGCCCACTATTCATGAAGACCTCTGAATAAACAACAGAATAATGGCCTCTGCCTTCTTTCCCTTATTAAATTACAACTGTAAACACAGTTACACAGGTTCTGTGAATCTCAAAGAATCCATAAAGAGAATATCCCCATCATATTTCAATCCAAACAAAATAGAAAAATAATTAAGTATATATTTTAGGACCTATTTTATATGTATATATATATATATTTTTTACTTTAATACAGTAACAAAAATTAAATTTTCCTTAAAAAATATGACACAATGCAACAACAAAAAATGAATACAAATAATTTCTTTTGATTGGAGGTAGTAACATATGACTGGGACATTTTCTTGAGAAGCTTTGTAAGATTCACACTTTTACTCTCTCTGAACATTTGTTGACATTCACTGAACGCCTACAGTTCAGAGCTCATCTTAATGATGTCTAAATGCATACATTCTTAACTACTAAATAGACATGCTAAAGCATATTTAAAACAAACCCAGCCTTCAAAAACATCTGAAACATCAGTTGTCAAGATAAGATGCCACTACAATGAACAGCTGATGAGAGACTCTCTTAGTGTCTCTTTCGTGTTATCTGTAAATGCTGAATTAAGAAACTCATCCACAGCTCTGTAAAATCATCATGGAGTGGGTCAGGCTTGAAACACATACGTTTGATAGTCTGTCCGATAGACAAAATATTATAATGAATGTTTAAAATGACCATTTACTGTTCTGACAATATATTCTTATACATATGATGAATAGTCATCAATATAGTTTTATAGAAATTAGAGGAAACATACCAATAGGTAATTGCTATAACGTGACACAAAATGATCACAAGTGCCAAGTGGAGTGTCCTCAGGTCAAAAGGTCGCCGGCAAATCACATTGGAGAGAGTCCACTATAGTGGACAAAAAGTTGTCCATTTCATTCTTCCATCATGATTTTTTTAATCTCTGTGCCGATCAAAACAAATCATTTACCGGGTGGATGGCATGAGCTGTTTCTAGAAAAGCTACTTCTCTCTGAGACGCTTTAATGTCCAAGTCTCTGATGATAGGAACAAAGGCACAGCATTCTTTTGTTTTTCTTTCTTTTTGCCGTGTATGTCCCCCATTCACAGAGAGGTGGCGGTAGGGTCTGGGAGGGCGCCGCTCAAATAACCACCCACACCATGTCCCGGTGTCTGGCAGGGGGCAGCACTTTGAGCCGAACAGCCAGTGACGGGTGAAACGGACAGGCCACGGAATAACAGGTCCATTGAAGGGAGGAGGGGCTTGAGGAGACTGACAGGGCAGAAGGCGGAGCCACCGTGAGGCGTGAAATTCACCTTGTTGGGGTCAGGGCAGGAAGGCTGAAGAGGGGCATTTTCATGACAGGCAAGGCTGAAAAGAATTGACGTTTTGAAAATGGTTAACATTAGGATCGATTGATCAAATGATTGGTTTAATGAAATTAACTGCATGATATGCAGATTGATTAACAGTGTATCTTCAGGGTTTTTAAAATCCAATTTAAGGCTTTTTAAGACCTTTTTTTTTTAACTATGCACAAATAAACTTAATACCGTATGAACTGGGTAGAGCTAGATCTATAGTAACAACATGATTTAAACAACTACAGTTACAGGTGATAATACAGGTTTTGATGAAAACAAAAAAGTTTTATAAAATGATAGACCTCACATTTCAGCCTTTAAACTATATATTTTTTTAATTATAAGTCAAATTATAAATCATTATATTTTAAATGATTAAAATATAACTCTTATCGTAATTGTTTTGAGTTTTGGAATCGGCACATTAGCTTCTTTTCGATTCACAGGCTGAATGACATTGCAATTTCACTCTCTGACAGTAGGTGGAGCTTATGGTACAGCAGAAATATAGCGGTAACCCCTGTATATGCAGCTGCTACATAAATGTGACAAATTTGCATGTATGATATAAAACCAGAAGGTAAACAATGTTAATTCATCAACAGTAGATCAATAAGCAATTGCTTGTCATAAATGGGTGGTATTCACTGATTGTGAATTGCTCCGAAAGCACAAGCCAGTAGAACGCGTGACAGTGCCACATTTTAAAAGATGAACACATTAAGCCATATTGCGATTCATGTTTTCTGTCACCAAATTTAAGACCTTAAAAGTAAATGATTACTTTTCTTTTACAGTTTAAGGTACTTATGACTTCTTATGGCATTAAATTTGATACAACTGAATTTAAGACTTTAAGTACCCGCGAGGACCCTGATTAAATAAATGTTAATTTAATCTTTAAAGTCCACTTTTACGCTCCGTTTCAGTTAAAATGACAAATAAATGCATACTCAGAGAGCCCTCCACAAGATATGTTTGATTATACCATCTGGATGCTCAAAATTGATCACGTGAAAGCACGTTTTACACAGCTTATTGTATATTATTAATCGCTGTTCTAAACTGCCCTATTATGCACACACATAGTCAGTAGCGCGCATATCACGTGAAGATCGCACGCACACAGAATCATTCAGTGGTGCAGTGTACTGTAAACTCTGTTCTGTGAAACTGAAAAGTTCTAGCATATATTTCTTAGTAACTAAAACCCACAGCTTCACTATTAGTAGAGAGATGCTGCCAGGTGCAATTCACACGCAGTCGTTCCCTCTCACACTAATGCATTTAAATAAATGTAATGTTACTGTGTTACTTTATCTATACCTGATTTAGAATGAGCAGAAATCTGTGAGAAATATTATGACCCAAAGACAAAAGAACTGACAAAAATAAGCTGTTATGTAGGAGCCCTGTGTCATGTCATAGCTGTGCACAAGGCAACCCGCGTTCAAGTCTCAGCTCGTGGTTCAGGTTTATTTGTTCATCAATAGCCGCTTTCCGACCAAGTAGTTACAGGAACTTAGTTCTAGGAACTGTCCACTTCTAAACAGTTCTAAGAACTACTCTCCCCCAAACTCGGTTTTGCTCTTTGCGTTCGCACTGGCCAAGTGGCCATAGGAACTGGTAGGAGGGGTAAGGGAGTGACGCAAGCACGGTGACTTTTATTTTGACGGCGCGACGGACCTTTATTTTTGCTGCGCTGAGAACGCCAGAGCAAACAATGCTCTGTATTTATTAGTTAGCGATCTGTCTAACAGTACTGTTTAATATGTTATTAGATAGAACTGTTATAGAAAGTAGACAGTATATGAAAAAAAGGTTATTAGCCTATGCCGTGTGGTTGATGTGCAGTGTTGCTAGCTGAGCAGATAAACATAATCATGTTTGGCTTGGTCCCCTCAAAGTTGCGTTGGATTTTCTCTTCAGCATAAAGGTTTAGAGACCCATCTATCACTGTTTTCCATGTTTGTATAGTTAGTTTATGGAGTAAATATATAGGCTATAATCTGTGTGTTTACATTCTAGCTGTTTTAAAAATGGCAGGTGCTGGTGTTCCGCGTGCGTTCGGTCAATCAGCGTAAGTTACACTAACGTCACGGGTAGTTCCTATAGTGCTGGTTTAGGCCCTACTCTGAAGTAGGACCTAAATTAGTTCCTCCAAATGGAGTTCCTAGAACTAAAATCGTTCCTAGTTCCTGCGGTGCGAACACGCCGACATCCGGGTACTTTAGCCAATAGTTCTAGGAACTGTGAAAAGGTTCCTCCGGTCGGAAAGCGGCTAATGACGTCATCACCAACTAGTCGACGTCGACTCGACTTTCATCACATAAATGTTGACTTTTAAAAAAACACATACAGTAGTTTGTGTTTACGCTGAACTTACATGGCCTCTTCAGACACACGTACTCTCTCGCAGCCCTCTGGAGGTTCTCTCTGGAACATGTACGTCTTGTTGGGACGAGGAGATGACGATGGCGGCTCAGACATGCATGGAGGAGGGGAAGGCGGACAGAGCGGCCCGCACACAACCATATCTAAATACAACACACATAGACAGAGAAACAGAATCATCAGCCAAACACTTATTACACAATTAACAATTTTACACAGACTTACTGTCATGTGTTGATAAAATATGAATGGCATCACTAAGCAAGTTTAGTTTATGCTATTTTTTTTATTGTTAGTCAATGAACGCATACATCCTTGCCGTCTTTTCAATGTCAAATGGAACATTAAAATGGCAAATATAGACCTATTTATATTGGATATAACATTTACTATATTACTACTGGACACGTCGCTTGTTGAATCAACCATTTACTGACCCGCATCTGTGATGGTGCAGGGAGAGTGTGATGGGGACAGCTGGGCAGGAGAGGGGTCACTCTGTGAAGCGCTGCTGTACCTCTGAGCTGGGACGGGGGCTCTGTGACCATCTGGTACGTCGAGGATCTAAAAACACACAGTGGTAACAGATGATTTTGAGCTTAAATTGTAGGTCAGAAATACAAGTACATACAAACACACACTGACTTTGTGCTGTTCCTTTGTTGTTTCAGACACAAAGACTCCCTCCAGCTCCAGGTTCAGTCCTTCCACACTGCGTCTCAGTCTGGGGGCCAATCGGCTCAGTGGAATGAGAGGCATTGTCTGCACACACACACACACACGACAATCAGAGAGACCTATAAACCAAAATGTCTACAAGTGACAAAGTTTACAGAAACTCCACAAATTTTAATATGTGTTGTGGTTCTGATGTGAAAGAAAAATGTCTGGTCTTATTTCAACCCAAAATGAATTGTGCGATTCATTTGTTCATTTTTTTAATCTCTTTTGTTTTTGTGGTTAAGCATAAGCTGCATGTACGTGTAATGCAAACAGATTCGTGCATATTCTCACCTCTATTTAAATATTCTACTGTACAAAGAGAGCCACTGCTACATAACATAACCAGCTGTGTATGTGTGTGTGTGTGTTTTCGCCATATCAATGGCTGTAGCTCACTGACACCATCTAAGTAAAGCTGCTCTGTTTTTAAATCTCTGTTGCTAGTGAGATGTGGGCCCATTTGAGAGGCTTAGCTCATAATCACAGCTCATAAACAAGCGCAACCTTTATAAATGCCCTTAACTCTTCCATTGATGTCACTACTGTGAACGAGCTGTACTAGATACATTCTGAAATTGTTCAGGTTTGTGTGTACATTCATGTTTACCTGTGTACTTCCAGGTGTGTGTGTTTGGCTGTTGTGTATGTGTTGGTGAGTGTGGTCACAGTCCATGGCAGGAGGTGCATGTCTGGAGCGTTTTTGTAAGGACTGTCGAAGTTTAGCAACCTGAGAGGAGAGAAACATGATGAATCAGATGTAAACGTATAACGTGCAGAAGAGAGGTGAAAGCTAACTGCTATGACTACTGCTAAAAATAAATAAATGCAGCCTTGGTGAGCATAAGAGACTTCTTTCAAAAACATATTACAAAAATCTTAGTGTGTATTTCACTTTTTCACTAGTTCATTTTAAACTGTTTGTATATTATTTAATCATGTCATAATGACAATATTTGGATACATCATGGTACTTCATCTCTTTTAATTATTTTCCTTTTATTTACATTTTTTTACTGTATAAGGATTTATTCAAATGGAGACTGGAAGGGCAAATTTAACAGTATATCCCAGCTAATAATCCTTGGAATTAATGGATTTCAACAATTATACTGGCTCCAATAAGAAAAAAAATAAAACAATGAAATTTGAATGCAGGCCAATGGACAGTTCTTCTTTCTTTTTGTCTCAAATACCAAACAACATTTTCCACCCATCATCAAGTACTTACCTCTCGAAGGTGTTCAGCGCTGCCCCATGATGCCGAGCGCTTGTGACCACCGCCCCCTCTCCGCCCCCGTGTCTCCTCTATCCAGGAACTGGGAGTCTAAGAAAAGAGAGAAAGCAAGCGCTCATTTGACTTTCAAAGTGTTTTAATTTTAAAGTTACTGATTTTCAAATAATCACGCCCACAATGGTTTCTCAGCGAGACATCAAAAAAAGCTTCAGCTCATTCAGGATAATCAAAACTGAACGTCCCTTCACTGAATACCCACTATCCTAAACACCCTGAGACTTTGCATAAAGTATTCCAGACCTTTCCACTGAACACAAGGCAGCTTATAACACATCCTCTTTTACCAGAGACAAACACAATGCAAAGCGATTCTGTTCTTTCATGCACCAGTTCGAGCGAAAGCATCCGTTCCTGAGAGTGGTGCGCACCATTCGCCAAGTGTTGACATGTTTTTCACAAATGGAACTGAAAGCTGCTTCCGCGCCTCACTAAGTGTATTTGAATACGGGACAGAATGTGTGACACACCTGGAACACACACATACGCCCAACACACAGCTGTGCGGAGACGTGCATGATAGAAACCACCGACTCTGCTGCACCACATTTCATAGATGTGGAAGAAAAAAACAAACGTGTTTGTACTCAAGTGCACTCATACAGACAGACACGTGCATACCGTCATGATATCCTGCTGAAGTAAGAGCCCACCTAGTGCACACTAGCACACTATATCGCCGAACACTGAACGATTTTTCTCCAAGTGACCCAATCACTTAGCTCCATCTCAGAGCCTAACGTAACCCAAAAAAGTGTCCTCCTCCTATGTCAGGTCCCTCTCTTCCTGTGTCTGTTTAGAGGTCACGAATATATTGTGCGGTTGGGATGCGAATGTAACAACACGCAGTTGGAGAAACCCATACATATTAAAACATGTCATCACCTCCAGCCCCCAGGGTCCGAGATCAGAACTAAGCACGTCCGCTCAGTGGCTGGAGGTTTCACATGGCTGAGCGGGGGCAGGGATACGAGTCGATTTAAATTTAAATTCGGCCCTGATTCCTTTCTGCCTGGACACCCGCTTGTCTGCCCGCCCACACCAAGCTGCCGTGGGATTACGCCTATAAACGGACATTAAGTTCAAGGGTCTGTATGCACAGCACGCTAGACGCTGGCTAAAGTTTCAGAAGTCCCCGTCTGCACTCAAGTGGGCGTTCGGATCGGGGGTTGGGCAGAGTTGACTGTACAATTGTTAACTGTTGCAAGTCCACTAAAAAGTGAGCTGCATTTGTTCGTCAATGAAACATAAAGTGAATATATAAAAGTAGGGTGTGCATGGGGTGTGCATCTGCCTGTGCATTGTGTGTGTGTGGCAGGGCTTGAGGGGGACGGTCACTATGAAGGTCATGTTAAACAAAACCTTTTTTTGGGTGACCGGTTATCAGAGCAAGCATAGCAGATCACCCGCTGAGAGACACAGCCAGACTGGATGCAGCATCTATGAAGGAAGCAACGACCATCCAAACAGACACTGTTTCAGAAATCAGCAAAGCAATGAGGTGGTCTGATGCAGTGTTAGAAATATGTCTAGTCTTAGAAAAACAAGTACATTTCTAAATCTTTGTAGGATGGTTGCCAGGGTGTTGCTATGCAGTTTAAAAAACAAACGACTCCTATGAGACAGTTTTTTATTTTAAATAGTCCAAAAAAATGAGTTATCTGTCCTAATGAGTCTTCACTGTAGGGCTGCTTGATAAATCGTATTTTGATCGCGATTAATGCCTCTCACGATCAATTAATCATAATCGTCAAAATATTTGCACACTGGTTGTTCATCCTGATAGTGTTTTTATCTTGCATTGGTAACAAGCCTCCACAAGCTTTCATGCTTGGGGTTGCCAGGTGTCAAGAGTTTAAATAACCCAATCTGAGCTTTTCTCTTAAATAGATTCATTTTCTGCCCAGTGTTTTACTTAATCTTCCCAAACTGGCAACCATGTGTACGTGCTCTCTCGCCATTGAGAAAACGCGCTGATGATCTGAAAACACCACCAAACATAATACTGTATGTTGGTGTTTGATCTCTGTTGCAATATTCTGCTCAAACGAAAGTGTCAAACAGCCAGTTTGTGTTTGTTCACAAGGACGCTTGTGCTGTTTGCTGCGACTAAATCTGCGATCAAACATTCTCAGCGAACTGTATTGGAAGTAATATACATTTTTTTAGAAGCTTCTTGTTTTACAAGTTTTTATAATGTAGAGATTGTGTGAATTTATACGATTTATATAATTTGACTAAATATAATAAATCAGGAAATTAGAAGAGGTCAAATAAACCATGCATATGAATCTCTTGATTTGTGCTTACATGAAAGAGCAATAATTCTGATGAAATGTAAAAACAAATAACAATCATGCATATAAACTGAGGAAAATAATCTGTATGATCAGTTTAACCATTATCATGCAGCCCTATTTCACTTTATAATTTGCAGAATTTACAAATATATAATTTCTGTCATATGTAAGCAAAATGGACATTACAACTAAAATACACTAACATTAAAAGAGGTCTCATATGCTCACCAAGGCTGCATTTATTTGAACAAAAACAGTAACCAGTAAAAACAGTAATATTGTGAAATATTATTTCAATTTAAAATAACCGTTTTCTATATGAATATATTTTAAAACGTAATCTATTCCTGTAATGGAATTTCAGCATCATTACTGTCACACAATCCTTTCAGAAATCATTCTAATATCCTGATTTGACGCTCAACAAACATTTTTGATTTAGTTGTGCTGCTTTCAAGATTCAATGATGAATAGGAAGTTAAAATAAACAGCTCTTAAAGTAACATCATAAAAGTTGTTACTGTCACTTTTGATGTCAGTACTGAATAAAGGTACTGACTTCTGATTTCTTTTTAAAAATGTTACTGACCCCAAACTTTTGATCATTAGAGTATGTCCATATGAATCAAAATCTAAACAACTGAAATTGAATCGAATTAGAATCAAACCATAACCAAATAAAATCTAAATGAACAGCCCCAGCAGAGAGACTTTCAGCTTTTGTGTCTGACTGAATATGGCCGACCCCAGCAGGCATGTTGGAGCAGTGCTCCAGGAACCCATATGGAAACCATTTGGAAAAAAACAATATGGCTGCCGTTCCCAGTTGGGTTTTCCTAAACTCCTTCCATTACCAGCCAAACTCTTTCTCCCCAAAGCCAAGATCTTTCACTAGCAACCGCATGATTTCAACTTTCTTATACAAACACGCCATGCCACGGCCATTTAAGAAATATAATTTGCAAACAACAAAAGTGTTACACATACAGAATTATGTAGCTGTTTTATCACATAGCGCAGATCTAACCAACGCTTTGTTTTACTCCCCACTGAGTAGTAAAGACTTCACTGCACATGGTCAGACAGGACCTCCTTTGTTTGCTATTAATATCACTGACTGGGTTAAAGAAATAGTCCTCCCAAACCAGAGGTTCTCACCTGCGTGGCCTTGTCATTGACACAGGTAACGGGCAGACACTCTGGTTCCCTAGGCCAACTGCCCTGCAGGTACGGTCCCACCAAAGTGTCCAGAGACAATGTGCGTCGCAAGGTTGGCTTCGGCGGGCGTCCCTTCGTCTTGCACTCGGCTACACAGACAGGACAGGGGACACAGAATGAGAGAATGAAAACAGTGAGATGCGTTTCTTTTTTTAAATAAATAGAATTCAACAATTAAAAAAATAAAAAAGCACATTGCATGGAATATTGTCTCCCACAATGCAGCTTGCTGAGACTGACCCTCCATTTGTAGTGTAGAACAATAAGCTAGAAGTAAAATCCTTTTTGATTAATTTAATTGCACGGGCAAAAGGTAAAGCATTTCAACAAAACAGAATAATTTTATTTTAAATGTATCCAAATATCTTATTTGCATTTCAGTACTATTTTTGCAATAAGGTAATGAAAATCAGGTCAGAAATGCGCTTAATTTGCACGAAAGCAAAAAGTCTGAAAATGCCACAAAAAAAGTATGAATGAGATGGTCTACTCATTTTAAAATCAGTTGATTGGACTGACAAAAGGTATGACATTTTAACAGCAAACCTGAATCGCTAAAGCCTGAATTTCCATAGATAGCCAGAAAGGAGGAGAATGAGATCAGCTAGCAGCTGTGCCACAGCTCTGACATTAAAAGTGTTTCTGATGATGTTTGTTTGTGTTTAATAATAATCCTTTCACATTTTCCCTCGAGTTGGCATTTCAGCCACTTGTAAATCACACTGAGACACATTCCCAGCATGAAAGACTCATTATAAATAGACGCTGTTGTCGTAACGGATGCTGAACATCCTGGTGCTTGCTTCATCCACTCACTGTAGACAAGGCTGTTATTAGGCTCCTGCCCAAAATACTCCAGAGGATCATTTTCACATGTACATGGGATCGTTTTCTTCTGTGCATTGATCATGTCATAGAAACTAATAATGGTACACCTGATCTCCGACCTTGTCAGGTCCTTCCTTAATCCATTCACCTCTCCCAGCCCCTGGGGTCTTTGCAGTGGCTTCGGGAGACTTTTGATGGTGGAAGTTTACTCATGGGTGTTTAACAAGGCATACTTGTCTTGTACTGAGTGTATTTTGTCAGTTTGAGGGTGTGGAATAAAGCAGGTTGGGTGACTATGTGCAGATGACTGTGACAGTGTAAGGTTTGAGGTATATGTATGGTTAGTCTGATATTGGGCAAGATTATATGTATAAGTGAATATCACGAGAATATACATTTGCATAAATAAAACGAAACCTCTTATTTGGCAAATTAAGACTTTTTGCATAGTAAGCACATTTCCACTTGATTCTCATTACTGTAATGCAATAAATAGTAATGTGATACATATATATACATGTTTGATACATATACACACGTGTGTGTGTGTGTGTGTGTGTGTGTGTGTGTGTGTGTGTGTGTGTGTGTGTGTGTGTGTGTGTGTGTGTGTGTGTGTGTGTATAGGTAACACTTGACAATAAGGTCTCATTTGTGAACATTAGTTAATATATTAACTAACATGAACTAACAATGAGCAATACATTTGTTACAGTACTTTATAATCTTTGTTAATGTTAGTTAATAAAAATCCAGCTGTTCATTGTTTGTTCATGTAAGTTCACAGTGCATTTGATTTTAATAATGTTTTAGTAAATGTTGAAATTAACATTAATTAACAATACCTAAGATTAATAAATGTTGTAAATTTTTGTTCTTAGTTCTTAGTTCACTAATGTTAAGCCATGAAACCTTATTGTAAAGCGTCACACACACACATATATATATATATATATATTTATTTTTTTTGACTTGTTTTCATTACAAAAAAATAATTCTAATTACCATAATCCACCTGGATTTAATGCATACAATTTTAAATCAACAAATTAAAGGCAGTCCAGAAAAATTATACCGTAATGTATAAATATTTGGGGGGGATTTGGGTTTAAACATGACTTGGACATGTTTTTGTCTTGTTTCTTGCGTTTGTGCCTTCTCAATGAGGCTGCACACGGATGAACACGGCCAATGAGCTGCATAGTTTAAAATCATACCCTTCAAGCACAGTGGGCAGGATACAAAAATACACATACTGGCATATGGACTAAATTTACGCCGAACATCCTAACACTATGAACACAACCTCTGGCATGCCATGATATTGTGCTAAATTCAGTGATGGTTAAAGAAGCTTAAGAACATATTTACTTTAATAAACAGATTACACACGAACAGACCAAGAAGAAAACAATCTGACTTTATTCCCCCCGCATATTCAGCACTGATTTTTTGGGGGAAAACACCTGAATTTTGCACAAAGGAACTCAAGCTGGGAAAATTATACTCATATCGGTAGCAAAATGAACACGCAAGCTATGAGGAGGGAGTGTGTAGAACTTCTTGAATGACTGGTGTTCCAGTTCTGTGGAAATCAGTGGAGCTTTTTGCCTCGTACTGTGTGGGCTAGCGCTCATGACTCAATAAACAAGAGCACAAATGCTAAGGGACCAGGGGGATTTGTTGTTTACCACCTTGGTAACAATAAACCAAAAGTTATTTTGGTCATTCCATCTCTGTCTGTAGATTGTTTTGTGCAAGACCTACTGCTCTCCCCAAGGCTTGTGCATTGTGAATATTTGGTTGCACTCAGAATCAAAGACCCTTTGTGATTCACACATTGTCCTAAAACTAAAGAAAAGACTTTCAAAGTATTCTCACCTAGTTGATGAAATGTTGATGTAAAATACCTGAGACAGCCTGACACCTACGGAAAATGTCGCACTGAGACCAAAGTTTACAAAAAACATAGACCTTTTGTTCAATATAGCCGTTATGTCAATCATATAAGACCCAGATCTTCAACATTGGTCTACAATTGTTGCTAAACTACTTAACTAAAACTAATTTTGGTGAGAAAAAAAAAACAAGTTAACTTCAACCAATCCTAAGGTTAAAAGGCTATTTATCACATTAAAATCTAAACTCTATTTAAAAAAAAAAATATATATATATATACATAATACATATATATATGTATATATATATATGAAACATATACACCTCTGTAAATTAAAGGATTTTTAAAGTAACCATCATAAACTATGGAAATGCATTAATATTGTAAAACACGCATGTTATTATAAGCCAGGTTTAACATGCAACACTCAATTTTACACACAATGTAACTGGGAGTCCTTGCTCCGTCTCTCTATCCACCAAGAGGGCCTGAAAAAGTTTAAAGACACTGATATATGATACTAAAGCTGAAGTTAAACTGCATTTAGTCAAATGCTTGAGCAACACAAAACAATGCAGGAATAGTTTCCAAATTTGACATCCAGGTGTGTAACAGCAGATCACAGGAATGTGACAGTTGTAATTTGTTTTTCCTGATGCTGACTGCAGATATTTAAGGTGAAGAAACACAGACCTCCTGAGACCTGGTCTGTGGACACACACGGTTTATGCGCTGAACATGCCCAAAACAGTGATCAGCGTTTATAAAATATTGCAGGCAAACAATAACATCCACGGCACGACAGACCTGCTTTGTTTATTCAAGCCCATGCCATGCTTTGTGACCATCTTGGCCACAAAACATGTAGGGAATAAGGTGGGGGGTCGTTCAGTGCACTGAGAAACTTCTTGAACACTGTTGCACTGAAGCCAAGAAAGAGCAACTAAACCACAAGACCTCTGCAGATTATCCATTCACATTATTATTGTTATCGTTATTTTTATTATTATAGGCTGTAATTGCCTACCAAAGGAGCAGAGTTAGAGTGGATAGGACACTTGGGAGTATTACTAAATAAACAGACTAGATGTATAAAGCGCCTTTGAGTGTGTTTTTTACCTGTTTTGGTGTCTTTGCAGCAGCGGTTCGGTGCTGTCCGGTTCTGCAGCTGAAACGGGACCGTGGCTCGGAGGGGCTGCAGTCCTTGATTACCCACCCGGGCCACTCCACTCCGACACGACATTCCCACAGGCGCTTTAGTGCTTTAAAAAGTCTTTCAAAAGTTCACGAATCTCGCAAACTCCAGCGTTTACCTAAAGCTGATACTCCGGCAAAGGTTTTCGTCCAACTTAGCCGTCAAAAAATTTAGTTTTTATGGAAATATTTTAATTTAGCACACTCGCTAGCTAGTCAGCTAACGTTACTTTCTTTTGTGATGATAGTGAAGTTTTTCTACACTAAGTTAATTACTTCAACAAAAGCCGTTATTTTTCTGTGTGAAAAAACACATCAACTTTTATGCACCGTCCTAAACGGTTTATTCCACTTGGCCTAGTAAACTTATAGTTGAGAAGCAGAACTACATTGTATGGGCTGCTGCCAATTCTTCTTCAGTGCAAAATCTGACAACAGCCAGCCAACCTACACGCTCGTGTCGGGTTCAGAGCACTGCACAGCGTCTAAACACATGTTTCCACTCTGATTGGCTGCTGAAAAATACTACTCACACCTTATTGGTCGTTGGTAGCATCGATCTATTAGGGGTGGGTCTCAAAGTCGATTCTCCCCGCCCACTTCATTAAGATTCATATTTTTCAGAGTTCTACCTCCAGCAGTGAGAGGAGAGGCTGCTCACTGCAGAGCCAATGGGTGGAGCTTGACGTCAAGCTCCCCACGCTGGGCGTAGTGGGTGGGGCTAGACGGTTAAACCACACCTCAATCCTACCGTAATCCTATCGCTAAACATAACTCCACCCATTAGGTCCACGGAGGTGGAGATGGGCTAGGTCTAGCTCCACCCTTTACGTTCAGAGAGGGGGATCTGGACGTAATTTGGGCTCTGCACAATGAGTGGCAATTCAGAAATTCAATGTGTAAATAAATCACTTATATTGTTGGTAAAATAAATAAACAAACAAAAACAACGTGTAGTTAACACATCTCCTTGCTAACTGAAAGAAAATGGGTTTATTGAAGCAAAAAGGATTTTTGATGAGACATAAGCCCCCGGTTTCACAGACGAGTTTTAAATCTAGTCTAGTCCCAGACTAAAATGCATGTTTGGCAACTTGAACTGACAGATCTTAAAATATGTCAGTGCCATTGTTTTGTCTCAAGATGCACACCAGTAATGTTTTTTTTTTTTTTTTTTTTTTAAGCCATGTTTAGAAAAGCTATAATATCCTAAATTAACTAAAGCCTAATCCTGGCTTAATCTAAGCCCTGTCTGTGAAACCAGCTGGGGCCCGTTGCATAAACTGCTTAGACTAGTCTTAAAGGTTAGGCACAATTTTTTTTTCTCTAAGACTGTTCATAACTGTTTTTAGTCAATTACATCACAAAGAAAACTGGTGTAATTTGATACTAAAAAGTAAGACTGCCCCTGGCCTTGACTAACAGCTAGTTTGCCATAGGCTACTTGTAAGACACAGTCTTAACATAATGGCTATGTTTATATGCAACTGGCCCCTAGCCTTAGGGTGTCGAAGTGTTGTTAATGGGAATGTAAATATAGTATAAGAGTGGACGACCAATATAGTTTTTTTAAATGCTAGATAGATTATAGATGTTTCTGACTGATTTAGAGGTAAAATCAGCCCATAACTGCTGGTCTAGGATAATTTATTTCCATAATAATATCATATGGCTTTTTACAACTTGTTTAATAGCGTTGAGCAATGTAGCCAATCACAAACATATCTGATGATTTCTTGAACGCAATGGCCAATCAGAGGTGTTCAAGTTAGCACTGGACAATAGTGGATCGATAAACTAAGATGAGTGACAACTTTTTAGCAATTACGAAGGGAGCGCTCTTTGCATGCTTTCTGCCATGCCAAATGTCTAGTTGTGCTGTGACACGTAACCTGAAATCGATTTAAATGTTTTTTAATGGGGAAATGCATACTTACTGAGTACATGTAACATGTGTTTGTCTCCTGCTTTGCAAAGCCATTACAAGCAATATCCACTAAATGCCGAGTTCTCCCGGGAAGTGCTGATATTGTTGTGCTATTTGCCCTGAAGCATTCTGGGATAAGAATTTGAGATTTATGTGCTTTTTGCGATATTCAGAGAAACAAGTCTGAGTTAAGATAACATAAGAATCATTTATTTCAATTCAAAACTGCAGAGCACTGCCACCACCACATAACAAAATAGGCAATTATATATACAGAAACTGAAGGAAAAAAAACACACCAATAAGATAAATATGACAAAATATTTGAATTTAGCTGACAACACTTGAAATGCTTGCTGTCACATTGTATAACTGTCAAAGGCACAAATACAATGAGTAAGCCAAGGCATTTACAGCCTCAATAAAGCGCATTTCACATGCAGATGCAGGAAGCAGATTCTGCCTTCTCCCTCCCTTGGTCTCTCTCTTTTATTTCCTCATATCTTTTGTTTTTAGTTGATAAGCATAGGAAGGAGGTAATATGTCTAAATAAGAGATTGACTGTGGTTAACATATGACCAGATGTGTTCATGTTAATTTTAAATGCATTTATGAATAATGAATACAGTTTTGTGTATCACTTTGATTTGTTCATGCCTTTGGTGCTGGGACGCTGCTGTGCCCTTGGGCTCCTAATATCTGGCTCAGGGAATGTTACAGGCATTCGAACATTCTGATGAAGACTTTACTGAAGGGTGGAAGATAAGAGTGAATAATAAATTGGAAAGTAAAGGTAGGAAAGTAAGAGGGTGCAGGAGGGTTCGTCATTCATGGATTTTTAAGATTGGATCTTACACTTCACAAATTAAGATTAAACACCTTCTTCACCCATAAAACACAATCAATTCACTCGGTTTTGTTTCAGATCCTTGGGAACGTTGGAGGATGTTGGTTGCACAATTGTGATGTCCAAATTGAGACAGAGAGTGTCTTGTTGGTTGGACTTTGGCGCCCCCTAGCTGGGAGACAGGGCAGGACTTGGCTCTCTGCTGATGTTGACCAAATACTCACTGGATTTGAGACTTGCCAGAGACTTGCAGCTGGGTAGAGAAGCCAAAGAACCACAAAGACCGAGCATAGAGGGAGTGTTGTCTTTAGCTGAAGAGAAGAGAAGAGAAGAGAAGAGAAGAGAAGAGAAGAGAAGAGAAGAGAAGAGAAGAGAAGAGAAGAGAAGAGAAGAGAAGAGAAGAGAAGAGAAGAGAAGAGAAGAGAAGAGAAGAGAAGAGAAGAGAAGAGAAGAGAAGAGAAGAGAAGAGAAGAGAAGAGAAGAGAAGCAAAACAAGATTCATTATTAATCAGTACTCAGACAGGCTTAAAATATATGTTAATCTGTGTGCAGGGCTGCCAACTTTTGAGTTTCGCTTGGAGTGAGATTTTTTTTTTGGGGGGGGGGGGGGTACAATGTACAATGACTGGTAGGATAGTCAATTCCATTCTTGTGATTTGATTCCAATTTTGATTCAATATTGACTCATTTGGATACATGTTTATTTTACATTTTATTTAAAAAAATAATCTCACCTAATGCTGTAAACATAGAGGGCCCAATCTGCTGGTATTATTAAAGGTTAAAAATAACTAATTAAATTAAATATAATGCAGTTTTTGTTATAATAACAATTATTTAATGACATAAGTAAAAATATAAGAAATATGTAATATAGTGCTCAGCAAAATCTCCTCTCTAGCTATTTTTTCTATTCAATTAACATATGGTCATTAAATGGCTTTCCTGAGGTAAATGTGACGTTATGTGACATAATTGTTCTCCTGCTCTTATATATTGACCTCTTTCCGTGGTTGAAAAACACTAATTGGTCGATATTATGCATACTTTCGGTAAGTTGTACTGCATCTTTAAATAAAAAAGTAACAGATGATCGGTTCACGTGCACTTGAACTGAGGCGCTCAGCGATCTGTCACGTCACATTTACAAGTGCCAAACGTATTTTTGTCTGAATTTCGTAATAAAATTGACGGAATCTAAGATCTGAGAATTAGTTTAATAGTAAAAGTACCTCTTTGCTCTGCTATTCTTCTGTGCGTGAGAAAATGGATGTGTGGCGTGAGAGCGTGTGAAAAGTGTCAATTGCGTGAGTCTCACGCTCAATGCGTGAGAGTTGGCAGCCCTGTGTGTGGTTTTTACCTGCTGACCAAGCGTTATCTCCATTCTGATTGCCGTCTTCCTTCTGAGAGTCAGAGTTCAAACTCACATCAGCTGAGAGGTCCAAACTGTGAAAACTTCTCCTAAACCCAAACACATGAATGCATGACTAGATTGACTAGACTAAGTGGTGCTCTCCTGTGCAAAACTTGATGCTACAGGTGACTTCCAGGATATTGTTATGTAGTTGCTGAGGTGTTCTGAGTGGTGATGGTCTTGAAATTTTGACTCAGTGCTTACCGACGGAACAGCTTTACGTTTCCTTGGTTGTTGGCGGCTTGTGCAGTTGTCCATTGGTTAATGAGTGGTATAGATAAGCCTTTTACTAAATGAGAGGACTCACAAGGAATGATGCCAGTGCTGCAAAACATACCAGAATAAAGCTAAAAAGACTTCTTGTTGGCACAAATGAAGAATGTGTAATAGTGTGTGTGTGTGTGTGTGTGTGTGTGTGTGTGTGTGTGTGTGTGTGTGTGTGTGTGTGTGTGTGTGTGTGTGTGTGTGTGTGTGTGTGTGTGTGTATACAGTTGTGCTTGTAGTTCCAGGATAATGGCCTCCAGTTCTTTCTTCTCTTGTTGACTCTGGACCTGTAGATCCTCTAATTTAGCATCTAGCCTCTTGTTCTCCGTTTCAGAAATTTTTAGCTGGGACTCCCTCAAGCGCACCAATTCCTCTAAATAACCCTAAAATTACACATATTCATGGATTAGGATATGAATGCACTATTTCTATTTGAATGCACTATTTCTGTTAACACAAATGAAACCTTATTGTAAAGAGTTAGCATTTCATTTTAATCCACTGCTGACAGCTGTGTTTTGGAACTTGGCAGCTGTTTTTTTTAGTTTTATTATTATTAATTTCTACAGCTAAAAACTTAATTTGAACAAGGTCAACCAAATCACCCAGTGGCTGGAACTAAAAAAATTCCAGTACCTTTTGGGCATAGACAATCTTGAATCTTTGCTCCATCTTTCTGCACTTGTTGCTCCAGGTCTCTTCGTCCGTGACCAGAGGAATGTAAGGATGCTCAGCTACACTCTCATCGCTGGCACTGCTGTCCACACTGCGGCGGTCTTCTTCATCACTCAAATAGTCGTAGCTGCAGGGCCACAACAATAGTAGTAATGACATATTAAGGGGTACTATAAGGTTTAGGCTTTGTGTTTGGTCACCAAATAAAATGTATTAAAAGCTCCTACCTCTGAGTGAACTTAAGGTAAGGTGTGTAGTCGATCACTGCAGGTGTCTTTCCATCCAAAACCTCTCCTTTCAGGCAGAAACTAATGGTAGCAAAAAAAGAAAGACAGTATTATCATATCACTTGTTGGTGCCGCTGCTGGCAAAGAAATTTCACATTTAGGTAAATGTCATTTATGCAAGTTGTTTTTACCTAAAGTCAATGGCACTGAGTCCAATTAGCATACCCGTCAGAACAGTAGCCTCTTCCCTTAGCATAATGGCACCATCATCATAAAATCTCCTGCAGTGCAAATATACATTTACAAATGCTTTAAATTACTTCAAAATGATGAAGACAGCTGTAAAACACATTGTATAGACAAGTGCAGAGTTGTGACCTGGTAGTCCGAGTGTCTCTTAATGCAGTGGCTACATATTCAGACAAACGCTTCTCCATCAAAGCTACACGTATCCAAGCTCGACCCTGTATGACAACAAGAAAATTATCAGTTAATGAAAAAGCTTTGCAACCTAGCTAGCCTATGTTCACACTGTCAGTTTTTGGGATTGACAATTGCATTTACTTATAGGTGTGAGTCTCGAAATGTCCCGTTCAAACAGCAACTTACAGTAGCATCTACTGAGCGTGCAATGGGAGTCAAGCCCATATTCTCTTATCAGTAACCACAGCAACAGTCCATCCATTTTCCTAGCGTTATTCCCGCTCATTTGCAGGGTCTGCTTCACACACACATTTGATTTGGCACAGGTTTTACGCCGGATGCCCTTCCTGACACAACTGAGAGTGCTGGGACACATTCACACTCACAATTTGGAATGTCCAATCCACTTTTGACTGTGGGGGAAACTGGAGCACCTGTAGGAAACCCAAGCTGACAGGTGGAGAGCATGCAAACTCCACACAGAAAGGACTCCTGGCTCATCACTCAAGTAGTCAATCGAGTAGCGAGTTAATGCGTCGAACCTTCATTAACCGACAACAGCTTTTATAATGAGAAGAGCATTTGAGTCACGTGTTGAACACAAAACTGTGGGCTCGAACTGGGGGCCTTCTTGCTGTGAGGCGACAGTGCTATCCACTGAGCCACCGTGCCACCCTGCCATCCTAACCACTGGATGATTTCATAGAAATATCATAGAAATACCAGTGATATCATAGAAATATCATAGATGGCAAAGTCCAATCGAGCCACAAAAGAATGCATCAAACCTTCATTAACCGACAGCAGCTTTTATATCTGGGTGGAGAGAGGAGTATTTGAGTCACGTGTTGAACACAAAACTGTCTCCAGTGGAGAACAATGACTGGATCTAAAACCTTCAGATGACACGCTGCACATTTCTCCGTCACTGTAAGTTACTGAAAGCAAAACAACATAGGAAAACCCACAACACACGGTAGATATGCATTTGTGCTACGCTCCTCTCTCGCACTGTATGATGTGACAGTTAGATTAGTTGTCCAGTCTGATTCCGTTCACACAGTGTGGTTTTCCGAGAATGCGGTTGTGAGTCCTGAAAATTTACAGTTGTGAGTTCGGTTACAGAATATTGTTGTGTACAGGACTCACAGGGTAAAGATAGAGTGCTTGAAGCTGAAAGGTTGAAAGTGTCTTGCCTTTGCTCGTGATGTGCTAATGTTCTCAATGCTCTCAATGCTACTGATGCAGTTGTTGTGGACTTTACTGCAGGCCAGACGGATATAGTCCCAAAAACTCCTCTGGCCATCTGAACTGAACCAACCACCTGGACCTGATAAAAAAAAAAAAGATTATTCATGAGTACTGACACACATTAACAGAAAAACTTGTGTAAATGTATACCTTTGAAACGGTGACTGAGGATGTGCTCCAAAATTGCTGCAAAGTTGATGAACTCCTCCGATGAGTCATCAATAGGCTCAGCAGTGTACTTTTCCAGCAACGTCTTCACAGAAAACCTGAGAGAGAAAGAAAGAGTAACAGAGAGAAATGCAATAAAATTGAGTTACGCTAGATATGCTACGTAACAGGTCCGATTTGGAAACTCCAAATTCATCAAAAACACAGAGCCACACAGTGATGAAACACCACGCTTCGCTAACAGTGTGATCAGCATCCACAGATACAAAAACTAGCATTGGTGTAGGCCCCACTCAATGCAGCCATTCTGACTGATGTAAAGACGGGCGGTTTCGGGAGCGGTGCCATAGCGGACAGCTGAGGTCAATCCCAATTGTCCTGTGTGCTAGACAATGCCCTTTTGATGCCATGTTCACGTTATCACTCCTGCCATCACAATTGGAGTCCTTGTGCCCTAGCCAACAGCGTTATGCTACTTGTCGGCGTGGCGACTTTTGTCCTTTCGCCTGGGTTCCATGCAAACCTCTGCGGCTTTTGTTTTTTTTAAAAGAACACTATAGTGAGCGAATCTCCCTCGTATACTAACACACTTATTTTCTCCACCCACCCACTTGCTGAAATGGTGGTGTGATCTATTTAGGGCTGTCCCGATACTGTGTACAGTTTTCTTCTAGCACAGTCAAACCTGCAAGGCGCTGGTATGCTAAGACTCTAGCCCACTCAAAGGGAAGAGGAAACAGAGAGAGAACTGAGTTCGAAGACCTGATGACCTACATGCCTTCATGGGGAACACCAGTATTACAGAAGGGAAGACTGCCCTGTCTGTAGGCGGCTCTTCAATAGCCCGGGGCAAGACTTCCATCACCATGGGCAAGTCCAACATCACCCGTGGGGTCACCACTACCTCTATGGGAGACTCTACCATAACCAGAGGCAAGACCACCATATCCTTGGGCACAGCCAGCTTCAGCCGAGGCAAAACTACAACCTCCTTCCGCAAGGCCCTCATGCCCAAGCGCCGGACCAAGTAGATGGAAAGGAGATCCGCAAACGCTGAAACAAAGACCAAGACTTCAACAGCAAGAAAGAGCACTGAGAAGGACAAGACAACAGAAATACAGGAAGAGGACGACTCAAAAGCCTCAAAAGGAAAGGCTTCTCTTTTATTGAGAAAGACCTGCTTTACAAAAGGGAAAATCAAACTGATGAAAAGCAAGAAGGCCATGTCATGGGGGAAGACAGTTCTTTCGAGGAGCAAGACCAAACTGAGGAAGGGAGAGACTGCGTTTGTGGTGGGTACAACTACAATCACTCATGGAGAGACTACTAGTTCTTTGAGCAAGGCCACTTTAAGTCAAGGGGAGAAGTCTGTCACTGTAGTTAAGACTTCCCTCAAAAGAGGCAAGGAAACGCAATGGAATCTCTACTGGGATTTTCATCTGTGACATAAAGACACAAATATAACTGCAAACAGATTATGTACAGTATATGTGTATGTTACCACAAAGACTGACTTTGAAGTAGAGCGTTCAAGCAGGTTGGATGTCTTGTGAGATGCAAGTGTTTGCCAGCTTGCTCTAGAATTGCACAAATGCATTCTAGAGGCAAAATGAAGTGCAAGTGTACCTTAAATTAGCTTGGAACTGAGCATGACGTCTTTGTCCCTGAAAGAGAATAGAGATGATTTTAAGATAAAGATTTGTTTGAGAGAACATGTTCAGAGATAAGGCGCAAATCTGTTTTCCATGAAGAGAACATGCATGTGTGTGTGAGGGTGTGCACTTCCACAACTGGAATGGCTTTTATTGTTGTTCACATGCAGAAGGGTGTAAGTTGGATAATGATCAGGAATCCAGATCTGACATTGTTTTGCAAGTGGAATTGTATCAATTAATTAATACTAACCAAGTCATAGTAAAAAGTTTTAACTTCAATCATAGCCTTACAAATAAAATGTGCATTGTTAGTTCTTCGACTTCTTAATCTTACATTAATGTAGCATAAATCAACATTATTATAATGGATTAAATCAGAATTGTCAATAAATAGAACTTTAAAATGGTTAAAACATTGTTTTAATGTGTCTGTCTTTAAAATATTTCAGAGGGTTTATTTTAATTTACCTTAAGTTAGGCACACACTGTTGCTTGTCAGACTATACAATGTGATCACAATCATATCTTAGGTAAAATCCACCTCTCTTTTGTCAGACTGTACAGTTGAATTCAAGACTTTTGTCCCACTTGTCCCATTGACAGCTAGTAGTAAATGTTTTACAGTGCCATAACTTTGTTAGTGGCTTAGATTTATTTAAAAAAAGAAGCCAAAAATACAATGTGAACCTGGCTTTACCTTTTAGCAAGCATCTCAAAAACTGTATATATATGAAAATATGCTTCGTTAATAACTCATTTGAATGCACATTTAGGGGTCTGATATAACAAAATCATTAAAGTAGACCACACCGTTAAGTCTCAAAGTCTTGGGCTCAGTCAACACGACACCTTTTTCAGAAATTATGTACAGTATATGTCAAGACATTTCTAGCAGTTCTAGGGAGGCACAATGCCACGGAACTGAGTGATGTCACCCCCGATTGTGTCGCCCAACAATGTGTTCTTCAGTGCCTCGCTTTAGCGACGATACAATGTGGTCTACTGTCCGCTCTGCCCCCATACAGAACTAAGGCCTCCTACGGCAGCCTCTGTCCATTCACGGCACACAGGGGAGGTATGTGGCCTTGCGAAGCCCACGTTATGCTGCTCAACAAGTGCTTTATGCTGTTGCATGGGGGTTGCTCTCACCACGTTTAGCATTCTTGTCCCATCCCGACACTAGCTGTTTGGACTGTCACACCCAGCCAGGCACTGTCTGTGTGCGTTGGGATGCGTTTCTGCCAGGACATGCGATGAGCCATCGTAACCTCATCCTGTAGAACCAGGAGAGCACAAGATTCCCAAGGGAAAGTAGAGAAAATTTAACCGTGAACGTGCTCCAGGTAAGATCGTCTAGGCTGGCTGCTGGAGGAGACTTCCTGGAGCTTCTCCACCACCACCTTTGGTTCCACCATGGGTAATACCAGTATCACAGAGGGCAAGACGGCCCTCAACCTGGGGAGCACATCAATCAAGAGAGACAAGACCAAGATCTTGATGGGAAACTCTTCTATCTCCCGCGGGAAGAGCACAACATCCCTGGGCTCCTCCACCATCACCAGTGGCAAGACAAAGATCTCCATGGGTGGCGCCTCTTTCAGCAGAGGCACCAAGTCTACGTCCTTCCGAAAAGCTTTAATGCCCAAGAGGAAAACTCTTTAATGGCGAGTAAGTCAAAATCTATGGGGAGGGTGCAGGGTGCTGGTAGTGGTATGGGGGGACAGTTTCACCAAGCTGGAAACAAAGAAAACATAAGCAAATATCACCAACAGCTGAGGAAACATCATCATCACAGCGTACCTTCTGTGGAGATAATTTATTGCATCTTGCAAAAAAAATTGCCATTCAAAAAAAAAAATCCCTTTTGGACCAAGTCTCTTTTTTGGTTTTCATTTCTCTGGAATACATCCCAGATACAGGTTAGTAACTAATGATCCAGCTCCAAAGGATGATGGTTATGCCATGGACTATTATTTTCAGGAATAATAGATTTACTTATTCAACCCAGTAATTTCATAAATGATGACAATTAATACCTCACATTATGTAATATTGTTATTTCAAGGTTCTACAAGGATCACTGATCTTGCCAGCATGGATTTCAGTTTAGTCACCTGTAGTTGTTTGATTGTCGCTGTTTCATTGCTTCATTATTTGACCTGAGCAAAATTTGTCCCTCTGTAATGACAGCTCAGTTATATTTGAATGCCCTAAACATCATAAACATTTTTGAGTCTAGATTTTCTCCTTGGCTCTATGGCTCACCCAAGAGGTGTTCCACAGAGGTGGTCCACAAGGGCAGGTAAATCCCACACTCCGAGAACAATGCTAATCATTGCAGTAGGACAACTCCCAACACCAGCCAACCAAATAATTGGATTGCACACTATGCCTGGTCACATATGAAGATGTGCAG
The DNA here is from genome assembly GCF_964197995.2 of Scardinius erythrophthalmus. Taxonomy (NCBI): domain Eukaryota; kingdom Metazoa; phylum Chordata; class Actinopteri; order Cypriniformes; family Leuciscidae; genus Scardinius; species Scardinius erythrophthalmus. The sequence continues at coordinate 51,817,493 of NC_138221.1, forward strand.
GTCTCTGAAGGTTCTCAGGGTGAGGGCTGAAGGGTGAGGGTTGAAATGCTAATAGAGAAATGTGGCAGCAACACTGTCTTGGTACGATTTGACACTGAAAAACAAACGTGCAGCCACTTAACAAATGGCTTTTGTGTTCTTGGTCTCACCCACTTTGGTAACAGGCCAAAAACCAGACCCTTGTAAGAAATATTACTTCATAGCACTCGCTCTTAAGATTGTTGTTAGTTTTTTCAAGGTACATTTGACTACACGCGGAATTACCTCTGAATTACCTCAAATTCTCTCAGGGTTCTGGATTGTTCTCAGTTTTTAAAGCTTACAGGCCACTGATTATAAGTCTAGATTTTCTTTGTACCTCCTACTTTCTTGTTATGCTTTGGTCCCTCTCTCCCATACCCTTTCTATCAATCATCCCTATTTCCATGTTCTGGCCCTCCTCTCCCAAGCTTGACCAGTCATTCTTTTGCTACGTCTCCCTCCCACTCTCAGTTTTGAACTTTTTAATATACTTCTTCACCCCCCTTCCCTCACCCTTATTGTAGGCAGTACCAGCACTGTCCGCTAATTCTCGATATGCAACTTAATTTAAATGTGGCACATCTTACAGATACCAAAAAAAAATTCTTCTTAGAACTGGAGGATAGGATAGTTAAATGGTTTAGGTATGTGTAGACTGAGAAGCTAAGTAAGTGAAACCGATTAATTGTGTAATTATGCATTCAGCCTGATTGCTGATTGCTATAGTTAGAAGTTTAAGTTTATAATGAAAGAACCAGTCAGAGGTCGCTGAGCTGGTGCCAAGACATGTTTGGTAACAAATGTGATTTTGACATGTTCCTAAGAAAGCAGATGGTCAGGGAACTGCATTTCAAGGATGAAGATGGAACTGAAAATATGCTGATTGATACCCAATTCCATCCCTTTAAAAAAAAAAATCTGCATAATATTGATCTCCAAAACCTTTAAGGGAAATTTTAAAAAAAATTTAAGTAGAAAATTAACACCATCAACAACATCCAAAACATTATCAAGAGAACTATGTTCCATACGATACCATAAGTCCCATAAGACATCATCCAGTGACTTCTTGTATATCATTCAGATGACAAGTCACACACAAAACTAAAGCTGTTGATTGTACTGATACAAAGACTGACACTGAATTCAAATGCTCATCCTTGCAGAGTTCTTGAATCATCGGAGTCCACAGCTTTACATTACTAGCTTCAACTGTCTGGAAAACTTTTTCAAGGAGAAAAGCAAAACGGGCCATTCCCTTTTATTGGAAAGTCAAGACATGGGGACATCAACAAGAGCCATTCTTTGACCGCTGGAACTCTTACCTTTCGACTTTGACCTGGGAGGCAGTCATCATGCCTTATTTTACACTTCATAAACTTCATAAAATCCTCACAATGGTGATGTTACTGCCATACACTGTTACAAATCTTATGGTCTGAAGTACTGAGCAATTGCCATGTATATGACAACAATGTTTGGAAGGAACTTTTATCCAAAACAACTTACAGTGCATTCAATGTATTTCATTAGTAAAAACCAACCAACAAACATGTAAACGTATCATGAGTGCCCTTATAATGAAACCTTTATTTAGCCCCTCTGAAACTGACATTTGTTTAGTGTGAGTGTAAAAACTGAAAAAGTAGAAAACTGAAACTGTGTTACTGTCTATAGTTATGTCAGTGATCCAGACTGTATATGTGTAACCATTGTAAAATAGGCAGCAAAAATGCAACATCACTAAAGCTTTTGATCTTAGCACAGAAGGAGCTCAGCTTTGAGATAAGTGGGTGGGTTATGGGGAGTGAAACTAATCATGTGTCTGTTGGTCAAAACTCTTCTCCACAATGTCAACAGCTCTCAGTTTCAGCAAAGATGCTTCAGATTAATATATTGGTTAGATTTGCCCCTGATTTCCAGCTTAGATCATTTACCATGAAGACTTGTGATTTAGGGGTCAAAAGCAAACATTTCCCTGACCGTTGAGAATTTCAACCTGGTATAAAGTTAGCTAAAGACTAAGCAACAAATTTCATAAATGGGCATTGCAATGTTGGACTGAGAGACACGACACTGGGGGTAAGGGTTTGATGATTGAGAGTGAAGGAAATGAAATGTCTCCTGATCTCAATGTACCAGAGAAATACAACGCTCATGATAGAGACACGGTAGGTTTTAGCTACTCCGAGCTACGTGTCTCTAAGAGCATCAAGTAATCTGAGCTAATCACGATTCAATTTAATTAAGCACTGTTTTGAGATTTTTTTGCTAGCAGCCATTAATTAAGATTCAAAAATCTTTTTTTTTTCTTGTCAAGTTCTTCGTCCTGTGTGTCTTGTTGTTCAATGTTACAAACAACTCTGGAGTGGCCATACGAGGGATGTGGGTAGCAGAGAAAGGCCTCTGCCCTTTTCAACAAAAGCGTCTTTGTGTTTATAATAATCTGTGAGGTCTGAAGTCCATTTTTGTAATTCTTTCTTGCTCGTTTTTTCACCATGCATTAGCATAGCATGTGTTTCATGTGTTTAACAGTTCCTACATTATGCCATCCAGATGGTAGAACCTTGGGAAGTTTGGTTCTAACCACAGTGCTGTATGCTTAATAAATATGAGCTGACATTAATGAAGATTGTTTTTCTCGTAGATCTATTCTAGGTTTAGGACTAGAACCTATATTCCTATTTCCTGCAGCCAAACAGATGGGGATGATGATGTCACAACAGCTTGCCACATCACGATCATCTCTTTGACTGCATTTACATTATGACAACACAATGGTGCTGCTGTCCCAACAGGAGTGACAGTGTTCTGTGTCTATTCAGCAACTGTACATGGCCTATGCCTGGGGCGCCCCCAAACATGAATTATTCAACATCCACTTAATGTGCTGTACCAAGCGACCGGTGAAGTGCAGCTCCGGTGCAGTCCCACACTGCCCTGCAGAACAGAATGCAGTGGTGGAATTCTATGTGCCTCATAAGCTTCGGTCATGATTTACCAATGCATGTTGCACAGTGTGATGGGACAAAATGTGCACACACAGGGCTGAGACTCTCCAATCTATGGATGCAATGACTTGTGTGCCATTAAGTCCAGACCTTTATGATGTGAATCTCCCGATCTCCCGGTTAAAACAGAATAACTTTTAATACCTGATTTGATAAAACATGACTACTAATAACTAAGGTTCAAACAGCAATATTAATTTAGTAAACTGACTTATTCACTGGCATGATGAAGGAATTATGCAATCAAAACAAAGTTGACATTGCATTAATTCTAGTGAGATTTGGTGATCAATCAGATAATAGAGAAAGATTTATGTATATACTATTTGAAAAGTGTAACTCAATGTGAGATGCATTTGACATATTCATAAACAGTAAATGTAAGGGGATCAATTTAATATCTATTTGGCTAACAGTAACACCATCATGGCCTAAGTTACATCAGCAGAAAGTTGTTTCAGATAAAGAGATAAAGTTATTCGATTTTGATTATAGACTGTGAATAACATTCTATGCACCAATTGTTCACAAAAACACCAGGAACATGCATTAAGAAATTAAGTGAGATCAATTTTGATGTCATGTTGACTCTGATAGAAATATAAATAGTATAATGTACTGCTAATTTTAATTTATGATTTTATTTATTTTTGTAGCCCTTATTTAAGAAACCCTATCAACAATACGACCAAATTCATCTCTTTTACCAAACTCATTCTTGAAAAAATATCACAGAATCACCTGAAACATCTTTGTGAAAGGCTCTGTGAGGTTGAAAGTCATAGTGTGGTTTAAGCATGTCGCGTCCACGGCATGAAAATCGTCGGATGGATGTAATGACGTCATGGATGCTATAATGAAATAAGGGACCAACGTCCTTAAGGGCCTCATCTTCAATATTAAGCGTTTACGCAAGAACGTAAATCAGAAAAGATGCAATGTTATATGACGTATGTCCTAGTTAATAAAATATATAATAATAATAAAGGCTAATAGGTAACGAGAGATTATCTAAATGAAAACACGATTGGTGTCGTGAAGAACAGTTCGATGTGTCATGCAATAAACTCGCTACCTGCAGACGGTGATGAGATTCTTGCGCTCCACGCCGACGTTTCTAGAAGACGATTTTTTCGACGTTAGACCCATAGCCATTGCGGTCTGGAGACAGCCTGACTTCATGAATCGGCGGAGGCTGCACCGAGCCTCAGTTTCCCGGCTGCGCGGCTCAAACCCCTCCCTAGCTTCTTCCGCCGAGCTGCTGCTGGATGGAGGTATGCCCACTCCAGGGCTGGGGGACGACAGGGCTACAAAAATACAACATCTTGCACTTATAAACTTTCAGTTTTTCCTAAAAATGAGACATTAGAAATATTGAAAATATGATGTGACTCATCTCATCTGGAATCTTCCCACTTTGAAAGGGTGGGATGGTTGAAAGTTGAGGATCGAGTGTCTCAGATGCAGCTGGGTATGGTACATAAAATTGTTTATGAAGATGTTCCCAAATATTTTAGAAATTATTTTAATAGAGTTAAACGAAGTTCACAGATACTCCACTAGGGGTAGCTCAACAGATTTTGTACCCCCCAGATTTAACACTAATCTGGGCAAACAGTCTTTTCTTTATGATGGAACTACTTTGGAATCGGTTTACTGGTACACTCAAGACAGTAAGAAGCATAGGCAGTTTTAAACGGTGTTTGAAAGTATGACTTAGTTGTCAGTCGTAGTCATTATTATATTATAGTCTATTTTTATTGTTAATTTTTCTGTATAATATGCATGAATATGATGAATGATTGATGTGTGATTTGCTGCCACTTGTCCTCTCCCCCTAGGGACCACAATGGAAATAAGTCTTTGGGCTTTATTGTGTTATCCCTGACTATTTATGTATGTTTAATGTATGACACAGAGTACTGTTTCATATTTTTATTTAAATAAAATCAATCAATCAATCAATCAATCAATCAATATATAAATGTTAGCTAATAGAGATTGTGTAAATATTTATAAGATATGGCCTGTGATTAATTATTGTGCCTGGCTCACATCATGAATGAAAGAGGGTCAGTGGGTCAATTAGGAATTCATAGAATAGCTGAAAGTATTATATAATTTTCAATGGCTGCATGATAATTTGCGTTAATTGGTCATGAATGTGGAGAACAAAAGACATCAGACAACTTCCTACAATAGAATATTGTGCAACTGTTCAAATTAATCATATAAACAAATCATACCTATTAATAATACAAAGTACAACCCCATTTCCAGAAAAGTTGGGACATTTTGTAAAATGTTATAAAATCTGAATTTCTGAATCTGAAATTTGAATTTCTGTTTAACATTTATTTAACTGACAAAAGTACAAAGAAAAGATTTTCAGTGGTTGTACTGACCAAATTAGGCTAATTGTATTTTAATTGTAAATATAAACTATTTTGATGGCTGCAACACACTCCAAAAAGTTGGGACAGAGGAACGTTTACCACTGTGTCACATCACTTTTCCTTTTAATTATGCTTTTTAATAATTTGGGAATTACTCATTGTAATTACTAGGCTGATTGGGGATACTAATTATTATTATTATTATTATTTAATATTTTTATTTTTGAAAAAGTTTTGCGAGTGGATTTTTCGCCCAATCTCGCCTGATAGAAGACAGATGCTCAACAGTCCATGTTGTCGTCATTTGATTCTCCTTGATGGGCCATACATTTTCAATCAGGATCCTTTAAAGGATACTTAGTAAAAGTGTACGTGCGCCCGAAAGCCAAAAATGGTGTAGGACTACGGCAAAAAATATTCAGACTTATAAAACCGTGCGTATGCCAGAACCTGCGCAAAACTCCCTTTATAAATCCCAGTCAGCGAAAGATTGTGCGCACATGCATCTCCACCCCGAAATAACCATATTTGGAGCTTACAGCCCTAGTTTTACTATGCATATCCTCATCTGCATATCATTTGCATATGCATATTCATCACCTTGATACCATATTTAACGGTAGGCCTACAAGACATTTGGAAAATCGTTTAGTATAGCCTATCCTTGCCTTGTTTTTGAATAAATAAATCAAATAGTATAAAATACATTTCAGAGAACGTTTTTCTCAATCTTTTCCACTGGCCAAATAGTATTTTTAATTGATTTATATTTTGTAATGGAAACAGCCTTATTGTGCATTATTTGCACGAAAATATTTTCTCAGACAATCTGCTATTATCATGCGCTAAGCAATCCCCTTAATTACTCACCCTCATGTCGTTCCAAACACATAAGATCTTCGTTCATCTTTGGAACACAAATGAAGATATTTTTGATGAAATCTGAGAGCTTTCTGTCCCTCTATTGACAGCAACGTCATTGCAACTTTCAAGGCCCAGAAAGGTAGTAAAAACATTGTTAAAATAGTCCATGTAGCTACAGTGGTTCAACCTTAATATTATGAAGCGACGAGAATACTTTTGTGCGCAAAACCCCCCAAAATAACGACATTATTCAACAAATCTCTTCTCTTCCACGTCATTCTCCTACGCTGTTGACTTAGTGTAAACAGTGCAGCGCTTCTGGGTTCTACGTCAGAACGTAGGCTCACTATTGGCCGACGCTGGTCATGTGTGTGATGCGTGTGATACTGACCAGCGTCGGCCAATAGTGAGCCTATAATGACTGACGTAGAACCCAGAAGCGATGCTACTAACTTTCTGGGCCTTGAAAGTTGGAATGACGTTGCTGTCAATGGAGGGTCAGAAAGCTCTCAGATTTCATCAAAATTATCTTAATTTGTGTTCTGAAGATGAACGAAGGTCTTACGGGTTTGGAACGACATGAGGGTGAGTAATTAATGACATAATTTTCTTTTTTGGCTTCTTTCTAATGTTAATTTTTTTTTAAAATTGTGTTGCTCTTTAACTTGCACCAAAACATGTTATTTATACCATCCAAGCAGCCTATGTAATTTTAATAAAACAGCTTGTCTTCTTTAGTGATACAAGCTCAGAAACATTTAGAATCTGTTGATGTTTTTCATATAGACTATATTGACTTGGTGCCATTATGGATATTTAAATTGTGTTATTTATTTTTTTATTTTAAACAATATAGATGATTACTTTGTGGTAATGCAATATTTGTGAACACAACTGTGTATGTCATGCCATAAATCTCCAAAAACTATGCATGGGTGCTTGCTTTGGTGTTGCCACCCCTCATAGAACTCATGCCCCCCCCCCCCCCCCCTTTGCCACCCTATAAATCATTTTCTAGATCCGCCCCTGGAAGTGACATACTTTGTAAAAAAATCACTTGCACAATCACTTGTTGTTTGTACATTCCATAACCTCTCATGACATCATGACTTTTTTCCAATTTTCTTTATATAATTTTTGTTTTATATTTTAGGAACTCTCCACCAACCTGAAGTGGGCAAGCCACCCTTTTCCGACTGAGAACCATGGCCTCGGATTTGGAGGTACTGATTCTCATCCCAGCCGCTTCACATTCGGCTGCAAACCGTCCCAGCGCATGCTGAAGGTCCTGGTCTGATGGGGCCAGCACGACAACATCATCCACAAAAAGCAGAGACGAAATCGCGTGGTCCCCAAACCTGACACCCTCTGGCCCCTGGCTGCGCAAAGAAATTCTGTCCATAAAAATTATGAACAGAACCGGTGACAAAGGGCAGCCCTGCCGGAGTCCAACATGCACCGGGAACAAGTCTGACTTACTGCCGGCAATGCGAACCAAGCTCCTGTTCCGGTCGTACAGGGACCGGACAGCCCTTAGCAAAGGGCCCCGAACCCAATACTCTCAGATCACCCTCCACAGGACGCCGCGAGGGACACAGTTGTAAGACTGAAAATACTGGTTGAGGCCTGCATGAGGCAAAAGGCCCTGATGGCTAATTAACATTCAACCTCCCCACACGGCCTGACTTCCTCTCACAAACTACTAAGAACAACTCATACAAGAACATGGTTTAATGTGAATGTTTATCATTGACTGTTATGTTTTTGGTGTCATTTTAAATGTCTCAAAGTGAATGGTACAGATATGTCATATCCAGATAGATAAAATAAAAGGAAATAAGGTTTATAGAAGTTTAGAGAAAACTGGTCCAGATAATGCCACCCCCCTTTTGTTGAATAAGAAGCCATTTTGAGGGTGGCCTCCCCCATCCCCCATGTTACCTGGTCAAGGGGATAAAGGAAGGTGTGCTCCGGGTCTCTGGTCTCTTCTTTGCTGGACACAAATGGAATAAGGTCTCTGTCTCTCTCTCCCTCTCTCTCTCTCTCTCTCTCTCTCTCTTTCTCTTTCTTTCCCTTTCTCTCTCTCTATCTCAGGTACAAGCTGGGTAAGATTCTTTGGTGTAACCAATGTATAATCATGTTCTAGATATTTGAATTGATTGTGGAATTGATCTCTGATATCTGAAATATTAAATTGTTACATGGGATTATTCTAACTGATTTTGACATTGTTCATTTAATGGTTTAAAGGAATAGTCAAACATTCGCTCACTTTTAGTGAGGCACAGATATTATTAAAACCTTTCATTTATGGAGTCAGATGAAATAACAAGAGAATACATGATTAATGTATTGCATTTAACCAACCAATACTTTGCATGAGAAAAGGACAGTAACACGTGATACCTTCCCCGTGCATTGGCGAACCGGCAATTGGACCAATATAGCGGGCCTTACACAGTCGAATGCCTTCTCCAAATCCACAAAGCACATGTGGATTGGTTGGGTAAACTCCCATGAACCCTCCAGCACCCTGGAGAGGGTATAGAGCTGGTCCAGTGTTTCATGACCAGGACGAAAACCGCACTGTTTCTCCTGAATCTGGGGTTCTACTATCGGCCGTATTCTCCTCTCCAGTACCCTGGCATAGACTTTCCTGGGGAGGCTGAGAAGTGTGATCCCCCTGTAGTTGGAACACACCCTCCGCTCCCCCTTCTTAAAAAGAGGGACCACCACCCCGGTCTGCCAGCCCAAAGGTACTGTCCCCGACCGCCATGCGATGCTGCAGAGGCTTGTCAGCCAAGACAGGCCCACAACATCCAGAGACTTGAGGTACTCAGGGCGGATCTCATCCACCCCTGGTGTCTTGCCACCGAGGAGCTTCTTGACTACCTCAGTGACTTCAGCCCGGGTGATGGACGAGTCCACCTCTGAGCCCTCAGCCTCTGCTTCCTCAATGGAAGACGTGTCGGTGGGATTGAGGAGATCCTCAAAGTATTCCTTCCATCGTCCGACGACATCCCTAGTTGAGGTCAACAGCTGCCCACCTCCACTGTAAACAGTGTTGGTAGGGCACTGCTTTCCCCTCCTGAGGTGCCGGACGGTTTGCCAGAATCTCTTCGAGGCCAACCGGTAGTCCTTCTCCATGGCCTCACTGAACTCCTCCCAGGCCCGATTTTTTTGCCTCCACAACCATCTGGGCTGCAGTCCGCTTGGCCTGCCGGTACCCGTCAGCTGCCTCAGGAGTCCCACAAGCCAGCCAGGCCCGATAGGACTCCTTCTTCAGCTTGACAGAATCCCTTACTTCCAGTGTCCACCACCGGGTTCGGGGTTTGTTGCCTCGACAGGCACCGGAGACCTTATGGCCACAGCTCCGAGCAGCCGCGTCGACAATGGAGGTGAAGAACATGGTCCACTCGGACTCAATATCTCCAGACTCACTCGGGATCCGGTCGAAGCTCCGCCGGAGGTGGGAGTTGAAGATTTCTCTGACAGGAGACTCGGCCAAACGTTCCCAGCAGACCCTCACAGTACGTTTGGGTCTGCCGAGTCTGTTCAGCTTCCTCCCCCGCCATCGGATCCAACTCACCACCAGGTGGTGATCAGTTGACAGCTCAGCCCCTCTCTTCACCCGAGTGTCTAAGACATACAGCCGGAGGTCGGATGAAACAACCACAAAGTCAATCATCGACCTCCGGCCTAGGGTGTCCTGGTGTCATGTGCACTGATGGACACCCTTATGCTTGAACATGGTGTTCGTTATGGACAAGCTGTAACTAGCACAGAAGTCCAATAACAGAACACCACTCGGGTTCAGATCAGGGGGGCCGTTCCTCCCAATCACACCCCTCCAGGTGTCACTGTCGCTGCCCACGTGGGTGTTGAAGTCCCCCAGTAGAACGACGGAGTCCCCAGTTGGAGCACTTTCCAGCGCCCCTCCAAGAAACTCCAAGAGGGCCGGGTATTCTGCACTGCCATTCGGCCCGTAGGCACACATGACAGTGAGAGACCTATCCCCGACCCGGAGGCGCAGGGAAACGACCCTCTCGTTCACCGGGGTGAACTTCAACACATGGCGGCTGAGCTGGGGGGCTATAAGCAAACCCACACCAGCCCTCCGCCTCTCACCATGGGCAACTCCAGAGTGGTAAAGAGTCCATCCTCTCTCAAGGAGTGTGGTTCCAGAGCCCAAACCGTGTGTGGAGGTGATCCCGACTATCTCTAGTCAGTACCTCTGTAAGACTGAAATAACTGTAAGACTTGAGAAATTAGATAAATGCCAGGCAGTCTACTTGAGGCCCTGAGAGGACAAAGGACCTCTCTGGAAATTAACATTTGAACTCACCCTTGTGCACTATCGAGATGAAAGTCTCACTTCTGAATCATCCTAATCTACATTCCTTCTCCTCATCCCCCACTCCTTCTCTCTCATGCTAAGATCACCTAAATTCACCCAAAAATGTGTAATGTGAATAATTATCATTGAGTATTATACATGTTTGGTATCATTTGAAATGCGACTGGTACAAATGTCTCATTTCCAAATAAGTAAAACAAAAGGTAATAAGGTTTTTAAGAGTTTAGAAATAACTGGCACACAAAGGAAGGTAGTCTCTAGACAAATGGTCTCATACCCCCAAAAGGTGTCAACTCTGAATGTAAATTCCCATTGTTAGCAGATGTTTCCATGTGAAAGAGGTTCAGTCTATATAATGAAATGCAGCAAAGGGCTCTGGTTCTTTTTGTAACTCAAGTTGGCCCATGATGCTAAGAGTGACCAAAACTCTTAGCATCATGTATTTTAATGTCGGGTTTGCATCTCTTCTCTTTATTTCAGAGCATTTGATGTTATTGTATTGATTATCCTTGAACTGATTATGAAATTGGCATGATAAATTTACCTGACATAATTTAATTGTTACATTTGATTATTCTAACTGACTTTGACATTATTTTCATTAAAGAGTTAAAAAGAATAGTCAAACATTCGCTCACATTTAATGATGCACAGATATCATTAAAACCTTTTCATTTATGGAGTCAGATGAAATAACGAGAAAATACATATGAGAAAAGGTATTGCATTTAACCAAAAATACTTTGCCACGAGAAAAGACAGTAACACGTAAAGACCTTCTGCGCTGGTCGGATGCCGGACTTTGGGCCGATTGAGTGTGTGTTTATGCCTCTCAACCTCACGCACAATCTCAGATTCTCAGGCTCCTTCCCCGTCAGCAAGGTGACGTTCCACGTCCCTAGAGCTAGTTTCCGTGTCCAGGGAACAGGTTGTCGAGGAACCCACCTTCGACTGCCGCCCGATCCACTTAGCACCGGCCCTTTACCTCTTGCCGGTGGTGAGCCCACGGGAGGGGGGCCCCACGTCGCTCTTTCGGGCTGAGCCTGGCCGGGCCCCATGGGGGGAGGCCCAGCCACCAGGCGCTCGCAAATGAGCCCCAACCCCTGAGCCTGGCTCCAGGGTGGGGCCCCGGCTGCGCCATGCCGGGCGACGTCACAGTCCTCGTTTTAATTTTCTTCATAAGGGGTTTTATAAATCAGTATATATATATGAAAAAAAAAATCAATCATTTTCTTTACATGTTTTTGTACTGTTTGTGACTCTTCTTTCTTACATCCCCTTTCTTATTTCCCCTAATAAACTCATTAGAAAAACTTTCATCTTTGAAACACAATATAAGTATGTTCTTTATGGTTAAATATACACTAGGCTACTATTAAAATGTGAATTAATAAAATTGTTAAAATACTAAATTGATCAGAGGTGAAAATAAAGACATTTATAATGCTGAAAATTCAGCTTTGCCATCACAGAAATAAATAAAATTTTAAAAGATCTTAAACAGTTATTTTAAATAGTAATAATATTTCATAATATTACTGTATATTTTTGATAAAATAAATTCTGCCTTGGTGAAGAAACCTTTTGAATGATTGAGTGAGTGTAAATAAATATGTATGTCTTTATGATTGATACCAACACGTAGTTTGGAAAAAACATGCATGCAGTTGATTGTACATTTCATTATCTCTCACATACATACTTTTAATGCCATGACATCATCATCATCATCTCCCATGGCTTTCTAGGAAACATTCATGTTTGTCCTAAAACCGGTAAAACTAGATAACCGACATTTTACACAACATTGATGGAGAAAGTCAGTATATATATATATATATATATATATATATATATATATATATAGTCTATATACATAGCCTATATATATGTTTTTTTTTTTAATAATTTTCTTTACATGTTTTTGTACTGTTTGTGACTCTTCTTTCATACATCCTCTTTTCCCCTAATAAACTCACTAGAAAAACTTTCATCTTTGAAACACAATATAAGTATGTTCTTTATGGTTAAATATACACTACTGTTAAAATGTGAATTAATAAAATTGTTAAAATACTAAATTGATCAGAGGTGAAAATAAAGACATTTATAATGCTGAAAATTCAGCTTTGCCATCATAGAAAAAAAATTCATTTTAAAAGATCTTAAACAGTTATTTTAAATAGTAATAATATTTCACAATATTACTGTATATTTTTTATCAAATAAATTCTGCCTGATTGATACCAGCACAGAGTTTGGAAAAAAATCACATGCATGCAGTACTTTTTCTAACCTGAGCTGGGCGTGATTGTACATTTCATTACCTCTCACATAAATACTTATGACATCATCATCATCTCCTATGGCTCAAGGGCATGCTTTCAAGGAAACGTTCATGTTCGTCCTAAAACTGGTAAAACGACATTTTACACAACATTGATGGAGTAAGTCAGGAAGAGGCAGAGGCAGACAGGGAGGTTTAATAGAGAAAAAAGATCAACTAGCAAAGAAAATGTCAGACTTTTGTGAATTTATGACATTGTAGGTCTACTTCATCCAGAATGCTGTTATTTGTTCCTAAACTGGAAGCGACATCATGGAAATCAAAGTAGAGACACCTGAAATGACAGGTGATTGGGGTGTGTTCTGTAAATACTGAGAATAAAGGCATATGAAAAAGATGAGTCATGGTGGGGGCTGAGAACAAATAAACACAACAGCACCTGATTTACATCTCATTAGAGAGCTGAGAGTTGAGCAGACAGCAGTCAGAACACGCAACAGAGCAAGTATGAAGTTTAACACCACTGTTGTTGGAACCATACTTCTCAACATAGCAGGTAAGATCTTACTAAAGTCCATAAGTGTAAGCTTAATAATGTTTAAATTATTTAATAATGACAAGCCAGTTGAATTCCTCTTGCTAAGGACCTTTGTAACTCTCCCACCCTGATACCTGAAATGGCTGAACTACAAACACACTTTTGTAACATTATACGCTACCGTTCAAAAGTTTGTGGTCAGTAATACATTTTGTTTTTGGAAAGAAATTAAAGAAATGATCACCTATATTAAGCAAGGATGCATTTAATTGAATTAACTGAATTGTATTAATAGTCCAGGCCTGGTCCTCTCTCATCTTGCACTGTAGTCACTTTTATCCTTCCGGATCTCCTCCGTGAGACTTGTGACCGGTGTGGTGTGCAGGTGACGGCCTCGCTGCGTTCCCATGGCCCTCGGCCCGCACTGCTTGCCACAAAGAAATTTTGAAAAATGGCGGTAAACAGTTGATGGGCCCCACTGACCTCCATAGTATTTTTTTTTTCATACTATGGAAGTCAATGGAGCCCATCAACTGTTTGGTTGTGGTTAAACTATCCCTTCAACAGGATACACTATTCACATCATTCATACTTCATACTTAGGCCTATGTGTTACTTTTTCTAACCTGAGCTGGGCATGCTTGTTTGTTTTTTATAACAAAAAAAAAAAGTTTTATTTTTGGCAAATGTAAAGGCCCTTTCACACCAAAAGTGAAATGAATAGCTGAAAAATGCTGAAGGAAATGTCAATTCATGCCTGCTCAGTGCAGGAAGTTCAAAACTCTCAAAATAAAAATAGAACAAAAAAAAAAAAAACACAAATGTGATGTTTGTCTAAAGTCGTTTTTTATTATATGGTTGAATTCGTTCATCGTAGGTCATCAGCAATGACATTGGTTAATATTGTGGTGAGCACGACGAGGTCGAGGGCCGTGAGAGATACGAGACCGGTGCGTCGCGCACGTGTCGCTCATTATCAATCACGCCACCGGCCTCGCGCCGTCCTCCCACGGCCCTCGACCTCGTCGTGCTCGCCACACATATATTTGTGTTATTTCACATATTTAATTATTGCAGGAAGAGCTCCAATAACCATCTACAATAACCATCATGTTTACACAGCACACACAACACCTCTGCCCCTTACTCACGATTTCTCTCAACATGGGGACAGGAGATGTGTCAGTCAGCAAATGGGAAAACAAAGTAAACTGTGTTACTTATTTGAAAAAGTAACTCAGATATTTTGTTGTAAATTTTAAAATAATGTGTTACTTTACTACTTGAAAAAAGTAATCTGATTACATGTAATGCGTTACACCCAACACTGATTTTAACAACATGGCTATAATTCATGTGAAAGTATTATCTTGATTAATGCCAATAGTATGTGCCAACACATTTATGTAAAAGGTGAAACAGTGAGGTTGTGGGTAACACAAACCAGTTCATCAGCTTTGTAAGTGTTTATCTAAATATCTGGTTTCTGTCTCCCTCATAGGTTCTCTCTGCCAGTTAAATGGTAAGTTGTCTTTTTCTTAATGACCATAACAACCTTGTTCCACATATTTTGTATGCTTTTGGGCATTTTAGTAAGAAAGTTTGAATTCCCTCACTTTCTTTCCTATAATCAGTGTGTGGTCAAGCTCCCCTCAACACCAAGATTGTTGGAGGACAGGCTGCAGCGGCAGGGTCTTGGCCGTGGCAAGTCAGCCTTCAAAGTGCCCTCTATGGAGGCCATTTCTGTGGCGGGAGTCTAATCAATAAAGACTGGGTTTTGTCTGCAGCTCACTGCTTCCAAGGGTATGAAATTGAAGCTTAAATACAATACAACTCAAGACACAATTATACATTTATCACAGTGGGATTAAAACTGAGTTTGCCTATTCACAGCTCCTCCTTGGGTACCATTAGTATCTACCTAGGACGTCTGAACCAATCGGGCTCAAACCCTTATGAGCAATCCAGGACAGCGAGTCAAGTCATTACCCATCCTAACTATAACAATCCAAGCAATGACAACGATTTAGCACTGCTCCAGCTCTCCTCTTCTGTGACGTTCTCTGAATATATTCAGCCAGTCTGTCTGGCTGCTGCTGGTAGTGTATTTGCTGCAGGTACAGAGAGCTGGGTCACTGGATGGGGCGTGTTACAAGAAGGGAGTGAGTAAATATTTACTTGCAAATACTGTAAAGCTTAGCAACTGGCCATTAAAATGGTCCTCTGATCTGTCACAGGCAACCAGATTCCTGACCTACTGCAGGAGGTGATGATACCAATTGTGAGCAACAGTGACTGTAATAATGATTATGGTGGCATCACAAGCAATATGATTTGTGCTGGATTAACTCAGGGAGGGAAAGATTCATGTCAGGTAAGACTTTTTTAATTTATAAAAATATGAACATTTAAAAAAAAAAAATTGGGGCGGGGGGGGGGGGGGGTCCCCTGCACTGAACTGTACATTGCCTATCAGTGTTGCCAGATCTGAGTAGCAAAATTAGCCCAATGATTCAGTCCAAACATTAAAACTCAAAATATGCAACTCTCACATCTGTCTCTCATCTCTCAGTCACTGATATGCATTACGCATAATTTAACCACTGAATATGCTAGTAGTATCCTTTGATTTCATAAAGGAGCTCACACCCTTTGCATACCCTTTGTCAGCTTAAAGTTGGAATGAAACAAGTAGTGATCATCTTTTCTTCCCTATTGTGACATATATCCGAGTGAAACGGCTTCTCAAATAGAACAAATCTAGTTTTTTATTATTATTATTTATATTATTTATCTCTATTATTTTATTTACCTCTATATTACTGGATTTTAACAATAATATAAATAAGCACATTCTTCACATTCTCTTGCTTAAAGGGGTCATATAATGCCATTTTTGTACAAGCTAATATGATTCTTTAGGGTCTAAATTAAAAGTTTGTAATATACTTTAATTAAAAATTCTCATTAGTATTGTAAGAAAACACTAATTTTACCTGGTCAAAAACAGCTCTGTTTTCAGCACGCCGTTTCAGTGCATGTGTCTTTAAATGATAAGGAGCTTTGCTCACCCCGCCCCTCTGTTCTGTGGGTACACCGTATCTAACACAATAACCACGTGTTATTCGTTATAAACGTGTGATTATGAATTATATTGAGAACGTCGTACATAGAAAACATGCCGTAATGTACCCTGAGTGTAAACCTTAGACGCATTCATTGTGAAGCCTGCAGCAAGGTTTGCAAATTTCGCAAAGATTAATATAAATACTAATATAAAGGTTAATAAAACATTACACTCACATCTTCTGGAGGTTCAGCAGTAACACGTTGGTACCGATCCGTTTTTTCTCGTTTGTAAAGCTGTCTGGTGTGAAATGATTCGCGTAAACATGAAAGCATGGACGATCGTGGGGAATCCCCGTGAGGGAATCCCCGCGTCAATCCTTTGGGCATATCGCTTTAAAAACAAAACTCAGCCACTGCATCTTCAACGGCTCAGATTTAGGAACATCCAAATGACTGCTGTGTTCCTTATTACATCTAAGAACAGAACACCACAATCGCTTAGACGCCATTCTACTCCAGCATATCAACAATGGTGGACTACTATGACGACGGCTGTCACAGCTCGCTCAGGGCGGGTCTTGTGTTGAAACACGGCTGTCAATCACAATCGCGGGAGGGGCGTACGATCTTATGACGTCACAATATCGAACGGCTTGATTTCATAGATGGTCAAACATATATGGAGATTAAAACAAAACCACTGGATGGATTTTAATCATGATAGGATGGTTGTGTACAGGCACTGCCAACAGACATTTCAGTGCAATCAACTTGTAAAAGTGCATGTACCATTATATGACCCCTTTAAATACAAAATTACTGCAGTGCATGCAAAGACCAATTAACATTACAATAGAATCCATTGGGTGTCTCTGCTGACCTCTGAAAAATAATAATATAACATGACATTTCATGACTATTGCCACTAGATAGCCTTATAGGGATAGTTCAACAAAAATGAAAATTAGTCCATGATTTACTCCTCTAAAGGACTACCCTCAAGCCATCCTAGGTTTCAGACGAATACAATTGGAGTTATAGGCTATTAAAAATGTTTTATAGGCTATTTATCTGAAGCGAAGCGATGTGTTTATGTTAGAAAAATATCCATATTTAAAACTTTATAAACTAAAATAACTAGCTTCTGACAGACGGCCGTAAACATCGGATTATGACGAAAGAGTAACCCATACCCTCAGGGCCTTTCCTATTGCTCTAACACTAGTGGCAGGGAGAACGGGGAAAAAAAAAAAAACCTAGAAGCAGAGCTGGACAGAACAATTGGAGTGGAATAAATAAGTGGTCATTATACTATCTTCTATTGCCTTCTCCAGAAACTGGAGGTTAAGTAAGGTTATGCTCCTTGTCATTGCCCCGGCTTGATATACAACCATCTGTAAGCGTTCTGTAAAACTTCGATCAGCGTTGAGTTCCCTTCTAAAGGAAATGTCCACGTTATGTATGTAACCCTGTATTCCCTGAGAAGGGAACGAGATGATGTGTCATGTCGCCATACTTCGAGGATGCCTGCGCGTCTTCCTTTAGACAATATGAATCTGATCACGTGTACACCTTGTGACATGCACTGTGTCTGTCAATAGCTTAGTTTCACACGTGCCTCAGACACCGTGTTCAGCGGAGACGCGTCACCATAGCATCATCAACGCAGCGTCTCATTCCCATCTCAGCGAACCGGGTCACATATGTAACAGACATTTATATAATAAAAAAACAAGTGTCAATTTTGATTTCATAGTGACTATATAACTGTATTTTCAGATGTAAAAATGTTAAGTGTTTATCAATGCAGGGAGACTCTGGAGGCCCACTGGTCACTAAGAACGGCTCCCGGTGGATTCAGTCTGGCATTGTGAGTTTTGGTCAAGGATGTGCTAATCCCAACTCTCCCGGTGTGTACACCAGAGTGTCTCAATACCAGGACTGGATCAACTCTTACATGGACAGCAACCAGCCTGGATTTATTAAATTAAGTTCCAGTGGATTCAGAAGCTCACCTGACCTGCTTTTATTTTCCATTTCTCTCACATTCTCCATTATTCCTTTTATATGCTCCCTATATCTCTCTTCAGAGAAATTATTTGAATGATTATTCTCAGGTTTTTTTGATTAAGAGGACAATTGTGCTGTACAAGTTCTCGGAAACTCTCAGAAAGAGATATTGTCATTTATTCTTTACCTTTAATGTATTATTGTTGTAAAGCTACACTTATTGTGTTGTTACAAAAGATTGTGCACTACAGAAGTTCGGCAAACATGTGCCCTCAGAGTGTTTGAATAATGAGGGTGCGGTTTATGACATTTGGCCTAAATATGAAACATACATAATTCCTGCAAATATAAAGCATATCTAATTATTTTCCTCACTTTGGGTCAGAACTGATATTTATAAGGGGCTATATGTAAGAACTGTAATGTATTGTTTTTTTATTGTGTGAACAGCTTGTAACGAAACTTAAAAAAAAAAAAAAAAAACTTCCCCGACTTCATAAATTGTCTATGAAAGACTGATTTTTATGTGACGGACTCGAGCCGGGTTCGCCAGGAAAATTCCAAAGTGATGCCTATAAGCGTGAATTATATTCCATTAAGTGTCAAATTAATACAATATTCAGGATAATTCTGAAAGAGCTGTTTTGTACTGTATTGTCAATGTCTCATGATGCAAAGGGATTAGTTCAAACTATAGTCTCACATAGCCAGATCTATAGTCTCAAATATACTTTATAATCAAACTATCATAAGTGTAATTTTAATTACCTCGTCTGTCGACATGATGCTGCTGAATTGCAGAGCTTGTGCAAACATATCGACATCACTATTGTCAGGCTTCTGGGTGGATGAAGTAGGAGACGAACACAAAGATGATGAATTCCAAGATTTTAATTCTCAATATAAACAAATACAAACAAAAAGGGAGCGTGTGCTCAGACCATAGATTAACCTAACATAAACCAACCTAACAAACATTGACCGACAAGTGATGAGTGAACAGAAGGAACTTAAATACACAGACAGATGAACACAAGACAGGTGATGCAGATGATGATGATGACGAACAGGCGGGTAATGAAGGGAGTGAGTTCAGGTGTGGAAACAAGGAGGATTCTGGGAACTGTAGTGCAGACAGGACGATGACAGACGGTGAATGTGACATTACTCCCCCCTCCCGGTAGGCGCGTCCTCGCGCCGTAGAAAGACCAAAGGGGTGGGAGGGTGGGCGCCCTGGAGGCTGACGGGGAAGACAAGGCAAGGGAGACAAGGCAGGAAGCCTCCAGGGCGGAGCAGACTGTGGGTGTGGTCACGGTGGAGCAGGCTGTGGGCGTGGCCAGGACGGAGACGACCCCTCGGGCGGCCACGGCGGTGAGGACCCTTCGGGTGGCCAGGGCGGTGATGTCCCCTCAGGCGACCACGGCAGTGAGGACCCTTCGGGTGGCCATGGCGGTCCGGACCCTTCGGGTGGCCAAGGCGGAGAAGACCCTTCAGGTGGCCATGGCGGAGAAGACCCTTCAGGTGGCCATGGCGGAGAAGACCCTTCAGGTGGCCATGGCGGAGAAGACCCTTCAGGTGGCCACGGCGGTGAAGACCCTTCAGGTGGCCACGGCGGTGAAGACCCTTCAGGTGGCCACGGCGGTGAAGACCCTTCAGGTGGCCATGGTGGTGAGGACCCCTCAAGTGGCCATGGCCCCTCGAGTGGCCAGGACGGAGCCCTATGGCCCCCCCCCAAAAAATACTTGGGAAAAGTCCCGGGTACCAGAGAGGGCTCGGTGCTGGGCAGCGACGAGGGCTCGGTGCTGGGCAGATCCAGCGACGAGGGCTCGGTGCTGGGCAGATCCAGCGACGAGGGCTCGGTGCTGGGCAGATCCAGCGACGAGGGCTCGGTGCTGGGCAGATCCAGCGACGAGGGCTCGGTGCTGGGCAGATCCAGCGACGAGGGCTCGGTGCTGGGCAGATCCAGCGACGAGGGCTCGGTGCTGGGCAGATCCAGCGACGAGGGCTCGGTGCTGGGCAGATCCAGCGGTGAGGGCTTTGTGCTGGGCAGATCCAACGATGAGGGCTTTGTGCTGGGCAGATCCAGCGATGAGGGCTTTGTGCTGGGCAGATCCAGCGATGAGGGCTTTGTGCTGGGCAGATCCAGCGATGAGGGCTTTGTGCTGGGCAGATCCAGCGATGAGGGCTTTGTGCTGGGCAGATCCAGCGATGAGGGCTTTGTGCTGGGCAGATCCAGCGACGAAGAGGGCTCTGAGCTGGACAGGACCAGCGGCGAAGAAGGCTCTGAGCTGGACAGGACCAGCGGCGAAGAAGGCTCTGAGCTGGGCAGGACCAGCGGCGAAGAAGGCTCTGAGCTGGGCGGAACCAGCGGCGAAGAGGGCTCTGAGCTGGGCGGAACCAGCGGCGAAGAGGGCTCTGAGCTGGGCGGAACCAGCGGCGAAGAGGGCTCTGAGCTGGGCGGAACCAGCGGCGAAGAGGGCTCTGAGCTGGGCGGAACCAGCGGCGAAGAGGGCTCTGAGCTGGGCGGGACCAGCGGCGAAGAGGGCTCTGAGCTGGGCAGGACCAGCGGCGAAGAGGGCTCTGAGCTGGGCAGGACCAGCGGCGAAGAGGGCTCTGAGCTGGGCAGGACCAGCGGCGAAGAGGACTCTGAGCTGGGCAGGACCAGCGGCGAAGAAGGCTTTGAGCTGGGCAGGACCAGCGGCGAAGAGGGCTCTGAGCTGGGCGGAACCAGCGGCGAAGAGGGCTCTGAACTGGACAGGACCAGCGATGAAGAGGGCTCTGTGCTGGACGGGACCAGCGGTGAAGGCTTTGAGCTGGACGGAACCAGCGGCGAAGGGAGCTTCAAAGTCGGCGGAATAAAAGAAAACAAAAGCTCTGCGGGCATGACGCTGTCTGTCACAGGTGCAGCGGGCATAACGCTCACAGTCTCAGGGGCGGCGGGCATGACGCATACTGCCTTGGCTTCGGCAGATCTGGCAGGCTCGGCTGGACTGGCGTGAAGTGCTGGCTCGGCTGGACTGGCGTGAAGTGCAGGCTCGGCTGGACTGGCGTGAAGTGCAGGCTCGGCTGGACTGGCGTGAAGTGCAGGCTCGGCTGGACTGATGAGAGGAGGGAGATCAGAGAAGTCATCATCTCTGGAGATGTGTTTGATCCTGCAGACGACTGGCTCAGGTTCTGGTTGGACGTGGGGATGTTGGTGCTGAAAAAAGTGTCTGGCCCCATATCGCCCATATCCTCCCCTGTGACCTCCACGGATCCCCCTGAACACAGCTTGGCGGGTTCCCACAAAGGCCTGCTTCCAGATCTCCATCTTCCTTTCTTTTTATTTAAGGTCGGGCAATCTGTCAGGCTTCTGGGTGGATGAAGTAGGAGACGAACACAAAGATGATGAATTCCAAGATTTTAATTCTCAATATAAACAAATACAAACAAAAAGGGAGCGTGTGCTCAGACCATAGATTAACCTAACATAAACCAACCTAACATAAACATTGACCGACAAGTGATGAGTGAACAGAAGGAACTTAAATACACAGACAGATGAACACAAGACAGGTGATGCAGATGATGATGATGACGAACAGGCGGGTAATGAAGGGAGTGAGTTCAGGTGTGGAAACAAGGAGGATTCTGGGAACTGTAGTGCAGACAGGACGATGACAGACGGTGAATGTGACAACTATGAACAGAAGCTTTAACACTTTTTTTTTTCACCGCTGTCATTTTTGTTGTGTTTATTTTGTTGTTGAGAGCAGGGCCGAATTTACCTAATATTGTGTGACATAGGAAAAATACATTTATGGGACCCCCAAACCCTGCCTGCTGTCGGTCAGAAACCTTATATGACCAAAACTGCTACTTTTTTTGAGGAAATGGAAAAAACTTTTTTTTTTCTTTTTTTTTAATAATTAAACACTGTGTCGGCAAAGTTTACATACTTGCATCATGTGTCAGACTCATTATATTATTAAAATTTTACCAAAATGAAGCTCAGTGGTTACCAGGTTTTTGACCAGCAAATTTCAGGGAATAACGGACATACGTGTTATGTCCGTCATTAGAACGGCTGCACCTGAGGCAGTAAATGGATCACAGTTATGTCCGTTTTTACCATAAACAAGCTGAAACATGGACTCATCTGACCACAGCACACATTTACTCTAAGTTTTGGATCATATGAGATGAGCTACGGCCCCAGAGACCGCCAGCATCTCTGCATTGAACAGATGTATAGCTTTCTCTTACAGAGATTCCAGTTGCATTTCTTGATGCAGCGTCAGACTGTGTTAAGTGACAACGGTTTTCCAAAGTTCTCCCGAGCCCATGATGGTTTCTTATGCAATGCCATCTGAGGGCTTGAAGGTGACACACATTCAGGTGTTCTGCAGTGCCTATATACTGAGATTTCACTGGACTCCCTGAAATATTGTGAAATATGAATTATGTGATTTTGAATTGTTTGACAATTCTCTCATGAAATTTGGCACAGGGTTGTAGGTCATGAGTCATGCTTGCAAAAATAGAGCCTTTGGCTGATGCTCCATTTATACCCAAACATGATACCCTCACCTATTACCAGTTCACCTGCTTAGACTTGGACTATTCAACTTGGATGTTCTACCAGAAAGACTCGGGAGATAAAATAATGTAATGAAGCACTCATTTATTAACAGCCCAGCAAGCATTATTATAAAGTTCTTTGGCGTAGGCCCCGTCCATAGTTCGTAATCCGAGGAGGTCGTTTGCACCTGTTTGAGGTCGTTAGCTGCATAAAGACACCTGTCCACCCCATACAATCAGTAAGAATCCAACTACTAACATGGCCAAGACCAAAGAGCTGTCCAAAGACACTAGAGACAAAATTGTACACCTCCACGAGGCTGGAAAGGGCTACGGGGAAATTGCCAAACAGCTTGGTGAAAAAAGGTCCACTGTTGGAGCAATCATTAGAAAATGGAAGAAGCTAAACATGACTGTCAATCTCCCTCGGACTGGGGCTCCATGCAAGATCTCACCTCGTGGGGTCTCAATGATCCTAAGAAAGGTGAGAAATCAGCCCAGAACTACATGGGAGGAGCTGGTCAATGACCTGAAAAGAGCTGGGACCACCGTTTCCAAGGTTACTGTTGGTAATACACTAAGACGTCATGGTTTGAAATCATGCATGGCACGAAAGGTTCCCCTGCTTAAACCAGCACATGTCAAGGCCCGTCTTAAGTTTGCCAATGACCATTTGGATGATCCAGAGGAGTCATGGGAGAAAGTCATGTGGTCAGATGAGACCAAAATAGAACTTTTTGGTCATAATTCCACTAAAAGTGTTTGGAGGAAGAAGAATGATGAGTACCATCCCAAGAACACCATCCCTACTGTGAAGCATGGGGGTGGTAGCATCATGCTTTGGGGGTGTTTTTCTGCACATGGACAGGGCGACTGCACTGTATTAAGGAGAGGATGACCGGGGCCATGTATTGCGAGATTTTGGGGAACAACCTCCTTCCCTCAGTTAGAGCATTGAAGATGGGTCGAGGCTGGGTCTTCCAACATGACAATGACCCAAAGCACACAGCCAGGATAACCAAGGAGTGGCTCTGTAAGAAGCATATCAAGGTTCTGGTGTGGCCTAGCCAGTCTCCAGAC
Organism: Scardinius erythrophthalmus; assembly: GCF_964197995.2. NCBI lineage: Eukaryota > Metazoa > Chordata > Actinopteri > Cypriniformes > Leuciscidae > Scardinius > Scardinius erythrophthalmus. Next base: position 51,841,686 of record NC_138221.1, read on the forward strand.
CTAAACCCAATAGAGAATCTTTGGAGGAAGCTCAAACTCCGTGTTTCTCAGCGACAGCCCAGAAACCTGACTGATCTAGAGAAGATCTGTGTGGAGGAGTGGGCCAAAATCCCTCCTGCAGTGTGTGCAAACCTGGTGAAAAACTACAGGAAACATTTGACCTCTGTAATTGCAAACAAAGGCTACTGTACCAAATATTAACAATGATTTTCTCAGGTGTTCAAATACTTATTTGCAGCTGTATCATACAAATAAATAGTTAAAAAAATCATACATTGTGATTTCTGGATTTTTTTTTTTTTTTAGATTATGTCTCTCACAGTGGACATGCACCTATGATGACAATTTCAGACCCCTCCATGATTTCTAAGTGGGAGAACTTGCAAAATAGCAGGGTGTTCAAATACTTATTTTCCTCACTGTAAATGGACAGCGCCATGTCACACGAACACAGTCAAGTTTTCCTAAAAAGTAAAGTTGCCAAGCAGGGTACAGTTAGTATAGGTTTGATATTTGCTGCATATTCACCTAGGTTGCTTTAGGAACCTTAGACGGTTCGTCTGTACAGTACACCAAAATGTTTTATGTAAAACTTAGTTATTCACCAAAGGAATTTTTTTCATGTTCCAACGGTTGTAGTATGTTCCTAGTGACCAGACTGACTTACTACAGGTGAGATTTTGACAATACCACCCTTACTGTATGTACAGTAAACAAATAATTTTTTTATGAAAAATTAAAGGAATTTACCAAAAGGGGTTTTCCTTCTTCCAAATGTTTTTAGTATGTTCATAGTGACCAGACTGAATTATTACAAATGAAATTTTGCCAATACCTCGCTTACACAGTACCCAAAAATTTGTTTGGAAAAATTACTGTAGTTCACCCTAAAGTGTTTTTTCATGTTCCAAAGGTTGTAGTACTTTCCCAGTGACCAGACTGACTTACTACAAGTGCATTTTTTACAATACCTCCCTTACTGTACATACAGTACACAAATTATGTTCATAATCAAATTACAATAATTCACCAAAATGTTTTCCATCTTCCAAATGTTGTTGTATGTTCATAGTGACCACACTGACTTATTACAGGTGAAATGTTGCCAATACCTCGCTTACTGTAAGTACAGTACACAAATATTCATCTGAAAAAAAATCTGTGTAATTCACCTAAAGTATTTTTTCAAGTTCCAAAGGGTGTAGTACTTTCCTAGTGACCTGACTGACTTACTAAACGTGAAATTTTGACAGTACCTAATAATACTGTATTACATAATAATATCATACTGTAATTCACTAAAATGGGTTTTGTTTGTTTTAGGTTGTAGTACATTAATAGGGGCTGCATTGTTATTAACAGCAGTGAGTGAACCTGTTCGCATTGGTGCAGAAAATCTGACAGATATTGAACAGCAAGATCATGGAGGCATTCAAGATAATGTACAGTGCAGAATTTTATGACCAACATGTAATATTTGCTTCTTGTACAGCAGGAATGATGGGTCTGATTGCAGAAGCCAATACACATGTCCGGTATTACATTGTATGTGTAACGTGGCAGGCTGGAACATAGAGCAGGTTCCAATGCAGCAGTAGTACTTTTATTAAATAAACTGAAGACTAGACAGACTCAAAAACTCAAACATAGGGAACGGCACAACCAACATCTAACAACATCATGAACCCACAAACACTGAAACAAGACAGGGTTTAAATACAGACACTAACAAGCTAAACAAGATAACAAGGGGGTGTGGTTAATCAGAAACACCTGGAGATACTAATAAACTAGAAAAACTACAAAGGACTACAAAACATGACACAGAACAGGAAATAACTAAAGTCCACACAAGACAAGGGAAACACAAGACAGGAATCATTACAGTATGCAAGGTTATTCAAAATAATAGTTTCTTGAGAGGATGTTGCAAGTTGGCTGTTGGCATCATCTTTTCTGACACTGACTCTCCTGTCAATCTGTATGTAGTTTAGTTGTCCTTCATGGTCAATATTTTCACATATTTTAAGAGTCACATGTGCTGATATAGCCACCTGACATGCAAACACAGTATGTCTCCACCACTTACAAACTTTGTCCTTACATGTGTTGTAAAGTTTTCTTTCATCGACGCAAGACCAGGAGACAGTTGGGATCGCGTTCAACAGAAGTTATTCTTTATTGAGAACTCCGCTGTACGTGGCTGCAGTACTTCAAACATGATCTAACTCTAATACAGTATGCATTGTAGTTATATACATTCCAAGGGGGAGGGATTACATAGAGGTGGAGACTCTGAACAAAGCATGCAAATGAAGTAGGAACACACCCTACTCTGAGTCCAATTGAATCAGCATAACTATTCACATGCTGATACTGGCCAGGAACTCCAATTCCAAGAGCCATCCCAGAGCCATTAAAGGTCCCATGACATGAAATTTTCACTTTCTGAGGTTTTTTAACATTAATATGAGTTCCCCTAGCCTGTATATGGTCCCCAAGTTTCTAGAAATTTCAATCGGTGTAAATCGAGCTTTTGCTATCTTTCTCTGCCTTTGAGAAAATGGAGGCTCATACGCGCTGATCTTGAATCTCCTCTTTATGACGTCATAAGGAGGAAATGTTACCTCCCCTGTCTCTGCTTTGCCCGCCCAGAGAATATTTTCCGCCCATAAAATTCGATAGGAAGTAGGAACGCGCGCGCGTGATTTTAGTTTGTCCACGAGAGATATCATGGCTTTTGAGCGAGCGAAGCATAATAATTGCTCAATAAGTGGATGTACAAATGAACACCGAAGGGTCAATACAGAGCTGGGCTCGCTGAACGTCTGAAACTAAAGTCTGGATCACTCTCTTTGGCTCAGCTACACACCTCGGACAAGTAAGTCAACTAATGATATATAAGTGTGTTGCTTTACTGTTTATGGTTACCTAGATTGTTACACGTAGAATGTGGCTGTAACATTAGCTATGCAGTTTATGTGTGTGAATACACACACTGTAAACGCGAGTGTTGTACACTTCTTTGTTATTTGGATAACCGTTTTCCTGTTGGTTATATGGCACGCGCGATATCCGCATTTCAAGATCGCAGAGCTTGATGTAATTGTAATAAGATAAATACAGACGTTACAGATCTCTCATGAAAAGGCAACAGTAGGTTAGCGTTAGCTACATGATAATAACTGTAAACCATCCGAATAAAGTACCGTATCCAGACATAATATTTTAAACTAGCCATTCGGAAACGTCCTGCTGGAGCCGCTGAGTTGCAACTTCTTCATCCATTGCTTCTCCATCCGGATCAGATTCTGGGTCAAACTGAAATGCTTGAAAGACTGCATGTCTTCGTGCCATTGCTATATCCAACGTAAACATGCACGCCACGGTACCGTTGCGCAAGATGGTCAAGGCCACACCCACCCTCCACCTTGCGCCGGTTTTCTCTGCCTTTCTCCTCCTTATTAGTATTTAAAGCTACAGACACCGAAACGGCCCGTCTGAAGGAAGCTCATTCTGGGACTGGCTTGTAGTGGCTATAATTCTGCACCGAGGCTGAATTTTTGGAAAAAGATTTCAGATACAGTACTAGGGACCACTAAGGCCTATATTAAAGCCTACAAAAAGTAGCATGTCATGGGACCTTTAAAGACAAAAGGTTAAAGTCAATCAACCTAACGATTCAACGTCTGGGCTCCGAAAGGCAGAGGTGGGAGTAAGTCACACATGTGCAAGTCACAAGTAAGTCTCAAGTCTTAACCTTCAAGTCTCAAGCAAGTCCAAGTCAATTTTGTGAAAAGCAAGTCAAGTCAAGTCACTGCTTTATGTCAAGCAAGTCAAGTCAAGTCGTAGCTTGGGTCACAAGTCACTGGCAAGTCATACAAACGTTTGATGATTTCACAGAATTTATATATTAAAATAAGTTAAAACTACATAAGTTGTGGACTATGGTTTTATTTGCAACATTTTTTTAAATATGCATTTCCACATACAGCTGAGTGGTTAAAAATCTAAAAAAGAAATAAAATTTCAAACTACATAGCCTAAAATGTAAATGTAACTGAAATTAGGCCAACATTAAAGCATGAAAAATAAATATGCCTCAAACATTGCAGAAGACCATTAAAAGGTATTAAACAATTCACAATTCAAGTATAATGGTTCCTATGCCACCAAATGGCATTCTTCAAACTGGCATCCCCTTTATGGAACATGAACACATCCTTAACAACAAGTTAGATCTTTCCTTTTTAACAAAAGAATAACAAGAAAAAAACAGTAATAATTGAATTGACACAAAACTTACACCTGTCAATCAGGTGGATTGACTATTGTACATTATTAATCTGTGTGAGTGAGTGATTTATTAATATTTGTGAATGATGTGTGTGCATGTGTATGAGTGAAAGGTGTATTGTTTGCATGTCCATGGTTGTGTTTGACTTTCTCTGTGTGTGTGTGTGTGTGTGTGTGTGTGTGTGAGAGAGAGAGAGAGGTGATTTGATTGAGTGTGATTTATTCATTAATATTTGTGAGTAAATGTGTGTGCGTGTGTATGAGTGAAGAGTGTATTGTTTGTTTGCATGTGTGCATGGTTGTGCTTGCAAGTTTGAATTTTTGTTTATTTGTGTATGCATGTTTAGGTTCGAAAGTCTGTATGTTTTTTTTTCTTTGTGTGTAGGTGTCTTTTTACAATCTTTTATGTGCATCCCCAAAAACTATCCAATTATTAGACACTGTACACATGCTATTATGCTATTAAAGGACAACTCCGGCGCAAAATGAACCTGGGGTGTAATAACACATGGGAACCGAGTCGACCGTTCTCTGGGATTTGTTTTCATGATAATCGAATGTAAAGAGTTTTATCTCTAAAAACTGATTAGCTTATAACGCTAGTATATGGGGCATAGAGTAAGTAAAAAGAAATCGCTAGTTAATACCACTAACAAGGCTCAAAATAGCCCCACACTAACACTAATGAGGGTGCTTGTTAGTGGTATTAACTAGCGATTTCTTTTTACTTACTCTATGCCCTATATACTAGCGTTATAAGCTAATCAGTTTTTAGAGATAAAACTCTTTACATTCGATTATCATGAAAACAGATCCCAGAGAACGGTAGACTCTGTACCAATGTGTTATTAATTATTATTAGCCTAAATTACAGTTAAATTTTTTTTATATTTCTTTTAACATTCAAGTCAACCCTGGGATAGCAGACTATATTGGTAGCATATAACTAGACAGTACAAAGGGATGTAGGCAGGTAAGAAAAACTGGAATATGGCATATTTTAACATATTTTAACCCGATTTTAATTTTCAAGAAATTTTTTGTTTTTCGCTGTGCTTTTGTATGTAAGGGATTATTCAGATCATAAAAAAATCATTGATCCAAGGCACTCGAATATTATTAAAAATATATAGAAAGTCTTTATTTCATCATGGCTTTAATATTTTAAAATCAGGTGACAAGTAGCCTAGCTACTTGCACACCTATGCGTTGCGGCTAAGTTAATGAGCCTGCAGGGTGTGTGACCAAAGCCCCTTTCACACAGAGATTCCGGAAAATACACGGATAAAGTGACCCGAGATTTGACTCGGGTTAGTTTGATTTAGGTTCATTCACACTGCCAGTGATTTTCCGGAATAAGAGAGTGCGTTCACACACAACCCGTAAAAATCCCGTAATCCCGTAAAGACACATGACATCGATGTGACTTTAATGTCTCAGCAGCGTCTTAAGTTTGCTTATGAGCTGCGATTTCTCTCTCGAGAAACCATGCTTGTGCATTTCTTTCTCTCTGATTCGATCATAAACTTGCGCATTACATACCGTTTCACAGCTGGCGAACGATCCTGAGCTTCAGCGTCATCACTACGACATGGCATTATTACGGCTTTTGTTCACACAGCGCGCGTTCCTGCTGCGTCACGTGATTGTTGCGGTGCGTTCAAATACAGATATTTATTTTTAAAAAGACAAGTTATTTCGAGTCATTTACCTCAAGTCCGAGTCAAGTCTCAAGTCATGAATATCAAGTCAAAGTCAAGTCAAGTCTTTTATTAATATTTGTCAAGCAAGTCTCAAGTCCTAAAATTTGCGACTTAAGTCTGACTCGAGTCAAGTCATATGACTCGAGTCCCCCATCTCTGCCGAAAGGTGAGAATCAAGTGATCTGACTCATTTAAAACACAATAGAGAAAACAGGTCTGGCAGGAAAGGAGACTCTTGCTGGAGACTCAATAAATCAGTCTATAAACTTTATCAGTTTATATACTATTGCAGTGGAAAAACTAAATTAAACATTTAATAAATATGTAATACAACACTTCCCCCTTTGAGAGTTCTAATAACTCTCACAAAAATACAAATTTAGACACTTAAAAGTTCATTCTTGTAACTGGTGTAAGTTACAGGCACATAGCAAGTTTATTCTTGTAACTTGTGTAAGTTACAGGCACGTATAACTTATTCTGTGTTGTGTCCTTGATTTACATGAGTGTCATAGTTCTTCTCGAAACCATAACTGTTGACACCTGCGACGCAGGGTGTAAAATGTCATATAAACTACATGATTACACAGAAAACCATGTAGCATAAGAGTGGAAGTCGGGAAAGTCCATGGCGCCTGAATAGCTGTGAAGTCTGTTTCCTGTAGAGTCCATTTCCCACGTAGAGTCGCTCTGATGACTCGTCCCTCATGAGGCTTGTTCATGGAAATCTGAGGTGATGCTTTACACCAGGTTTCCGCTTGCGAAGACATCAACACATACCTGTAACACAAGAAACGGCAGACCAGCAGTGTTCATGCATAGACTTCATTCTTCCATAAGTCATTTGATCGTATAGTGGTTTTACGTCTAACTCTTATCAAAGTAAAACTTCAGGTGACCATATAGTTTTTACATATAACTATATTACAGAAAACATTGTGATCGTATAGTGTTTTTTCTTTTCCTAATCTTAATTGATTCGACACCTATGGACCAGTGAGGTAAGGATGGACTAAATGGGGAAAGGCCTATGAGGTAGTGTCTTCACCCTGGGTTCACCCCCGAACGCCTGTTGCGTTCAGTTCTTCCCAGGGCACCTCACGTGTCCGTGTGTCCTATCCTGTCCCTGTAGAAGGGGGAAACAACTGTACAGTGTGTGAGAAAATTGGCACATTTCCATTCTCCAGTGAAACATCAGTCCTAATAGGCATCATAACAGAGGTGTCTGACTGGAATATTCTGTGGTATAACATTTAAGGCTGTGAGTATACTGAATGTCCCCCAAACAAAGGCTGCTTTCATCTTTGTTGTAAGTTACTGGGGAGATTAAGCAATCACAGCCTAAATGGTTAACACCGTATCAAGTTGCCCCACGAGTTTAACGAAGAGGGAAGGGGCTGCTTCAGAATAGCAAGCAGGCTAAGCAGAAGCTGAGTAACCTTATTTACTTCTTTAAAGTTCTTTTTGCTTTTCCTACACTCATTCATCCAATGGCCAGGTTTACCACAGTAATTACAGCTGCCCTCTTTTTTAGGACATTTGCGTTTCTGTTTCTCTGAATTGACCTTAAAGGATGCTGCTGCAATTTTTACTCTTGCCTTGACATCAGAGTCTCTTTCCCAAGAGTTCTCGTACACCATGTGATGTTTAAGTAAGGCAACACCTTTCTGTGTTCTGGCAAAAGACAATGAAACCATGTGCGAACCAAAGGGCCATTATCACCTAACACCTTCTCTGGAGTGTCTGCAATTCCACTGTACTCTGAAGCGCTCTGGCAAAATCTTTCTGTGTACTCACAGTTTCACCCTTCTTCTGTACCAAACTAGTGATCTTTGACCAGTCCACGTTCGGTCCAACAATGTTCGCTAACACTCTCAAAACTCCATCTCTCAATTCATCTTTTCTGGCATTTTGAAACTCAGAATTGTTTACAGCACTTTCAAAATCATTGAATTCTGACTCAGTCAAGATCTGTGATATTAGCTGAGTGACTTCAGCTAGAGACATATCGTAGAGCCGCATCTTTTTGGACAACTCTCTCCTAAACTCAGAAAAATTTCTTTGCACTGATGGCAAACTTTCAGCAATTCTCTCAATATCTTTAGGACCTAAAGATGTTTTGACTGCTTGTGGCTGCAATATGGGGGTTGCTAATGAAACTGTATCAACACCTTTTCCCTGAGGCTTTTGTCTAGCTACGCACACTTCAACTGCATTTACATCTGCATTGACATTGTCCTCTATACTATCAAAAGAAAGGTTCGAAAAAGCTCCGAAAGGTTAATTTAAAACACAATAGAGAAAACAGGTCTGGCAGGAAAGGAGACTCTTGCTGGAGACTCAATAAATCAGTCTATAAACTTTATCAGTTTATATACTATTGCAGTGGAAAAACTAAATTAAACATTTAATAAATATTTAATACAACACATGACATTCACTTTTATGGTCTTTCTCCCCCCTCCAAATTCAACATCGAATTCAACCAAAAGTAATGTAGAAAGTCAATGTTGATGTTAACACTGTTTTATTTGTATTATCTTTCTGATTGTTCATGGAATGCCACTGGGATTATACATAAGTTGTTGTAACGATCACCAGCTGGAGTGCCTCTGAGAGTCACCAGAGGGCACTTCACACCAGACTGATCACTTCACAAAACTACATATCCCATCATACCTCTTACCTGGGACTGATTGCATCACACACCTGCACTGCACTGATTACACACACACCTGCACCTCATTCACACACACATAAAAGCCACTTCCATACTCCACTTCTCTGCGAAGTATTGCATTGCCCCGGCTTTCAATTCCAAGCGTTTATCTCTGGTTGCTGATCTGATTATTGACCTAGGACTGTGTACCCCGACCTCTGATCGTTCTCTGCCTGCCTTGACCCGGATTGCTTATTGGACTTTGCCTTTTGCTGCCTGCCCTGACTTCTGCCTGTGACCTCGTTCTGCTCTGTGTTCTCTCCGTTGATCTGTTTGCTGTTGATTTACCCTTGCCTGTTTTGACGTTCCTTCATTAAAAGCTGCAACTGGATCCTACTGAGTCTTCCAATTCATTACAGAATACTTCGCCGCTTCAGATCCAGCAGCTGAGAAAAGACCGAGACCCACCATGGACCCTCTAATCAGTCTCTTCCGCCTCTGTCAAGGTAACCGATCTATAGAGGAATATGTTGAACAATTTTGCGAGCTCTGCCATGGGGTAGATTTGGACGAGGCAGTCTTAAAAGATAGTTTCCGATATGGGCTGGAGGACATGTTAAATTATCTCATGCCTGACAACACCCCTCAATGGACTCTATGTCAATATATTGAATTCGCTCTGAGGTTAAGCAGATCATCCTTGTCTGCGGGCCCTATGGATGAGGGTTCCCATGAACTTACCACACCCGTTGAACCAGAATTCTGCTATACCTCACCATACTCTCGTTACGTCGTAGCAGAATTTCCAGAGCCCAGTCACTTCTCTGCAGATCTTCTAGAGCCCCGTCACTTCTCAGCAGATCTTCCAGAGCCCCGTCACTTCTCAGCAGATCTTCCAGAGCCCCGTCACTTCTCAGCAGATCTTCCAGAGCCCCGTCACTTCTCAGCAGATCTTCCAGAGCCCCGTCACTTCTCAGCAGATCTTCCCGAGCCCCGTCACTTCTCAGCAGATCTTTCAGAGCCCAGTCACTTCTCAGCAGATCTTCTTGAGCCCCGTCACTTCTCAGCAGATCGTCCAGAAGCCCATCACGACTCAGCAGATCGTCCAGAGCCCTGTCACGTCTCAGCAGACCGCCCAGAGCCTCGTTACGTCTTAGCAGAATTCCCCGAGCCCTCTGCGGCTGAGGGAGCGTTTCCAGAGACTGCTCCCGTCATGCCAGCCATCAAGCTAGTCACCGGATCGGTCTATTATCGTCCAGGACTGGTATCCAGTGTGGCCGATTCCCCGCTGAGGTCAGTACGTGTTGCCATAAGGGCCATCGTGCAGGAGTCTTGTCCCGCTGAGACTATCCTGCATAAATCATGTTTCACCGAGACCTTCCTGCCTGAGTATCTTCCTGCCGAGCCTGCACTTCACGCCAGTCCAGCCGAGCCTGCACTTCACGCCAGTCCAGCCGAGCCTGCACTTCACGCCAGTCCAGCCGAGCCTGCACTTCACGCCAGTCCAGCCGAGCCTGCACTTCACGCCAGTCCAGCCGAGCCTGCACTTCACGCCAGCCGAGCCTGCACTTCACGCCAGTCCAGCCGAGCCTGCACTTCACGCCAGTCCAGCCGAGCCTGCACTTCACGCCAGTCCAGCCGAGCCTGCACTTCACGCCAGTCCAGCCGAGCCTGCACTTCACGCCAGTCCAGTCGAGCCTGCACTTCACGCCAGTTCAGAGCCCTCTTCGCCGCTGGTCCTGCCCAGCTCAGAGCCCTCTTCGCCGCTGGTCCTGCCCAGCTCAGAGCCCTCTTCGCCGCTGGTCCTGCCCAGCTCAGAGCCATCTTCGCCGCTGGTCCTGCCCAGCTCAGAGCCCTCTTCGCCCTCTTCGCCGCTGGTCCTGCCCAGCTCAGAGCCCTCTTCGCCCTCTTCGCCGCTGGTCCTGCCCAGCTCTTCGCCCTCTTCGCCGCTGGTCCTGCCCAGCTCTTCGCCCTCTTCGCCGCTGGTCCTGCCCAGCTCTTCGCCCTCTTCGCCGCTGGTCCTGCCCAGCTCAGAGCCCTCTTCGCCGCTGGTCCTGCCCAGCTCAGAGCCCTCTTCGCCGCTGGTCCTGCCCAGCTCAGAGCCCTCTTCGCCGCTGGTCCTGCCCAGCTCAGAGCCCTCTTCGCCGCTGGTCCTGCCCAGCTCAGAGCCCTCTTCGCCGCTGGTCCTGCCCAGCTCAGAGCCCTCTTCGCCGCTGGTCCTGCCCAGCTCAAAGCCCTCGCTGCCGCTGGTCCCGTCAAGCTCAGAGTGCGCTGATCCTGAGCCAGAGCTTCACGTCAGTCCTGCCGAGCCAGAGCCAGAGCTTCACGTCAGTCCTGCCGAGCCAGAGCTTCACGTCAGTCCTGCCGAGCCAGAGCTTCACGTCAGTCCTGCCGAGCCAGAGCTTCACGTCAGTCCTGCCGAGCCAGAGCTTCACGTCAGTCCTGCCGAGCCAGAGCTTCACGTCAGTCCTGCCGAGCCAGAGCTTCACGTCAGTCCTGCCGAGCCAGAGCTTCACGTCAGTCCTGCCGAGCCAGAGCTTCTTCACGTCAGTCCTGCCGAGCCAGAGCTTCACGTCAGTCCTGCCGAGCCAGAGCTTCACGTCACGTCCGCCCGTCCAGAGTCTCGTCCCGCCGAGACTGAATCTGTTCCTCTTCCTCTTTCTGCGCCTGTGTCTTCGGACAAGATGGCCGACTCCACGCCTGTGTCTTCAGACAAGATGGCCGACTCCACGCCTGTGTCTTCGGACAAGATGGCCGGCTCCACGCCTGTGTCTTCGAACAAGATGGCCGGCTCCACGCCTGTGTCTCCGGACAAGATGGCCGAGTCAGTGTCTCCGGACAAGATGGCCGAGTCAGTGTCTCCGGACAAGATGGCCGAGTCAGTGTCTCCGGACAAGATGGCCGAGTCAGTGTCTCCGGACAAGATGGCCATCGCTAAGCCAGTGTCTGTTCCTGTTTCTGAGCTGGTGTCTGTGTCTTTTCCAGTTCCTGAGCCGGTGGTGACTGTTCCAGTTCCTGAGCCGGTGGTGTCTGTTCCAGTGCCTGTTCCAGTTCCTGAGCCGGTGGTGTCTGTTCCAGTGCCTGAGCTGGTGTCTGTTCCTGTGCCCTGGCCGCCCGAGGGAGAGTCTCCGCCCTGGCCGCCCGAGGGAAAGTCTCCGCCCTGGCCGCCCGAGGGAAAGTCTCCGCCCTGGCCGCCCGAGGGAAAGTCTCCGCCCTGGCCGCCCGAGGGAAAGTCTCCGCCCTGGTCGCCCTATGGACTGTCTGCTCTGCCCTGGCCGCCCGATGGACTGTCTGCTCTGCTCTGGTTGCCTGCACGGCCTGCTCCGCCCTGGTCGCCTGCACGGCCTGCTCCGCCCTGGTCGCCTGCACAGCCTGCTCCGCCCTGGCCATCCGTTCTGCCACAGTCTGCAGGTCCTTTTCTGCTCCACGGACCTGGCCCTCCATCCCGCCCCCGGATCCGCCTCCGCTCCACCTCCCTCCGGAACTGCTTTTTTGGAGCGTCTGGAAGCCGCTCTTTGGGGGGGGGCTATGTAACGATCACCAGCTGGAGTGCCTCTGAGAGTCACCAGAGGGCACTTCACACCAGACTGATCACTTCACAAAACTACATATCCCATCATACCTCTTACCTGGGACTGATTGCATCACACACCTGCACTGCACTGATTACACACACACCTGCACCTCATTCACACACACATAAAAGCCACTTCCATACTCCACTTCTCTGCGAAGTATTGCATTGCCCCGGCTTTCAATTCCAAGCGTTTATCTCTGGTTGCTGATCTGATTATTGACCTAGGACTGTGTACCCCGACCTCTGATCGTTCTCTGCCTGCCTTGACCCGGATTGCTTATTGGACTTTGCCTTTTGCTGCCTGCCCTGACTTCTGCCTGTGACCTCGTTCTGCTCTGTGTTCTCTCCGTTGATCTGTTTGCTGTTGATTTACCCTTGCCTGTTTTGACGTTCCTTCATTAAAAGCTGCAACTGGATCCTACTGAGTCTTCCAATTCATTACAGTTGTAATTAATTCCTTGTGGTTCAATATCACCTTTTCATTATTTTGTTGTTGTTGATCCTCTCTGAGGAAAGTTGTTCTTATATTATAATAAACCCTTTAACTGATTGTTTTGTCAAGTACTTTTTACTTTACTATTATTTTATTTTATTGAAGTGACGATAAAATAAAAATTGAAGTAAAACTAATGTGTGTGTTTCAATGAAAATATTTTTTTCAGTTCAGTTTTTTTCAAGTGTTTTCAGTCAGGACTACCTTGGGTAAAACATATTTAAGCAATTTAAAGCTGCAATAATTTTGCTGAGCAAGTACATAACCAGCCAGTGTTAAAAACAATCTGCTTGCCTTAGCTCGATTTCAAAATTGTAAGCTTGTAATAATGTTTTTAATTCCAGTAGTACTGGTGGATTTCCGCGGGAAATTCGAGCATGTCTTTGCGTCATTACGTCACATCTGTACACATAAAGAAGGCGTCTCGGCTATTAGGCTATATTGCGTGTGAGTATGTTGGTGGTGGAGTGACAACTGGAGAGTCACCCGTTGTAAAACGCGAAAGACTTTGGACTTGGGAGAAAAAGAGAGACTGCAACCGGGCCCATGCGAAAACAAGGACAAATATTGGAAGGGCATTAAGTGTAGTCATGCAATGCTGATGTTGTTAACATTAACAATGTGAGAATAAAGTATAATTTGCACGGTTTGACGTGATATGATAAGCGATCGTTAGATTTAATCGGCGCGGTTTACAGCAATGCTTTTTTCCCCGTAGTTGGTCAGAACAAAAGTGAATGTTGCTTACTTGTTCAGACGACATTTTCCAGTGAAAATTCTTGTGTTGGTCATACTTACAAAAAAGTAGAATCTGTGATTCCGAATGACAGTATCCACAGCACCAGCGCGGTGATTGACAGCCGTACATTCTCCTCAAAACATTGGATTCATCCGCGCTGTGCCATGCCGAGGCGCAACGCACGTAAAGTTGATAATTCCACGAATAACTGCAATTGCAGATTTCGAACAGAGATGGTGACAAAGGAAAAACTGCGGACTGCAGCTACAATTACAATTATTTAATTATTTTATACAATTATTTACTATTACAATTATTTAATATTTATTCATTGCATAATGTAATTGGTTAACACATAACTGTTAGTGGTTTATTACATAATTAGTCCGTGTCATTTTTACCGATGTAAATAGTGCAAAAGATGGTACCACTGCATTGGACTATCACCAGACAAGCTACCTGGAAAAGATGCCCAATGGTTGTGCTCACTGTGTACCTAGTTAAACAGTGGAGCCAAACACAACTTTTAAAATTGTAATGTCTTATATTAAGAATACTTGATAAGTTGCCTAAACTTCTGCTTTATTGTCCTTGTTGCAATATAGATTACCACTGTATATCTGTATTTTGGGACTTACAGTTAAAGACCCAAGGACCAGATATGATTAATTAAGACCAGGAGTTAGAATTGCTATCAATTTAAGACACGAGTCAGAATTATAATAAATTAAAGACATTTTTACTGAAGATAGTTTACAGTTTCATCGGGCAGAACTCAGCTTCAAGACTCACAAGGAGTTTTTAGGCTGCCCTGCTTACAGTTACAAAGACCATCGCAATTATACTAAGGTCTAAGCTAGGTCCTTGCTTCAGGTTGAATGATTCTGATTGGCTAATAAATAGATAAACAAATATTTTCCACACATAAACAGATAGACTGAAGCATATCTCCATCGATTATGCAGCTGACACTCGGACCCTGAATTTATAGAGTTCTTTATGGTTAAAGGGATAGTTCACCCAAAAATGAAAATTAGCCCAAGATTTACTCAATATTTTTCTTACACAAAGGCATCGCTTCGCTTCAGAAGGCCTTTATTAACCCCCCGGTGCCGTGTGAAACACTTTTATCATGGATGGATGCACTTTGATGTACTTCAAAACAGAAACAGCAATTCACAGCCATTATAAAATTTGGAAGAGCCAGGACACCTAGGATGGCTTGAGGGTGAGTAAATCATGGGCTAATTTTCATTTTTGGGTGAACAATCCCTTTAAATATACACTACTGTTCAAATGTGAATTAAAGGAATAGTTCACTTCAAAATGAAAATTCTGTCATCGTTTACTAACCCTCAAGTTGTTTCAAACCTGTATTCATTTATTCCTTCTGTTGAACACAAGGGAAGATATTTTGAAGAATGTTGGTAACCAAAAAGTTGATGGGCCCAACCACAGTATTTTTTTTTCCAACTATGGAAGTCAATGGGGCCCATCAACTGTTTGAATGATAGTGTAAATAAATATGTATGTCTTTATGATTGATACCAGCACGGAGTTTGGGGGGAAAAAAATCACATGCATGCAGTTGATTGTACATTTCATTACCTCTCACATACATACTTTTAATGCCATGAAATCATCATCTCCTATGGCTCAAGGGCATGATTTCCAAGAAACGTTCATGTTTGTCCTAAAACTGGTAAAACTAGATAATCAACAAAGATTAGTAAGGGATAATGTATAGCGAGGCGGTTGTTATAGCGAATACAATGCAGACAGGCTGATCAGGAACCCGACTCAAAGCGGAGGAGTCTTGAATCAGCCTGAAGGGGTTGTATTCGCTATAACAACTGCCTCACTCTACATTATCCCGCTTTTTACATGGCTACTTACCAAATAAATCAATAAATTGACACAAAATATTGATTTAAAAAGGAGTTTATTGATTTAAAAACGATTGTATTGCTTCCGCTAAAGAAAATAGTCCGTTCCGTCTCTACGGTTAGAATCCTGCGTCCATAGCAACGCTCTGTTTTTCATGGCAACGGTGTGTTATACTTAGCAGCGGTCTGTTATCAAGAAATAACGGGGGGGGCTGAGAACTAAATAAATATGACAGCACCTGATTTACATCTCATTAGAGAGCTGAGAGTTGAGCAGACAGCAGTCAGAACACGCAACAGAGCAAGTATGAAGTTTAACACCGCTGTTGTTGGAACCATACTTCTCAACATAGCAGGTAAGATCTTACTAAAGTCCATAAGTGTAAGCTTAATAATGTTTAAATTATTTGTTACGAACCCTTTGGTTAAAAGTGGCTACGTAAGGGTTTCACAACATAAAGAAGGACACGTGAAACACGAGTGCGCTGCGTTGACGTTTATTACTCACAAACATGAAGGAACTCACGAAACACGTATCACAAATAAAGAAACATAATGAACTTCAAAATTATATGAAGGTAACAAATATTAATAAGACAAAGAAACAAAGTAATTTAACTGAATAAAAAGAAAAAGAAAATATAAAAGAAAACAAAAGCTTGTTTGCTGGTTCTCCTCTCTCCTGCCATGCTCCGCTTCAGCGTCCTTATTATAGTAGATCAGGAACGACTCCAACGAGCCGCAGGTGTATAATGATACACAGGTGCGAACCTATTAATAAACTCAGACACATAGAAAAAAAAAGAAGAGTCATGACGTCATCACAAGGAGAGGGAAACACTAGACACCAACCGTAACACTCCCCCACTTAAAGAAAGAACCAGTCTTCTTTTTTAGACAGGTTCTGGATGAAGCGAACAGTAAAAGCAACCAAGAACATAGTTACAATAATACAACTTACACACCTACATATAAAATTAAATTATACGTTTACCTAGCCCCGAGAAAGGGCATCTGCCACGATGTTGTCAGTTCCCTTCTTGTGGTGGATCTCAAGATTATAACATTGAGCCATTAGCGCCCAGCGCATCAAACGTTGGTTATGATTGTACATTTTATTTAAAAAAACCAACGGATTATGATCCGTGTAGACGATGACGGGAGTAGAGCTGTATCCAACGTACACATCGAAATGCTGCAAAGCAAACAACATAGCTAGAGTCTCTTTTTCGATAGTAGAATAATCCAACTGGTGACGGTTGAATTTAGCTGAGAAATAAGATACTGGATGGAATATTCCATCAGAACCACTCTGAAGTAGGACAGCTCCAACTCCGGTCGCGCTGGCGTCTACCTCGAGCTTGAATGGACGAGCCAGGTCAGGAGCAGACAACACCGGAGCACTGCAAAGGAGAGACTTTGCACACAGAAAGGCACTTTGACATTCATCAGTCCAATTAAAAACAACTTTAGAGCTACACATCTTCGTTAAGGGAGCGACCACAGTCGAGAAAACCTTTGAAAGGTAGCAGGCGCGTTCCGAAGACCGAACGCCATACGCGTATATTGAAAGAAAGAATCGGGAGTCACAAATGCGGAGATCTCAGAAGCACGTTCAGTCAATGGCACCTGCCAATAGCCTTTTAAAAGATCTAATTTCGTAATGTACCGAGCAGTACCAAGATTGTCGATACAATCCTCTATTCGAGGCAACGGAAATGCATCCGGCACAGTAACAGAATTCACCTTGCGAAAATCGGTACAGAAACGGAATGAACCGTCAGCTTTAGGTACTAAAATGCACGGGGAACTCCACGGGCTATTACTCTTTTTGGCGAAACCATTTGCAACCAGATAGTTCACTTCACATTTCATGATCTCCCGTTTACCTACTGGAGAACGATACGCATGTTGTTTTATGGGAAGTGCGTTACCCACCTCGATATCATGTTGAATGACAGAGGTACCAGACGGAACATCACTAAACAAGTTAGGATAATCTTCTATTAAGTCAATCACATCCTGACGCTGGTCGCTAGATAAATAAGACAAATGAGATGGTAAAACTCTTAAAATCTCTGAATTCTTTAGAGGGCCACCACTGAACATTTCCGTTGACATTTTCAACCCGTCATCTACCTCTTCAGCACCCACGGTACTGGACAGCAAAGATACTCGTTCCACATTTGACACCGCCTGTACCTCACTCTGAGACAAGTCAGTCACCTCAGTCTTCACAGTTCGAGCTACATATTGTTTCAGCATATTTACATGACACAAACGTGTCTTCCGTCGTCGTTCTGGGGTATGGACTATATAATCAGTGTCACTCAGCTTGCTCTTAATTACATAAGGACCTGCAAATCTCGCAGCTAAAGCAGAGCCAGGCAAAGGAAGCAACACTAGTACTTTTTCTCCAGGCGTAAAATTACGCACAACCGCGCTCTTGTCAAAACGACGCTTCATTTTCTTCTGCGAAAGAGAAAGAGCTTCTTTCGCGACAGCAAGGGCATTTCGCAATCGTTCACGGGTACGAGAAACAAAATCAAGCACGTTATGTTTCTCAGTCACACCAATGGAGAAAAATTCATCTTTCAGTACTTTTAAAGGACCCCGTACATTATGTCCAAAGACCAACTCCGACGGACTAAAACCAAGTGACTCTTGTCGTGCTTCACGCAGTGCAAATAAAACCAAAGGGACTCCCTCATCCCACTCATTTCCTGCCTCCAGGCAATATTTTCGCAAACTGGATCTTCAGCGTCTGGTGCCACCTCTCAAGTGCCCCCTGCGACTCAGGATGGTAGGCACTGGATGTAACATGTGACACGCTCAACCCTTTCAACACATTTCGGAACATCTTTGACAAGAAGTTAGTTCCTTGATCTGTTTGAACAGTTCTCGGCAATCCGAATGTTGTGAAAAATTTCATTAGAGCTTTAGTGACGCTTTTGGCAGTTATATTCCGTAACGGAATTGCTTCTGGAAACCGCGTGACGGTGCACATGATTGTTAAAATATATTGAGAACCAGATTTAGTTCGCGGCAACGGCCCAACGCAATCTACCAAGACGCGTTCAAACGGTTCACCTACAGCCGGAATAGGTCGAAGTGGAGCAGATGGCACAATCTGATTGGGCTTTCCTACTACTTGACATACATGACAAGACTTACAATATCGAGACACATCAGCTTTCAACCCAGGCCAAAAGAAATGCTGAAGCACCCGATGGTAAGTTTTATTTACTCCAAGGTGCCCAGACCAAGGATGATCATGTGCCAAGCTTAAAATATGCTGTCGAAATTCCGAGGGTACCACAATCTGATGGACCACGTTCCAGTCATCCGAATCTTCCTCATTCGATAATCGAGCATTCCAACTACGCATTAACACCGTGTTGTTCCAATAGAACTGATGGTTATACGAAGGTGATTTTTTAGTGTCAGCACTTAAACGACATTTCTCTAACGTATAATCACTTCTCTGAGCTGCAGTAAGAACATCGCACGAAATAGGCAAAAATACATCAGGATCAGGACAAACAGATTTTTGGATCGAATTAACATCCACATGCTCTGTCACAGCATTTTTCTCAAAAATCTCTGCAAAGATGGACTCACCTAAATTCACGTCATTCTCCTTACCGAGACTTTTCGCCTGAGCGCGTGTCGTAACTGCACTAAAAGCAAAAACATTTGGGAAATGTTGTGCGAGCGCATCTGGTTGCTGATCAGTAACTGGGATTTTGGTAACATGCACAACTGGCATCACTTTTCCTCCAGCAAGATCATTTCCCATGATAAAATCAATACCTTTCACAGGTAGGGAAGAACGAGCCGCTACATTAAAACATCCAGAAACTAATTCAGACGTCACCCAGACACGATGAAGAGGTACAGTGATGAAACCCATTTCTATACCCTGCACGATAGTGCTGGTATCACATTCGGAGCTTGCACAAAAAGGCAAAGTGTCAGACAGTATAAAAGACTGAGATCCTCCCGTATCACGTAAGATCTTCACAGCTTTCTTATCCTCATCACGACCAGTCAATGATACATAACCGTCAAACACGAAAGGCTGAAAACACTCATCAGGAGCTACCGAAATCATGGTCTGTGGAGACACAGTTTTTACTAAAACTGAACCGCGAGGTTGAGTAGAAAAATCCTGACGTTCATGCTTTCGTTTTAAAATTCGACACTCAGCAATAATATGTCCAACCTTGTGACAATAGCCACACTCTTTACGCATTTTCGGGCTAGATGGACTAGGCTTAACTTTAAAGTCAGAAGAATTAACTTCATTCTCTCTTTGTGAAGTGTAATCTGAATCACTCGCACGCTTTACAAACACAGGTTTATGAATGAGTGCATACTCGTCTGCTAAAACAGCTGCTTGCTGCACAGTAGTAACCTTTTGTTCGTTTAAATATAAAGCCGTACGCTCAGGAACACAATTCTTAAACTCTTCAATGAGCAAAAGTTCACACAAAGATTGGTAATCCACAACTTTACACGCCTTTATCCATCGATCAAAGAGTAAACCCTTCTCACGGGCAAATTCGACATATGTCTGAGAAGCAGATTTTTTCGTTGAGCGAAAACGTTGTCGGTAATGTTCAGGTACTAATTCATAGGCACGGAGAATCGCATTTTTGACTGTCTCATATTGAACACTTTCCTCTAACGGAAGAGATGCACAAACTTCCTGCGCTTTCCCTGTTAACTTACATTGTAACATTAGTGACCAGACCTCTGTTGGCCACTTCAAAGCAGATGCTATTCTCTCAAATGCCTGAAAATAAGCTTCAACCTCTTTCTCGCGAAAAGGTGGAACAATTACAATATTTTTCGCTACATTAAACGAAGTCGAATGATCAAGAGAATCCGTTAACACCGGTAAAGAGTTAACTATAGGTATCGCAGGAATATTTGGCACTAATGCAGCAGCTTCAACCTCAGAGCTAGGTCTATCTTCGAGCGCAGATGACTTTTTAGATCTTTTTGGATCGTCTTGCACAGCCTGTAAGTCTAACTCCCGCATTTTAACTTTCATCTCCGCATCAATACGGTACAATTCAAGCTGATGCTGCAACTCATCCTTCCGTGCTTGAGCTCTGTCTTGCGTCTCAAGCTGTAAACGAGCTAAACGTACTTTTAAACGCAAACCTTCCTGATGTGCAGGTGATTCTTCGGTAGAGAGGGATAAAGGTTCAAACTTAGGCAAAGAAAGAGGTGGTGGTCCTACCTTCACCCCACCACCGGCACCCGGCGTAACTGGATTGCCAGCGAGAGAACGCAGTGAGGTAGAAGAATGCAGTGGGAGTTGTTCCTCATCCATAACAGCTGCAACTGATTCTGCTGATCCAGGAACATCCTCCAATAAAAACACCCCATCATTAATTAAACCAGTTAACAAACAAGCTTTCAAGTCTTTCTTAAGCAATGTTTTAGAAACAGGTATTTCAAAGTGTCGAGCAATAAGGAACAAATCGTCCTTTCTACATGTTTCCAACACTGCAATGCTAGGTTGACTTACAAACTCATTTAAATCAAACGTCGCCATAATAAATTGAGCAAAAAACAAACATAATAAATTAGTAGGCTAGAACGTCTCCGGACCTAAACCTACCTAACCCGAGACCTAACTAAGACCTCTCTAGTCTTCAGAGGGTACCAGTTAAGAGGCAAGCCTCTCCCCCGGAGTACCTCCAAAAACAACAAACTAAAATAATAAAGAAAACAATAAATAGTAAACCGTAGTGAGAACCGGCGCTAAGCACGGCCCCCCTGGTTTACTCTACCTACCCGGAGATCGCCCAGCACCACCAACTTCATCTGCTCAAACAAAATTAAAGTAATCCGAAATCTCGACGAGCCCCCAATTTATGTTACGAACCCTTTGGTTAAAAGTGGCTACGTAAGGGTTTCACAACATAAAGAAGGACACGTGAAACACGAGTGCGCTGCGTTGACGTTTATTACTCACAAACATGAAGGAACTCACGAAACACGTATCACAAATAAAGAAACATAATGAACTTCAAAATTATATGAAGGTAACAAATATTAATAAGACAAAGAAACAAAGTAATTTAACTGAATAAAAAGAAAAAGAAAATATAAAAGAAAACAAAAGCTTGTTTGCTGGTTCTCCTCTCTCCTGCCATGCTCCGCTTCAGCGTCCTTATTATAGTAGATCAGGAACGACTCCAACGAGCCGCAGGTGTATAATGATACACAGGTGCGAACCTATTAATAAACTCAGACACATAGAAAAAAAAAGAAGAGTCATGACGTCATCACAAGGAGAGGGAAACACTAGACACCAACCGTAACATATTTAATAATGACAAGCCAATTGAATTCCTCTTGCTGAGGACCTTTGTAACTCTCCCACCCTGATACCTGAAATGGCTGTACTACAAACACACTACGCATTATACGCTACCGTTCAAAAGTTTGTGGTCAGTAATACATTTTGTTTTTGGAAAGAAATGAAAGAAATGATCACTTATATTCAGCAATGATGCATTTAATTGAAGTGACAGTAAAGACCTGTAGGCCTACGTAGCAAAAGCTTTCTATTTCAGATAAATGCGGTTCATTTGAACTTTCTATTCATTACAGAATCCTGAAAAAAGGCCACAACTGTTTTCAACATTGATAATAATGATATTTATTTGGGCAGCAAATCAACATATTTAGACTGCAGAGTTGGGGTACTCGAACTCGAGTCCAATTTTGAAAGAACACGGACTTGTCACGCACTCGGGTGAATTTGTCCTCGGATTTGACACGGACTTGGACACTCGGAAAATTTGCCGAGTACAGTCGAGTCCGGGCGCTGGAGGACACAATATTTTATTATTCAAAAACGAAACGAAACTACTTACATTGTGTTGTTTCAGCATTGAGCATTGTAGCCAATCACGAGCACAAGTCTTAGTAAATCACGTTGTGATTCATTTAAAAACTCTCCTCTCATAAATTTTGCATCTGATAGTGAAACTCCTACAAATGCATATGCAACTTCTTGCATAAGAATATTTATATACTTAATATTTAATATTAAGAATATAAAAATATTGCATATTGCATCAGCCGCAAAAATACCCTGTCCATGCCTTTTCAGCACTAATTTTTCATTGTCATTTAGTAAATCCTGAAAGTGTTTTTTTTTTAACCCCAAAAGAAAGTTTGCACTGGTGCAAGCTGGTAATAAATCTGGTCCTTAGTCTTATTACTTATTTACTTATTAACATAATTTATACATATTCCAGTATGATGGCTGAGTGGAATTCACTGTTAGTCCTACCTGATTCTGATGATTGCCGGGGGGGCACTCGAAATGTCTGATAACCTGGCAGTGCTACAAAAGAAAACTTGAATTGAGGATAAAATATTCTACAAAATTAATACCTACAAAAAAAGCAAATAAGAAAGCAAAATAAAACTCACATGGCATATTGTCCATCAGCTGCCAGTTTTGGATCATGTCAGTAAATGTGCCATGTGGTGCTGGTGATAGTGGTGGTAAAGAGGTGGTGGGACCAGAGGGGAAACTGGTGTTTGGGGTCACTGTAGGGAAGGGTATAGTGGGGGCAGATGGCACATTTTGTTTGGGTGGTGGGGCAGACTCATCCTCAGAGTCTAACAGACAGTCCTCCTGACCTCCAGGTGGACCAATACGGACATTCTTGCTATTTTAATAATAAACAAAATTGATCAAAATGAAATCAACTATAGTGACAAATTCTACAATGTTTCATGATAAATACTGCTTAAAATACAGCATGAAAGCATCAAGGAATAGTAATGTGCTGAAAAAATATCCATACATTTTACGCCTAGGTGGTCTTTGGCCAGACACTTCTGCCTCGGACTGGAGATCTGACCAGGTCTCTGCCTCTTTGGCCTTCCTCCTGCCCTCTTCATAACTGTCTGTAAAAAAAAAGTTAAATTCAAGGAGGAAAAAATGTATTACTTTGCAAGACTCTAATCTTACAAACAGCATACAAAACACATTGTTGAGCCTAAAAACGGTCAGTTATACTGTGGGTTGGACAATATAATCTAATAATGAACCACTTGCTCGATCAAATGCTGCAATCGACCAATCAATGTCACACATTCCAGAGGGTCGTGTAATAATGTAACTTAGCCAGTGGTCATGTATACACTAAAATGGCAGAATAAGTCAAAACCAGCATGAAAATGTAAAATTTACCTGTAGAAAACATTGTTCGGACCTCCCACCGGTCCCAGTCTTGGTTGGGAGCCATCATGTTTTTGATGGCCATGTAGAGGGCCATGCCCCTTAATGATTTAGGCCAACAGCACTGGCCATTCTCGACCCAAATGCCTGGGACCAGCTCCACCTCCCTCGTTTCGGAAAACTCTACTACCTTAATCATATCTGTTAGAACAAAATCTAGTTTTGATAAGCATATACACAAATATAAACATATTTTGGCGCATATGCATGTTTCCACCCCATTTTATGCCCAAATTTTCTTTTAGGATTTATTTTTTTAAATCAAAACCAAATATTTTTGTAAATACAAGTGTGGCAAGGGCATTGTTATTTAGAAATCTCTTTAGAATAGAAATTTGGCAATATCCAGGGCCTGGAAGCCCACTGTGGAGCTGCTGGTTCGCGAGACCGAGGCAGAGGGAGTGAGGATGTTACCGGCCTCAGACCTAGGGGAATCTGGGCAGGTACAAAACCACAGGCTGGATAGCACTGTGGGTTGGAAAGAAGTGGAGATACAAAAATTATGTCTTTCTCAAGCGCTGGATGTTTATTTCTGAGCGCTTGAGCTACTGTCTCCACGGCAACCCAACTGAAACAGTGTAACGGCTTTTTTTTTTCAATTAAACTCATATATGTGGTCATTTTCTCTACCCATTACACTCTCCCCTACTTTAAGAGATGTCTCCCGACATCCAGTACTAAACTGAACTACTGGCTACAGTGGTACTCTCAAACTATCGGTCAGGACCTCAGGTAAGTATGGTCTTCAGGAGTCATCAGTCTGAACAGGAAGTAAGCCTGCAGTATGTCAATCACAGATAAGTAGTATGAAGGTAAGATTGTATGTCGATATCAATGTCTTTCATGTCCTGGTCCATGTCAGTTCTACTGTATGTCCATACAGCAGGGGGAGGATAGTAGCATCTCTCATGAAACACTGGGTAGGTCAGCATGGAAGAAGGGGTACAGTACATGGCATTAGTTCCCATTCCCCAGGGCTGGTAGGAAGGTTCTCCTGGCTGGTCATACATGAAGATGTTTCTGGATTTGACTGGTCGAGTGGACCTCCGCAGTTGCTGATCTGCCTCTCTTACTGGCTGAGGAACAGGCACAGCATCTATCTCAGGATCCTGAGGGCTTTCACTCTCCATAGCATCATCCCTGTGTTGATCCGGTCCTTCCACAGCAGGGGACGGATCTACCCCTCTTGCTACCGGCATTGGCTCTGCTGTCACCAAAGGGTCAGCTGGTCCTGGCTGCCATACATTCTCAGACTCAGGTGCACGGCTCAACGGTTGATATTCGGGAGCCCCAGCCCTTAGCTCACTGTGTAGCTCGGGTTGATGTGGGTGGTATCTGACAGCCCTCCTCTCATACACAGGCAAGGGTCTAAGGTTGTAGGAGCACTCCCCCTCATCATCTGAGGTACCAACATCAGACTTAGTTGCTTCTCTGGTTGGCATATGACGTCTCTGTCCTTGGGGCTTTCGCTCCACACCAGTGTCACGTTCCTCATGGTTGACTGGCAAGTCACTGACAGGCAAGAGGAGGTTGCGGTGGAGCACCCGGAGAGTCTGGTCACCTGTTTCAGCTTGGATTCGATATACAGGTCTATCTCCCAGCCTCTCTATGACACGGTGGATCTTCTTTTCCCAGTAAGATCGAAGTTTGCCTGGGCCACCTCTCTCCGACAGGTTCTTGACAAGCACACGATCACCTGGTTGCAGCAAGGCTCCTCTGGCACCTCGGTCGTAGTGCCTTTTCCCTTTCTCAGAAGACTTCTTGCTGTTCTCAGAGGCAATCCGGTATGCATCCTGCATCCGGGAAGCCCAGGTCTGTGCATACTCCTGCCGTGTCTGTACCAGCCGATCTGAGTTGAGATTGAATATAAGGTCAATGGGCAGCAGTGGATGTCTTCCAAAGAGGAGGAAGAATGGTGAGTAGCCTGTAGACTCATGCTTCGTGCAGTTGTAGGCATGTACTATGCTGGGGAGATGGTCTTTCCACTCTGCCTTCTTTTCCTCATGGAGTGTTCTGAGCATCTGGAGGAGTGTCCTGTTCAGGCGTTCAACAGGATTCCCCTGTGGATGGTAAGGAGTAGTTCGGGAGTGAGATATTCCTGCCAGCTGCTGAAGTCTCTGGAACAGGGTGTTCTCGAATTCCCGACCCTGGTCATGGTGGAGCTTTTGAGGGTACCCGAAGCGTGGAATGAAGTCGTAGAAGATCTTTTCGGCCGCTGTTTTGCCAGACATGTTTCGAGTTGCATAGGCCTGAGCAAAACGGGTGAAGTGATCTACTACCACAAGGATGTACTCGTAGCCTCCTTTACTGGGATCAAGGTGAAGGTAATCAACAGAGAGCAGTTCAAAAGGTGCGCTAGTTGTGATTGAGCCCATTGGTGCTTTCTCATGGACAGCAGGTCGTTTTTGTTTGATGCATGGGCATTGACGGATGACATAGTCTTCGATGTCGCGCTGCATAAAAGGCCAGTAGAACCGTTGCCTTGCGAGGTGGGTGACTTTATCAGCGCCAACATGTCCCATGTCATCGTGCAGGTGTTTGAGCACGGTTGACTTGAGTACTTTGGGGAGGACCAGTTGTTGATTTTGTCCTGCATGCCTGTACAGAATACCATTATCCAGTTTGAGCCTGTTCCACTCATGTACAAGTCGTCGTGTTCCTGGTTGGATTGGACTCCAGTCTTTGTCTCTCGGATTCCATCCGCTCCCTTTCAACCGAATCACCTCGGAAATGGGCTCATCTCCTTTCTGGGCGGCTCTGATGTCTTCTGGGGTGAACATGGGCGCACTCATCGGGGGAGAGTCGTCATCAAAGGCAGAGATCTGAAGGGCGGCAGCCCAGGACACATCCTCATCTCTCTGAGCTTTATTCCCCTGCCAGATGGCAGATACAACCTCAGGTGGCATTGTCTCGGTGTACTCCTTCAGGTTGTCTTGGAGTTTCACTGGAAACCTGGACAGGGTATCTGCATCCACATTCACCTTGCCTGGCCTGTACTTGATGTTGAAGTGGAAGTCGGCTAATTCACCAACCCAGCGATGTCCAACAGCGTTCAACTTGGCTGTGCTCAGGACGTAGGTGAGGGGATTGTTATCTGTATATACAGTGAATGTTGTTGCGTAATACAGATAATCACGGAATTTATCGCATATGGCCCACTTCAGAGCGAGAAACTCAAGCTTACTGGAATGGAGGTGGTAATTCTTTTCAGCAGGCGTGAGTGACCTGGACCCATAAGCAATAACCCGGAGTTTGCTGTTCTGTTCCTGGTAGAGCACCGCCCCCAACCCTTCATTGGATGCATCAGTGTGTAGGATGAATGGCAAATCGAAGTCGGGGTAGGCCAAGATGGGGGGTTTGATCAGCATGTCCACAAGGCGGGACACAACAGCACTGTGTTCGGGGGACCACTGAACTGGTGTCCGGGATGGTAACTGACCACTGCTCTGGCCTTTTTGGGTGGACTTGGCTGCAACCGGGCTCTTGTTGGACAAGGCAGGATGTTCTTGAAGCTTAAACAGTGGCCGGGCTATTCTGGAAAAGTCCTGGATGAAAGAGCGATAGTAGCCCAGGAAACCAAGTAGAGCTCGGACCTCTCCAACGTTCTTTGGCTCTCTCTCCTTCATCTGCAACACAGCTTCTAGGTCTTTGGGATCTACCTGAACACCCTCACTTGTGACCAGGCGTCCAACATATCTCACTTGGCGTTTGAACAGCTCACATTTTTTCGGTCGCAGCTTCACACCATGTTCCCTTAAGCGACACAGAACTTGTCTTAAGTCCTCAACATGGCCCTGGAAAGTCTTGGAAAAGCAGAGCACATCATCCAGGTAAGGAGAACAGCATTCATCTCTTAGACCGGCCAGCACTCCCTCCATGCAGCGTTGGAATGCTGCCGGAGCGTTGGTGAGGCCAAATGGGAGGCGTATCCACTCGTAAAATCCCCAGGGTGTGCTAAAAGCTGTCAGGTGCCGGCAGCTCTCTTCAACAAAGCCTTGGTGGTAAGCACTGCCCTGGTCAAGTATGGAAAACCATGAGTTGCCTCCTAAATTGTCAAGCAGGTCCTGGATGCGTGGAAGGGGGTGGCGGTCCTGGATGGTTTTGCTGTTCAGCCCCCGGAAGTCAACACAGAGACGTAGGCTTTTGTCCTTTTTTCTCACACAGACCACAGGAGAAGAGTATGATGAGGTGGATTTTCTGATCCAACCACGGTCAAGCAAGTTCTGAACATAGTCTTTTACCTCTTTATACAAGGGCTTTGGGATGGAATTGTAAGACTTTTGGACAGGTGTTTCATCTGTAAGATTGACTCTAAGTTGGAGGTCAGGAATACAACCAATGTCAGCATCGTCTTTGGCAAACACCTCAGACTGCTCGAACAACATTTCCTTAACTAACCTCTGTTCATCCTCAGCTAGATGTGATACGTCAACAGGAGGGTGCCACTTGTCTTTAGCTTTAGACCTGATCTGTCTGTCCTGCTCGTTGTTCATGTAAGCCGTTGGATCTGTACTTAATTGAGCTGAAAAGGTTTGGACAACGTCATTCGGCATGTGCTCAAGACTCGGGACAGGTTTAACATCAGCCACTTCCTCAAGAGTGCCGAGAGTGATTCTTGGGGTCAAATAAATGGCATGTCGGGTTGCATTTTGTATAGGAATTTTAATGCATTTTGAGGGTCCACAAGGAATGTCAACTAATGCAGGAAACAGTTCAAGGCCCTCAGGGCAGGTGTTTTCTATAAGAGGCTGGAACAGTACTGTACAATTCCCTGGCAACCCCCTAACCCGGCACCTGACTTCATAGACTCTACCAGCAGGGATAGTGACACCTTTCTTGCCTGTGTGTACAGTACACAGGGCTGTCTCGACAGTGGTAGTTATCTGAAGGGCAGAGACCAAAGCCTCAACTGTGTTCTCAGGGACACTTAAAGCGTCGGTCAGAATAGCAGTCACATTCACAGTGTTGTCATGCTCTTTGATGATCTCAGCTATGACGTTACTCCCTAACAGGGGACACTGACAAGTCTGACTGACCAGTAGGGGCACTCCAATTGTCACTGACCCATGGCGCTCACTACAAATTTGCAGGTCAACCTCTGCCCATCCATCAAGGGGAACTTGTGTACCATTTGCTGCTGATACTTCAAGAGGCTGATCGGCAAAGAGGGATTGAAGTGGTTGGATTTTGACATGGGGTGCTGCTCTGTCTATCCAGGTTTTGCTGACCATCGTCACCTGAGCCCCTGAGTCTAAAAGCATTTCAATTGGCACACCATTGATGTTGCAAGAGACGGTACAACGTTTTCCTATGAGCTGGGCGATGCGTTTTTTTGGACCTGCTTGGCATGGTATGGGTAGCGGTTTGATCTTAACAGTGGGCTGAATGCTGTTCACAGTCACTGGCTGCCCTGCTCCAGCGACTTCCTCCCGTTTCCCGACGACTTCCTCTGTAAACAGCCAATAGCTCGGTGTCCTGCCTGGCCACAGACAAAACAATGGGGACAGCTCATGGTTCCTTTCACTACGCAGTCGTGGCATCTACCCTTTTTGTCAGCTGACAGTGTCCGTGGAAGACTAACAGATGTGCTAGGGCAACCAGACTGTACACGTTCTGCAGACTTTTCAACAAGTGTCATGTGCCTTGTCAGTGAGGACACTTGGGCAGTCAGCTCTCTGATAGCGTCACGGTTAGCCTGTAACTCAGCGTCAACTGAACTCGGTTTGATTGCATCAGTCTGTCCGTCATGGTCATATCGGGCACTGCTTACAGTCACCGGTCTATACTTAGCTACAGCACCCAGGCGTTTTAACCTCCCCTCTTCCTCAGTCAGGGACTTGGTCATCTGTTCTAACAGAAAGTCATCGCTAGCCTGCATGTCAGAAAGGAAAGGTTTGATGTCATGTCTAACATAAGTGTTTTTCTCATTTAGACCTTGGTAGAGTGTGTGTAGAAAAGTACCCTGTACAAGCCTTCTGTCATAACTGAACTCTACGCCAGGTTGCTGTGACTCAAAAATGACTCTCTGCTTTAACCCCATAAGCCTGTAGAGAAACTGCTGTGGACTCTCTCTGTCATGCTGTCTAGCATTACTGAGCTCTTGAAAGAGCTCGGTTACACTTTTATCCCTGATGTGAGAGCGGAGAAACCTTTTTAACCCCTTCACTGTTAAATCATCATGGTTAGTGAGCATTTCCCTGAATGTACCTGGCTTAGTTATCTTAAGTACAGCTCTAATAGTTTCAGCCTCGCTAAACCCCTCTTGTAAAGCAGCATCAATCTGCTTACAAAGACCATTAAAGGATATGTCAGAACCCATGTCAGATACCTGACCACCGTGTATTTTACACTCTCTACGTGGAAGCAGAGCAGTAACATCAGACAGTCTTACTACCTGGTCTGTTACAGTTGAGGACAGGCTTGTGGACTGGGCATCACGGGTGCCAGTGACGCTCGGCTGGGCTTGCCTCCCCGTAGTAACAGGTACATGAATGTCTCTGTCCATGAGTGACGTGTGTGTGTGCATGTCCATGGATGGTGTGTGGATATCTCTTGTGGAGGGAGGTAAGAGTTGATGTGTAGGCGTCAGTGTGCCGTCCATGTGAACATTGGAAACACAGACCTCACCAGACCCGGAGTCGGTCGATGTCAGTTCCTGCAGCAGATCCTGGAGGGAGAGGAGTTGAGCCATGCCTTCATCTTCCATCGCCTTCAACCTCTCGCTCCTGATGTAGTCGATGATGAAGTCATAGAGCTCTGGTTCACTGAGGCCCTCAGTGCTTTCACTGCCATCTTCAATTGACCTGGCAACCAACTGCAGTTGGCTTAAACTCATCGCTGGAAGCTGTTTGATGATCTGGAAGATCAACATTCGCCGTGGGGCTACTGTAGTCATCGTGACGTCTCACCGGTGACTGTTGCTCTGTGGATGACGCTCAACTTAGCAGCCTTCCCTGAAGCTTGAACCCCTGGTCTCACCGTTGCAATGACTGCTCACCTCGCTTTTAACTCAACGGATCCCGGACGAGCCCCCAATTGTTACCGGCCTCAGACCTAGGGGAATCTGGGCAGGTACAAAACCACAGGCTGGATAGCACTGTGGGTTGGAAAGAAGTGGAGATACAAAAATTATGTCTTTCTCAAGCGCTGGATGTTTATTTCTGAGCGCTTGAGCTACCGTCTCCACGGCAACCCAACTGAAACAGTGTAACGGCTTTTTTTTTTAAATTAAACTCATATATGTGGTCATTTTCTCTACCCATTACAAGGACAACAAAGAAGCTAGAGGGAAGAAGCCCGGTGGAGCCGAAGGCGTGGAGGGTCGAGGCGCAGCTGGAGGCAGAGCGATGACAGTCCGAGGCTGATCCGGAGGGAAGAGGGAGCCGGGATGAGTCCCAGGGTTGACGAACTATGGTGGAGTCGAGGGAGCGCAGAGCTGCCAGGCTGACAGGCCGAGGTGGAGACAAGGGCCTAGAGGCCTGATGTGAAGCCGGGGACTCAACCTCTAGTCGAGCGGGTGGACGGAAAGCCCGAAGTAGCCCTGGATAGCTGCACGGAGCAAGTGGCTGGGGCAGAGCGGAGGAGCAGGACGGCACCAGTGGGACAGATGGATACAAGGAACTTGACAAAATCAGAGGAGGAGATGGAACCAAGAAATCAAGCAGGGACATAGGAGGAGGAAGATTTCCGGATGGAACCGGATCCCCCAGATGGCCGGACAGAACCGGCATGAAGGGCGAAGACTCAAGGGTGGGGGCTCGGCAGGGGAGTGGATCTGGAGACCACAGATCTAATTAGGCAGAGGTCCGCACCCAGCTCTGAGATGGACTGAGCAGTTTGCATTGGCTCTGGGGATACACAGGAGAAATAAACACAACCAACTTAATACTGAAGATGACCAACACTGAACTGATCCAAACAGGAAGTATTTATACACCAGAGAACTTAGCTAATTATATGATAACAGGTGAATGAAATGACTAATCAAACGAACTGAGATTCTAGGTCCAGACAGAGAAACTACGAACAAAGGAAACTGATTAAAAAAACTGAATACAATAATAATAATAATAATAATAATAATTATGATGACAGGAACACTGGAACTAGCAGCTTTTATTCAGTTTCTCCTTTCACTTCAAGTCAAGTCAAGTCAAGTCAAGTTTATTTATATAGCGCTTTTCACAACATAGGTTGTATCAAAGCAGCTTCACAGTATTAAATTAAAACAATACATCAATTTTTTTTTCTAGTGGAACGTCCACGTTTGGTAATGCTGATCAATAGTATCGTTGATTGATTAATTAAATTAAATATCCCCAAATATCCCCAACTGAGCAAGCCAAAGGCAACAGTGGCAAGGAACCGAAAAACTCCATCAGGTGACCTAATGGAGGAAAAAAAAAAAACCTTGGGAGAACCCAGGCTCAGTCGGGGGCCAGTTCTCCTCTGGCGTTTATGAACTAGAGGTCGGATTTAACTGTAAGATTAAAAGTATTATATGAATGCCAGGCTGAAGAGATGCGTCTTTAATCTAGTTTTAAACTGGGAGAGCGAGTCTGAGCAACGAACAGTATCAGGAAGGCTATTCCAGAGTTTTGGAGCTAAATGTGAAAATGATCTCCCTCCTTTGGTGGATCTGGATATCCTAGGTATGACCAAAAGCCTCGAATTTAGTGACCTTAAAGAGCGCGATGGATTATAGGGCGATAGAAGATCGGTTAAATAGACTGGAGCTAAGCCGTTTAGGGCTTTATAAGTCAGTAGCAATACCTTGTAATTAATACGGAACTTTATAGGTAACCAATTTAGTGATGATATAATTGGTGTTATACGATCATATTTTCTTGATCTAGTTAGAACTCTAGCGGCGGCATTTTGGACTAACTGTATCTTGTTTATTGAGGTTGCAGGACAACCAGCTAATAAAGCATTACAGTAATCTAGTCTCGAGGTCATGAATGCATGAACTAACTTTTCTGCGTCAGAAACTGATAGCATGTTACGTAGCTTAGCAATGTTTCTAAGGTGGAAAAAGGCTGTTCTTGTAACATATGAAATATGATTTTCAAAAGACAGGTTACAGTCTAGTATAACACACAGGACATCCTACTATGTTAAAGTTGTATTGTGAGAGATTTTGTGGGTGGTTTTTTGAACCGATGATTAGTACCTCTGTCTTGTCTGGATTTAATAAAAGAAAATTGCGCATCATCCAATCTTTTATATCTTTAACACACTCTGTCAATTTGGATAATTTAGCGTTTTCATCTGGCCGTGATGAAATATAGATTTGAGTGTCATCAGCATAACAATGGAAACTAATTCCATGTTTCCTTATAATATTTCCAAGTGGCAGCATATATATTGAGAATAACAGAGGGCCTAACACAGATCCTTGCGGCACTCCATAGTTTACTGGAGTTATGATCGATTTTTCTCCATTTAAATAGACAAAATGGTAGCGGTCAGATAAATACGATCTAAACCAGCTTAATGCTTGTCCTTGAACACCAGTATAATTTTGTAGTCGATCTAAGAGTATTGTGTGATCTATAGTATCGAACGCAGCACTAAGATCAAGTAAAACTAATATTGAGATACAGCCTTGGTCAGAAGCTAAAAGTAAATCATTTGTGATTTTAACGAGCACAGTTTCAGTGCTATGATGCGGCCTGAATCCTGACTGAAACTTTTCATAGATGTCATTTTCATGCAAGAAAGAGCCCAGTTGGGCGGACACAACTTTTTCTAGTATTTTAGACATAAAAGGTAGATTTGAAATGGGTCTATAATTTGCTAGATTATGTGGATTTTTTTTTTTTTTTCAACTTCAAAGCTGACCAAGAAAAAAGGGCTAAATTAAATCACTGACACAAGTGCAGTAGTGGCACTGCAACAAATTTATCTTGTTTTGGTAACATCACATATTTCTCAACATGATCAAACAACTGAATGATTTTTAGGATTGATGAGATTTTGCCAACCAGGTAGATACCCAGCTCACAAGAATTCAGAAGATACTCAAAAAACGGTTCCATTAATTCATATTCCCTGAAGACAATATTTATCTTGCCCTGAGACTGAAGGACATTGTCAATCAAAGCAATAGAGCCACCAATCTTTACACATCTGTCTGCCTCGCTTGATACATTAATTTTGGTACCACCTATGACAAGCTCCTGGAATTGAAGTACGGGTAGGCCCATCATGGAGGGTGGAACTGGGCCACGGTTATGCTCCTTTTGCAACTTTCTCTTTCCATGTGACGATTCATCATTTCCTGTAAAAGGATCCATTTCAGAGATTCGCCGAATAACCTGGGCCAGTGGATGGTGCGGGGTTCTTATCATCTATTTCAACTTACCTAAATAATCCTCGAATGGAAATCCAGATATTAGGTCCAGATTCCTGTGTATTCGAACATCCTCAGAAAGATGGGTAAGCCCATGAACATTGTAAGTAACAAATTCAGGACCATACAATTCACCAAAATGTGTCACAAATGACACAAGCAATGTGTGTGCAAAGTCGTGAAGATCTGCAGACAATGAAGGACTTGCAAGGATGAAGATGGCAACAGATAACAACATGAAGTTGTTGTAGACTGAAGCCAACAACACATTTTGGAGAACCACTGGCCCTGTGTACAACAAGAACTGTCGCAACTCTGTGGCTTTCCACCTGAGCCTTTCTGAAAGCCCCCTGGGTTTACGAGCAAAATCCATGGGAATGAAACGTCTCAGGCCTACAAGTTCACTAGAGATAAGGTTCATCTGATGAGAAGACAAGCGGCAGAGTAAGGGCCCTGATGCAATCCACAAATCCATCAGTCGGCGTACCACTCCAAGACATACAAGATGCATGTAATCATGAGGAAAGCATGACACCATGCCTATACCTACATCAATTAATGGTGACTTTGTGACATGATGGTCCTCATCAGACATAATTTCAAAAGAAAGATCAGTTCGCTGTGGGCTGTTGACTTCTGGAAATGTCATCCTATGTTTAAGATAAATGCCTGTTTGGACACACTTGTCACAACCTGAGTAACCATTGTGAAGTTTTGTTCCTTTGGTGAAAGCTCTTGCTGAAGCATCGCAGATGACCGAGGTGACCTTCAAGAAGCACTGTTTCCCCTTTATAAGGAATCCTTTGCTTAGCACTTGTAACTCACTGACAAGATCTTTTAAATACTCAACCAGACAACTTGGCTTTGAGGTACCACAAAATAGAGCAATGACAACTGGCTTCTTCACAACACCCTGTAGCAAGCCAAGAATTGGCCAGAACTGAACCGAAGAAGTCTTAAACAAAGGCAAACCATCTACATGAAGCTGCAATTTTATATTCATGTCTGCTTGGAATGTGAGACCAGACCCGTTCCATGCTTTTTGAAAAAGCTTTCAAAATGCCAAAGTAGTAAGTGCCACCAGCTACAGTTTGGATGTTGTAAGAAGTAGTGGTATTGAGAAGAGTTCTAGCATCCTTTGGTAGAAAAGGATGATGAACTCTCAAGATGGCCAGAAGTGAAGTCAAAGCTACTAAAGATACCCTGAAATGAACTGCCCAGTCACACAAAGACTCAGTTAGTGATATACTGACATTTTCTATGTCATCATCACTCTGAGAATCATCTTCAATGTCAGAAATTTCTCCCTGGTCACCCTGATCTTGGTATTCAGCTGAATTACAGATACTCACTGTAGCGTTCTCAGCTCCACAGGCCTGTAACTCATCTTGAAATGAATCAAACATAGAACTCACACGTTTCACTGCTTGTTTTCTAAGACTGCGTCTATCCATGTTTTTACCTGAGTTTTTCTTTCTCCAACCTAGGGAAACAGATAAATGAGAAATCAACATTAAAAATGTTGCACTAGTATAAAAATCTCTCTCTTTTTGTCTCTCATATTAATTCATACTAACTGAAACAATCACAAAATACTGCCCAATCACAGAAAAGGCCATAAATGTATCATTCACGTGTGTGTGTGTGTGTGTGCGTGTAAAAAAAAAAAAAAATCACTATAGAATATCTACTGTGTTTGTGGGACTAATGGTCACTCTTTTATTTGTTACACGGTCCAGAATCCACTAAATAGACACTACTTTATTATAGAGAAAAACAACAAATGAATAAAAACATATCATATCATCATAAGCTATGGCAAATTAATTTATTAAACTAGGTGAGTATAGAGCAGCAAAAGTAATTCTTGAATAGTCTTAAGTGCACAGTAATTTTATCAAATCTAAAATGTTAATAAAAATTACTATTTGTATTCTTATAAAATACATTCATGAAAAACAATTTATATTATTGTATATGAATGTAAAGATTCACACACACACACACACACACACACACACACACACACAGTATAAAATTAAAAAGATGTTTATTTTAAAAGTATTGTGCAGCTTTTTAATTGGGCAACGGTATATAATAGATACAACAAGAACAAGATAGGCTTTGAATAATCTTTCAGTGCGCAAAACTATGATAATATGAAATGCTTCAAAACAGAACGACACAGTTTATGCACAGCCCGGGTGCAGAATGATGTGCTTAAAGCAACATCATGGAGTCATGCGCGTTTAAAAGTTCACGGCACAAGAGATGTTGAGCTAACAAATCCTAGTGTAAATCTGTCCAACAGTTTATTGATCATTTATTTCTAAACAGTTATAAATTCCAGATATCCGCATGATGCCCTATTAGTATAACACAGACAACCGGTGATTGAGTGTGACATAATTTAGAAACAGCAATAAACTAATCATTTTATGCAAATTCACATTCCTTTATCGACCGATCAAGCATTATAATGGGAATATAACGTTATCAAAGTTCGTGCTGCTGAATGTCGTAACGACGTGATGGGCTGTTTTGAATGCTGAACGAAGAATGATTGACATCTGCAGCTCGAGGGAACATGAGTTTCTATCGACTTTAATTTAACGATGTAAATATTATTCTGTCCCATAAAATTAAGCTTACATTACTAGTGCACGAAAACTTTAACGAGGTGCTGCCTATTTTTTTACTCCCCCTAAGCCTTAACTTAGGCCTAAAAGAGTGCAACAATCAAAAAATCGGGATCATATTATTAAATTATCCATACATGCTAAGCAGCAGTGTCTTACTTGCCTGAATTGTTTGTTTTGACGTCAAATAATTGCTAAATGTTCATACGTGTCGACTAACGTTAGCTTGCTTGGTTCATAACCATTAAAATATGCTTACTAATACCTTGCGAGTAACTTACTGGAGAATATCTTTTAACTAGATAGTAAAAACAAAACAAAACAAAACAAAAAAAAAAACTTTCCAAACGTTTTGATTGTGCAAATGCAATCAGTGTTCCACTTACCTGTGATGATGTCCAAGTGAGCGAGTTTCGCGCGCTGCAGGATTCAAATCGATGATGACAGTCGTATAGGAGGATCTTTGTTGACATCTTTGTACGCATGCGCGAGTGGTTGTGTGGCAACAAATCAAACAGTATTGCGGGCTGTAAAGACGCGACGAGCACTTTCAAGAGAGTTAGCGGGCAAAATCCACAATATATAAGCACTTTAACATCTGAAGACCGGAGGAGGTTTGGAGAGAAGCTCAAAATTTGTATTGGTGACAAAATCGAAGTTATTCAAAGCCCATATGAGATCTCCGCTGACTGTGCGTGCAACTCCCCAAACAGACGAGGCATTTATACTTGACGCAACTGTTTTGTTTTAGACTGAACACCAGACCATACAACTGATTTAGACGCGCAAACTGGGTGATGATGAGATGTACTAATATCCGTCTGCTCGGGCAGATTCGGCTCAAAGTCGTGCATCTGCGGATGCGGAGGCGCGCGCTGTTAAGCCGAATCTGCCCGAGCAGACGGATATTAGATTTTTTTTATTACCTTCGCGCTCAT
This sequence comes from Scardinius erythrophthalmus, assembly GCF_964197995.2. NCBI lineage: Eukaryota > Metazoa > Chordata > Actinopteri > Cypriniformes > Leuciscidae > Scardinius > Scardinius erythrophthalmus. The sequence continues at coordinate 51,879,251 of NC_138221.1, forward strand.
GCGGACGCGTCGAGTATAAACAAGGTTTTACAGCTTAGCCACTTGTTTTTTTCATATTTTTTTGCAAGTGGAAGATCTTGGTTTACATTTGGACTTGGATGTGATCTGCTTGAAAAGGCTGGTGACCACTGCATAACGCAAACCCAGTCAAACGTTTGACTGCAGTATCTTCTATTCTATGCGCCTTATAACCCGGTGCGCCCTATATATGAAAACCGTTATAAAATAGGCCATTCATTGAAGGTGCTCCTCTGCTTATAGTGCGGAAAATACGGTAGTCTGGGTGCTGTGGATCGCGGTTTGGGACACCTGAATCAGAACGCGAAAACATATGACTCGGTTGATTTGACTCAGTTTTATTATTTTTTTATTTTATTCAATCTTCTATAAATACATAGTCACTAAGACTTAGACCTACCATGAACAAAATGAGCCTCACAAACTCGATCAGTAACGTTAGGAATCCAGGCTTCAGAGCGTCCAGGTTAATTGCACGCAACCATTTATTTCGTTTTTCGCGATCCTTTTCGGAGGGAATTCGAAAAAACTTTTTATCAGGCCCCCAACGAGCCGTACAATCGACCACACAGCAAGAGTGAACCATCATCTTCTCTAAATCCTCCTCCAAACGTGCAAAACAATCAAATTACAGGTATCTAGCGGTGTTTCCTGCCACACGATTCCCGTGATGCAACGCGGCAAACATAAACAATGACGTCACAAAAGATCCGCCTATAGTGGCCGCTCCACAGATAGTGGGCCGATAGTCGCTTAGCAGAATCGGGCCGTGTACTGTATAGTGTCTGCGCATAATATTTTAGAATTGCCGCCAAAACTGCATGACAACTGGCTGCGTCAGTTCCAATGGCGGGCCAAATACTGTATGTCTGTCAACCGCATAAATGTGCCTCTCAGTTTATTTGTAAGGTTTTCCTCATCAGAGAGATCATACAGAATTGTACATTCTAACACTGACAAAATTAACTGTTCTAAACTCTCCGCCATTTTTGTTCTACTCGCTTCCGAAGCTTCGCTTTTCAACGGTGTAGTACGACGTCCACTGGGGGCGTATTGCGTATTACGGAGCTGATTTCAACTGCCAGTGTGAAGGCGGCGTCAGAATGTACAATTCTGTATGATCTCTCTCATGAGACATTAATCATTGACCAGCGATGATTTGCCATCATGGAATTTTCTGGCTGTAGGCTATGTGAATGAACGGGGGCAACAATATTTAATTATACATTTTAATAACTGCCCTAATAACGTTAGAAAATCATGAAAATAAAAAAAATGACATGACAACTTATCGTTATAAAATCATTATTTATTTTATTAAAAGTTAAGAATTCAGGTTTGTTTATCAGTAGGCTACCATAGCAATGCTAACTTTCGCTGGAATTGTCGGATAGGAACCGTCCGTAGCCTTTCGCAAGAGTTACATTTTTTTAACGCATACGATTTTTTTCGCACCGCACTCGTTCGGACCCGGTTCGGACCCATTCGCATGCGGTCTGCGAATCTCCATAGGAAATGAATGACTTCCGGTCGTTTCGAAGCCGTATCGGAGCTGAGTTCAACTGCCAGTGTGAAGGCGGCGTTAAAGGGAGCGTTATTGACAATCTAAATAATAGTTTTGTTTTTCATGCTTCTAGAGCAGGGATGGGCAACTTCGGTCCTGGAGGGCCACTGTCCTACAGAGTTTAGCCCCAACCCTGAAAAAATCACCTGCCTGTGATTTTCTAGTAATCCTGAGGACCTTGATTAGCTTGTTCAGGTGTGTTTGATTAGGGTTGAAGCTAAACTCTGTTGGACAGTGGCCCTCCAGGACCGAAGTTGCCCATCCCTGTTCTAGAGGACCAGTGGTTACGTTCACACTGTAAAAAAGTGATAACTGCATTTAAATGTGGGAGTGAATCCGCTAAATTATAGTCATGATAACCATAGCAACATGATAACGTGATAACCATAGCAACATTTTGGTGTTTGTTACATTTACACTTTAGTCATAAGTTTATGAAAGACCTACACAATATAAAACTTTTTGAACACCATCTTTCAAGAGCAAGCGGTTTGCGAATCCTGCATTGAAAAAAAACTGGCTTTACCTTGACATTGTAGTGCACAGCGTCTTCTCAACATGATGCTATCAGAGCCCGTCTACGGAGAGCCTGCCCACTCCCTATTAAGTCCTGTTGTACCGAATTTTGGTTGTAGTTCCACCAGAGTTCCACTGGGGGCGTTCGCAGGCGAGTGCAAAATGAATGGGAGTCTATGGGGCTAGACGGCTATATTTGTCTCTTTCACCCGATTGCCGTTGAGAAATCTCAGATTTTATTGTAGGTTTTGCAAGTTCAACATGGGTTATAGGTCGAAAGTTGAATGAACGAGTACTTATGTCCTTTCAATTCCTTACAGGTTGAGTTGTTGTTGCCCATAACACGCTAGCATTCTGCTAATGAACGCTGATTGGTCAGTGAAGGACTGATTACGACCAGAGATACCGCTTGATGGCATCATCCGAAGCGGGACCAGAAACAAACAAAACAAAAACTCGTCTAGCACGTGTATTTACATGTGTCAGCTGTGTTGTCGATGCCTCGAGAGAAAAGAAAGTGCAGAGCGCGAGAGCACCAAAGTGACTGAAGGATTGCCGTAAAGCAGTATCTCTGGTCGTACGATGTGTATGACGTCATTGAGACTTTTTAAAGCAAATAAGTGACTCTAAAAAATCTAACACTCAGCAATGTGTAATTTCTTTGCATCTCCTTTCGAATACAACATTCAAATTACTAGACAAAAAATTATATCCTGAGAAAAGTGGATTTTGAGGGGTATAGCGCCATAGACCTCCATTCATTCTGCACTCGTCCTGTGAGCGCCATCATATGGAACCAGAGTGGAACTGCAACCAGTTCAGAAGCCGGAAGTGTACTGAGAGTAAAACTTCTCGCCTTATTAGACATTCTCTGATGCTATCCAGTATCCACAGGAATCAGCTGCTGGTTTGAGGTTCAAGTTTTCCCTGGTGTCTGCGCGTGCAATACGTGGGCGGGCAATATGCTCATGTTTCGTCTTGACGTCACGACGAAACGGCTTATGACTCGCTTGAAAAACGATTAATTTAATTGACTCAGAGTCAACTCTTACTTTTGAAAGACAATAACTTTATATACGATACACTTTCAGATTTAAAACTTTGCAGTATGTTTTCATTCACTTAGACCTATGTTAAACACTACATGAAAGATAATTTTCAAAAATCCATAATAGGGCCTCCCTTTAACCACTGACAAGTAGATGTGTGCAAGTACAGTATGTTACTAGGGTAAATAAAAAAAAGACCTGTTTCTAGCCCTACTAGCTGTTACAAGGATAGATCACCCAAAAATGAGAATTCTATAATCATTTCCTCACTCTGAAGTTGTTCCAAAGTGTAATACACTTTAATTAAAAATTCTCATTAGTATTGTAAGAAAACATTAATTTTACCTGGTCAAAAACAGCTCTGTTTTCAGCACGCCGTTTAAGTGCATGTCTTTAAATGATAATGAGCTTTGCTCACCCCCCCCCCCCCCTCTGTTCTGTGCAAACACCGTTTGTAACACAATAACCATAACGCATTGTTCATTATAAACGTGGGATTATGAATTATATTGAGAACGTTGTACATAGGAAACATGCCGTAATGTACCCTGAGTGTAAACCTTAGCCGCATTCATCGTGAAGCGTGCAAGCGATTTGCAAAGATTAATATAAAGGTTAATAAAACGTTACACTCACTTCAGTTCTTCTGGAGGTTCAGCAGGAACACGAATAGTTGGTACCGATCCTTTTTTCAGGAGCAGCTTCTTAGCAAAACCAGCTTTATACTGACCCTCGTTTATAAAGCAGTCTAGTGAGAAATGATTCGCGCAAACATGAAAGCATTGCTGTTGATCGTGGGGAATATTCCCTTCCAAAACAAAACTCAGCCACTGCGTCTTCAGAGGTTCGGATTTAGGGACATCAAAATGACTGCTGTGTTCCTTATTACACCCAAGAACAGAACACCACAATCGCTTAGATGCCATTCTGCTCCAGCGTATCAACAATGTCCGCGCGGACTATAATGACAGCTCGCTCAGGGCGGGCCTGTGTTGAAACGCTGCTGTCAATTAACAATCGTGGGAGGGGCGTCCGACCGTGTGACGTCACATGGTCAGACGGCTCGATTTGAAACAGGGGAAAACATATAAGGAGATTAAAAAAAAAACACTGGATGGATTTTTATCATTTTATGATGGTTGTGTACAGGCACTGCCAACACACATTTCAGTACAATCAACTTGTAAAAGTGCATGTACCATTATATGACCCCTTTAAGGCTCAGAGAAGAAGGAGGTGGGACCCGGTGAACGTTCAAGAAACTTTAGTCATAAAATAAACAAACAACAAAAGCGGCAGCCCCTCACGGATATAAACATTATAAAACACAACATAAATAGTCCAGGCCTGGTCCTCTCTCATCTTGCACTGTAGTCACTTTTATCCTTCCGGAGCTCCTCCGTGAGACTTGTGACCGGTGTGGCGTGCAGGTGACGGCCTCGCTGCGTTCCCATGGCCCTCGGCCCGCACTGCTTGCCACAAAGAAAGTCAATGGAGCCCATCAACTGTTTGGTTGTAGTTAAACTCTCCCTTCAACAGGATACACTATTCACACCATTCATACTTCATACTTATGTGTTACTTTTTCTAACCTGAGCTGGGCGTGCTTGTTTGTTTTTCAATAACAAAAAAAAAAGTTTTATTTTCGGCAAATGTAAAGGCCCTTTCACACCAAAAGTGAAATGAATAACCCACAGACTGAAGGAAATGCAAATTCATGCCTGTTCAGTACAGGAAGTTCAAAACAAAAAAAACAAAAACACAAATGTGATGTTTATCTAAATTAGTTTTTGATTATTAGTATGGTTGAATTCGATCATCGAAGGTCATCAGCAATGACATTGGTTAATAATGTGAGATTAAATACATATATTTGTGTTATTATTTTATTGCAGGAAGAGCTATAATAACTATCTACAATAACCTAGAACTACAATAACCATCATGTTTACACAGCACACACAACACCACTGCCCCTTACTCACGATTTCTCTCAACATGGGGACAGGAGATGTGTCAGTCAGCAAATGGGAAAACAAAGTAAACTGTGTTACTTATTTGAAAAAGTAACTCAGATATTTTGTTGTAAATTTTAAAATAATGTGTTACTTTACTACTTGAAAAAAAGTAATCTGATTACATGTAATGCGTTACACCCAACACTGATTTTAACAACATGGCTATAATTCATGTGAAAGTATTATCTTGATTAATGCCAATAGTATGTGCCAACACATTTATGTAAAAGATGAAACAGTGAGGTTGTGGGTAACACAAACCAGTTCATCAGCTTTGTAAGTGTTTATCTAAACATCTGGTTTCTGTCTCCCTCATAGGTTCTCTCTGCCAGTTAAATGGTAAGTTGTCTTTTTCTTAATGACCATAACAATCGTGTTTCACATGTTTTGTATGCTTTTGGGCATTTTAGTTGAGAATTCCCTCACTTTCTTTCCTATAATCAGTGTGTGGTCAAGCTCCCCTCAACACCAAGATTGTTGGAGGACAGGCTGCAGCGGCAGGGTCTTGGCCGTGGCAAGTCAGCATTCAAAGTGCCCTCTATGGAGGCCATTTCTGTGGCGCGAGTCTAATCAATAAAGACTGGGTTTTGTCTGCAGCTCACTGCTTCCAAGGGTATGAACTTGATGCTTAAATACAATACAACTCAAGACACAATTATACATTTATCACAGTGGGATTAAAACTGAGTTTGCCTATTCACAGCATCTCTGTGAGTACCATTAGTATCTACCTAGGACGTCGGAGCCAATCGGGCTCAAACCCTTATGAGCAATCCAGGACAGCGAGTCAAGTCATTACCCATCCTAACTATAACAATCAAACCCAAGACAATGATTTAGCACTGCTCCAGCTCTCCTCTTCTGTGACGTTCTCTGATTATATTCAGCCAGTCTGTCTGGCTGCTGCTGGTAGTGTATTTGCTGCTGGTTCAGAGAGCTGGGTCACTGGATGGGGCTTGTTACAAGAAGGGGGTGAGTAAAGTTTTACTTGCAAATACTGTAAAGCTTAGCAACTGGCCATTAAAATGGTCCTCTGATCTGTCACAGGCAACCAGATTTCTGACCTACTGCAGGAGGTGATGATACCAATTGTGAGCAACAGTGACTGTTATAATGATTATGGTATCATCACAAGCAATATGATTTGTGCTGGATTAACTCAGGGAGGGAAAGGTTCATGTCAGGTAAGACATCAGTCATTCATCTGAACCTTTTTTAATTTACAAAAATATGAACATTTAACTTTTTTTTGGGGGGGGGGGGGGGGGGGTGTCCCCTGCACTGAACTGTACATTACCTATCAAGGTTGCCAGATCTGAGTAACAAAATTAGCCCAATGATTCAGTCCATCTGTCTCTCATCTCTCAGTCACTGATATGCATTACACATAATTTAACCACTGAATATACTAGTAGTATCCTTTGATTTCATAAAGAAGCTCACACCCTTTGCATACTTTGCATACCCTTTGTCAGCTTAAAGTTGGAATGAAACAGAAGTAGTGATCATCTTTTCTTCCCTATTGTGACATATATCCGAGTGAAACGGCTTCTCAAATAGAAAAAAAAATCTCGTTTTTTTTATTAGTATTATTTATATTATTTTATTTACTTCTATATTACTGGATTTTAACAATAATATAAATAAGCACATTCTTCACATTCTCTTGCTTAAATACAAAATTACTGCCGTGCATGCAAAGACCAATTAACATTACAATAGAATCCATTGGGTGTCTCTGCTGACCTCTGAAAAATAATAATATAACATGACATTTCATGACTATTGCCACTAGATAGCCTTAAAGGGATAGTTCAACAAAAAATGAAAATTAGTCCATGATTTACTCCTCTAAAGTACTACCCTCAACCCATCCTAGATGTAAATGACTTTCCTCTTTCAGACGAATACAATTGGAGTTATAGGCTATTAAAAATGTTTTAAAGGCTATTTATCTGAAGTGAAGCGATGTGTCTATGTTAGAAAAATATCCATATGTAAAACTTTATAAACTAAAATAATAACTAGCTTCTGACAGACGGCCGTAAACATCGGATTATGACGAAAGAGTAACCCATACCCTCAGGGCCTTTCCTATTGCTCTAACACTAGTGGCAGGGAGAACGAAAAAAAAAAACCTAGAAGCAGAGCTGGACAGAACAATTGGAGTGGAATAAATAAGTGGTCATTATACTATCTTCTATTGCCTTCTCCAGAAACTGGAGGTTAAGTAAGGTTATGCTCCTTGTCATTGCCCCGGCTTGATAACTGTAAGAATTGAGAAATTACAAAATGCCGGACAGTCTGTTTCGGGGGTGACCAGATCCTGAGAGGACAAAAGGACCATTTGAACTGGCTCTCATGCACCATTGAGACGAAAGTGTCACCTCCGAGTCATCCTAATCTACATCTCTTTCCCTCTCCCCTCACCCCCTCTCTCTCATGCTCAGATGATCACCTGAATTCACCCGAGAAAATGTATAGTTTAATGTGAATGATTATCACAGAGTATTTTCATGTTTGGTATCATTTAAAATGTCACAGTGCGACTGGTACAGATGTCTCATTTCAGAATAAGTAAAACAAAAGGTAATAAGGTTGCTAAGAGTTTATGGATAACTGACACAAAAAGGAAGATGGTCTCTCAAGCAAATGGTCACACACCCCCAAGAGGTGCTACCTCTGAATGCAAATTTATATTGTTAGCACGTTTCCAAGTGAAAGGTTTGTCTATATAAGGAAATGCAGCAGGGAGATCGAGGCCTTTTCTGTACTTCAGATTGGTCCGTGAGGGTGAGAGAGAGAGAGAGATCTCTCAGCCTCATGTATTTCTTAAAGTTGGGTTTGCATCTTCTCTCTATTCCAGAGGATTTGATGTGTTGTATCGATTATCTTTGAATTGATTATGAAATTGGCATGATACATTTACTTTACCAACTCAGCGAACCGGGTCACATACGTAACAGACATTTATATAATAAAATATAAGTGTCAATTTTGATTTCATACTGTATATTTTCAGATGTATAAATGTTAAGTGTTTATCAATGCAGGGAGACTCAGGAGGTCCACTGGTCACTAAGAACGGCTCCCGGTGGATTCAGTCTGGCATTGTGAGTTTTGGTCAAGGATGTGCACAACCCAACTCTCCCAGTGTGTACACCAGAGTGTCTCAATACCAGGATTGGATCAACTCTTACATGAGCAGCGACCAGCCTGGATTTATTCAATTAAATTCCAGTGGATTCAGAAGCTCACCTGACCTGCTTTTATTTTCCATTTCTCTCACATTCTCCATTATTCCATTCATATGCTCTCTATATCTCTCTTCAGAGAAATTGTATGAATGATTATTCTCAGGGTTTTTTGATTAAGAGGACAATTGTGCTGTACAAGTTCTCGGAAACTCTCAGAAAGAGATATTGTCATTTATTCTTTACCTTTAAAATTGTTATTATTGTTGGAAAGCTACACTTATTGTGTTGTTACAAAAGATTGTGCACTAATGAAGGTCGGCAAACATGTACCCTCAGAGTGTTTGAATAATGAGGGTGCGGTTTATGACATTTGGCCTAAACATGAAACATACATAATGCCTGCAATTATAATGCATATCTAATTATTTTCCTCACTTTGGGTCAGAACTGATATTTATAAGGGGCTATATGTAAGAACTGTCATGTAACAGCTTGTAATGAAACATAAAATAAATAAACAAATAACTTCCCAGACTTCATAAATTGTCTATGAAAGCCTAGACTGATTTTTATGTGACGGACTCGAGCCGGATTCGCCAGGAAATTCCAAAGTGATGCCTATAAGCGTGAATTATATTCCATTAAGTGTCAAATGAATACAATATTCAGGATAATTCTGAAAGAGCTGTTTTGTACTGTATTGTCAATGTCTCATGATGCAAAGGGATTAATTCAAACTATAGTCTCACATAGCCAGATCTATAGTCTCAAATATACTTTATAATCAAACTATCATATGTGTAATTTTAATGACCTCGTCTGTCGACATGATGCTGCTGAATTGCAGAGCTTGTGCAAACATATCGACATCACTGTAATCAGAAGCTTTAACACTTTTTTTTTCCACCGCTGTCATTTTTGTTGTGTTTATTTTGTTGTTGAGAGCAGGGCTGAATTTTTGGATCATCTGAGATGAGCTCCGGCCCCAGAGACCGCCAGCATCTCTGCATTGAACAGATGTATAGCTTTCTCTTACAGAGATTCCAGTTGCATTTCTTGATGCAGCGTCAGACTGTGTTAAGTGACAACGGTTTTCCAAAGTTCTCCCGAGCCCATGATGGTTTCTCATGCAATGCCATCTGAGGGCTTGAAGGTGACACATATTCAACAGAGGTGTCCTGCCTTGCCTATATACTGAGATTTCACTGGATTCCCTGAAATATTTCACAATATTATGTATGGTAGATTCTGAAAGACCTAAAATTTTGTCAATCTAGCATTGAGAAATATGATTTTGAATTGTTTGACAATTCTCTCATGAAATTTGGCACAGGGTTGTAGGTCATGAGTCATGCTTGCAAAAACAGAGCCTTTGGCTGATGCTCCATTTATACCCAAACATGATACCCTTACCTATTACCAGTTCACCTGCTTATAAACAGCTTGTAGACTGTTTCAAACCCGTTCAACTTGGATGTTCTGTAAACTTATCACTTTTATTTTACAAAATGTTCCAACTTCTATGGAAATGTAGTATATAAGGTATACATATGTGATAATTGGTAATTAAAAAAAAAAAACTTTGTCTTTGTTGCTCTATTCTTAAAACTAAAGCTTATAAACATTGTGCCAACTAGTAAGTTCCACAAGAGATAGATTTTTTTACTTATTTTTTAATCGGGCAACCAAGCCTGGTCTCCTATATAACAGATACAAACCTATGAATAATCTATAAAGTAAATATTGAATTCATAATTACTGATGAGATAAGCAGTGTTGTATACATTTTACATGAACGTGATTCAGCTACTAAAATCAATCAGCTGCTTTTATTAGACTAGACTACTAGATTATAAAATGGCCACCAGGAGGCGCCATTTACTGTACTTCTCAGACCTCCACAGACGCTCCTGTACCAATCCCTCCTTCACAACATGAGAAGAGGAACGCCTGCTGAACTAGAGTGATTTAAAATCGAACACAAATATAGATTCCGTTTTAGCAGTACAGTCGCCTACAATACAAGCCCATTAAAGGCACATTATGCAGTGTCCGTTTTTCTCAAACAGCCTTGAGTCGCTGTGGAGAACTTGTATTTAACGTTACTGTCATAAATACCACTCACGCAGAGCCGTCTCCCGTCTCTGCACTCTTACTTTTGGAAGTATGACTAACATAAGAATTTTCACCGGAAAATGTCATCTGAACAAGTAACATCCACTTTTGTTCTGACCAACTAAGGGAAAAAAGCATTGCAGTAAATCGAGCTGATTAAATCTAACAATCGCTAATCATTATACTTTGTTCTCCAATTGTTAATGTTAACAACATCAGCACTGCGTTACTACATTTAATACCTTTCCGATATTTATCCTTGTTTTCGCATGGGCTGGTTGCAGTCTTTTTTTCTGTAGCCACTCCCCCAAAGTCTTTTGCATTTTACAACGGGTGAATCTCCACTTGTCACTGATTGTCGTTTGAACCTTTCTGGATCCGCCATGAAATTGCTAAGTTTAATTACATCAAGTGCTGTGAGAAAAGGCTATAAATCTCCACCTCTAGCATCCTCACACTTAGCCTACTAGCCGAGACACCTTCTTTATGTGTACAGATGTGACGTAATGACGCAAAGACATGCTCCAATTTCCCCCGCAAATCCACCAGTACTACTGGAATTAAAAACATTATTACAAGCTTACCATTTAGAATCAAGCGAGCTAAGGCAAGCAGATAGTTTTGAACACTGGCTGGTTAAGTACGTGCTCAAAAAAATATTTTGGATAATTTTTAACCCCAAAAAAGTTACGGACTGGAGCTTTAAATCAAAAAACGACTGAACGAATGATACACGGATTAAAAAAGGCCAAGTTTTTATTTCGTTTTTTTTTTTTCAGTCAGTCAATCAGTTGACAAATGCACTGAGTAACACAGTATATAATGTATACTGTATACTTGAATGTTGTATTGTGTAACCGCTAACTGCAGTAGTTTACAAAAGGTAACGGTAAACATGTTTTCATCACTTATTAAGCTTGGCTAATGTTAATTTTAACATTTACTGTATTACACAATAATAGCCAGGGCCGTTTCTAGCCTTTTTGGCACCCTAGGCAAGATTCCTATTGAACCCCCCCCCCCCCCCCCCCCCCCCCTCCCCTCTAGGGGGGTTTGGGGGCATGCTCCCCCGCAAGAAAATTTTGTACATTTTAAGGTTAAATTAATGCATCAATCTGGTACTTTGAGAGCTAAAAATTAAGAGCTTCAACCCATGAACTGTGCACATTGAACAAAGAAAAACCATTGACTTGTACCTGGACACTAAAGAGGGCTCAAACATCTTATTAGTTATCATGATATAGAGTCTCAGTCTACATTACATTATCACTGGTGTTTATGATTTATATAAGTATTCCTATGACGTAAAATCCATATAGCCAATAATATGTAGGCTACTTTATAAATTAAAATGAATATTTCAAAAGTATATTTTACATTACACTATATCGGAAAATTACAATACTTTTGTCCTCCTAATTTCTTCACTTGCAAGAAATAAACCCTTGAGCTTTTATTTTGGAGAAAAACACAGATCACCATGCTGATCGCATGAGCAAAGTACGCACTTTTCTTTAAATCACGCAGCACAAACAGAATGTCTAGGCTACTTAATTAAAGTCTTGTGCTGTTTTATAAAGGCACAAAGCCATATCACAATTTCGATTTTAATTCGTTGACAAAATATAACGTTAGAGACCTTTATGTTAGGCTATAAATTTTACATCTCAAGTGTTGGAAAAAGGGAGAAGAGCGATTTCGGCAAAAGGCGGATTCGAACTCGGGTCGCATCCAAAGCTACTTTCAAGCACCTCACACCCTTACAACCTATGCCACTGTAGATATTTAGTGGTGGGCGTATTTTTTCTAAAAAAGACAGGCACTTAGTGCAAATATACGCTCCATTATCGGAAATGTAAAAAAAGAAGAATTTTCACTCGCTTGGGCAAAAATCTCTTGGTGTGGTGGGGGCTCTCAATGGCGCCCCCAGCTGTTTGCGCCCTAGGCGACCGCCTAGTTTGCCTATGCCTAGAAACGGCCCTGATAATAGCACTATTTGTTTTAATATTGTTCATTAACCAGATTAAGTTAAATAATTGTGTTTCTACTTTTGTCTTCAGTAGGAAAGCCATCATCTGTAATTTAAGATGCTTAAGACTGCTACACATTTTTACCAATTCCAAACCACATTAATCTTAACTATTATTAATTTTGTATTTAATCATATACTGTATAAGTGATGTATAATTGTTCATGAAGGCTGGAAATGAAAACACCTTTTATTCAGGTGTGCATAATTAGGCAAGTTTTCTTTTTTTTTTCAAGTTTTCTCAAGTTTCCACTGTTTGAATAATTCATCATCCAGAATCTGGCAGTAAATGAACTCTTACAACTTACTGCCAGATTATGGAAGATGAATTCATGTATTTTACAACACTTGAGCTTGTGATTCTTATTAAGTGGGGGGTCATTTTTTAGGATTCTTTACCTCTTTTTTTGGCTTATTTTATCTGTAAAAGAAAACGTGCCTAATAATTATGCACAAAAAAGCCCAGAAAATGTACAATTGGCACGGCCTACAAACTCTACTGTATTCAATATGTAACTTTTATTAAGTTATGTAATGCCGTTCTTTCCTTTTCTTATTTTTAGTTAGTGTCTGTTTCTGCTTTGAGTTATGGTATTGGTTGTTCATATTTTCTTTATTCTCTCTATTGGTGTTAATCATAATTATTGTTATATTCTAATTTTGTTGTACCATAGTGTAAACTGAATGTTCAAATATAGCATAAAAAAGATTGGCAACTCTTTTGCGCTGCTGTTTACATCATATACAGTTGCTGAGACAGATATGATATCTCAAAGACACACTTTTCAGAAAAATGTGTGCTTTGGTGGGATTTTTTTTACAGCACATTTAACATGCATAACTAAAGAGAATTTTGGAATAAGTAAACCAAGAGTCACTGGCCTGGTACTTGAAGACTAAGACATATTTAGGCAATTTTCATTGAACCATTGTGTGCAATGATCTCTTTCTCTCACACACAATTACACACGCCAAACAGGTGACATGGAGCCTTTGTTTCAGTATAAAAGGAGGTCAAACAAAGCATCAGCAAAGCAGGAGAGAGCAAGAGTATATTTCAGCTGAGAACCAGAAATACAGAACAGTCTTCAGGCAACTAGATAAACAGAAGCCCACTCAAAAGAACATTTAGATGTGTATTCATATGTACATTCAAACTTGGCCAAATAAATACATAAATAAGAATAAATTAACAAGAAGTATAATTACATAAAAACAAAGTCAGAAAATACAGTCATTCCTAGCTCAAAACATTTTAACCAGTTCCCAAACCAGTATACTTTGCTATAGTTAAAAATACTGGCCCTATTCATGCCCAGCACTTCACAGTCCCTTTGAGTTAGTGATGTGTGATGCAATCAAGTGTAAAACAATCCTGCAGTATTTTGTGTAAAGAGCATGTTAAAAGCATAAATTCTACGGCTACATTGATGCCTTTGAGCACACACACTAACTGTAAAGCAGAAAAATAAAACCCATTCTAATGAGTAAACAGAACATGACTAACCTCCACGCTTTCATTTATAGTGGTTCAGAACAAAATCCAAAACTTTGATTTAAGAAGAGCCATCATATATGCAGTGCTTTTAAAAGTGTAAAAGAATCTCACAGACTTGGATGTTTCTTTAGCACCCCTCCTTGTGATAATTAAGTGAAAGTTTCACTCCTTGAATCCAACTTGTGTTCCATCCTCTCACTTCCACCCCTAATAATACTGTTTAGCATCAAACTGGCAGTCCTGTTTATCGCAAAACAAGCAGGCCTAAGGGAGCCGTGTGACTACGTTGTTACACCGATGACACTTTTACCATAAAAGTAAGGACCAATTGGTGACACGTCATCAGTGGACCATCTAAATTTCCAGATGGAAACAAAGGCTGACAGCTTGAGAATTGGATAAACATCTTGTCAGAGTGGAGAAAGAACAGCTGTTACACATTTAATGTGCAGATTACAATCAATGGTAGTATAGACTTCATATTGCGGCGTGGATCTACTAAGAGGTTGGCGAAGGCCATTTTGCTGGCAGTCTAAACCCCTCATAAAACTATATGAAAAGTACAAATCAATTGGCTCAGGTTCGTCCGAGTGCCTTGCCAACTTCAGCCTGGTTTTCAAGTGCAGCCTTTTAATGGCCAGTTCGGTCCCTTCCCCCTCGGTCCGACATCTGGATCTTAAAAGGATTGGAGTACTGCAGCAGACATATGCTAATGCATTAGCTCAGCCTCATCCAAATCCTTTAAATTACCCCCCTTCTTCTTTATAACTGCTGATTCACTAACTAACTGGATGCAGCCGTTGCCATCTTGTTTTCAGCTGTAATGAGAACCAGGAAAGGGGAAAACAGAGAGATGGATAACTGGCAATGGGCTATGCATCTGTTTACTGTTTTCAGTCTTTTAGTAGTGAGCGGCTTTGCTTTAAACTCATCCACCCTTAATGAGGAATAGAACTAAATAAATAACGAACCGATTCAACAAAAATCTAAAATAAATTCAAAATCTATTTGGAATTCAACGTACGTGATAAAATTGTATTTACAAATTGACAGAGAAATCTCAGTTTCCTTTTTTGTATCCTCTATGCAAATGTAACAAACAAAGAGACAGAGATACTCAAGAGAGGAGAACGGGAGGTCTCTTTCAATCCTTCCAACCATCCATCACTCATTTTAAATACTGTTGCTGCTTCGTCCACATCAGTCCCTTTTTCTGAAGCTTATGACCATGGTACATTACAAATGATGCACTAACCCTGCAAAGCAGACATTTCCCCAACCTAATGCTCTGACACAGAGGGTGTGCATGTTATAGAAAAAAACTTATCTGTTTGGTTTGGTCTGAAGTCTTATTTTTCTTCTCAAAGAGAGGATTGTGGTGAATATAGAGGTTACACAGCTTCAGTTTCTTTGCCTGCTGACCGACGCTGCAGGGTCAAAAAAGATCCACCCATTGAACTCAGTCAATCTGCCTTCTGTTTACTATTTGGCCTAAACCTAACAACCCTGCAACTACATCTCTATTTCTACCCCTCTCTCAGTGCGAGTCAGCCTCTCTTGGGCTGTATCCATTGGCAGAGGGCAGGAGTGAGGTTTTCGGCTCAGAGTCAGTGCTGCTAACAGCCGCTTTGTGCCGTGAGGCTCTGGTGAAGAGGCGAAAGGCACCCCTGCAGATGAGGGAAAACCAGTAAACCTGCGGGGCCATGAGCAAAGCTGCACCTGCATTATACTGCCAGGGCACGGACAGCGGCACCATGTAGAAGGGGATGGATGCGTACCTGTGATATGAGCACAAACAAACATATGCATAGAGTCAGCTTACAGTGAATAACACAGACAAATTTGGTCTACACTGGACGCAACAAATCCATTTGTTCTTTGTGTCAGAAGTAGCGTGAGTGCTTGAAGTACGTTAGAAATAGAGCAAGGTATCCGTTTAATGTCAGGAACTTGTGTTATAAGTTCAGTGTAGACAGCATTACTGATTATGATGGGTTCTATTTGCTTTTGTCGCGCAGCACCGCTCACGTCTGGTGTAGACACAGTACAAAGGATTCTATGTATATGCAGGCAATTCAAAGTCGATGATCCATTTGTTTTTTTTGTTTTGTGATGGTTGCTCTTGAGTCCCTTGTTTGTCCTGAACAGTTAAACTGCCCAATGTTCTTCAGATAAATCCTTCAGGTCCCGAAAATTCATCAGTTTTCCAGAATACTTTTGAACAGGATGATGTCATCCAAATTTTTCTTATTTTGTTTAAATATAAAATAAATTCATTTAGTACTGCCCTTCGGAAGTTTCCACCCCCTGGCTCTTAATGCATTGGGATTCCTTCTGGAGCATTAGTGAATGTTTGAACCTTTTTAAATAGTTGTGTTTGAGTCCCTCAATTGTCCTCAGTGTGTCAGAATCATACAGTCACTGCTGGAAAGGATTTTTCTGAAGAACATTGGGCAGTTTAACTGCTCAGGACAAACAAGGCACTCAAGAACAACCATCACAAAACAAAATCAAGTCATGAATCAACCAGGTAATGACACAGTATTAAGAATCAAGGGTACATAAACTTTTGAACGGGTCATTTTTATAAATTCAGACCATATGTAAACATCTTTTATGTAAAATATCTGATTCAGGACAGTGCTAAATAAAACAAAAAATAACATTCATTTTGTATGATCCCTCTTACTGAGTTAAATTATTCACATTTTCACAGATTCTGCAAGGAATTCACAAACTTTCAAGCAACACTGTATTTCAGGCATGCAAGACCAACTCTACTTGAATGGGGAAATACTGAAATCTGAAAAAGAAGTGCATATTTCAGGTTGGTCCAGCCATTCCGTATGTGCAGTCCCAAGCATGCATCTCAGGACACTGACTGTTCCAGTGGGAACCAGAGTTTCTAACGGCAGCTGCAGTGATGCGATGACTACCAATTGGCAAATGGCTCTATTATTCCAGAGGTGGGATTTATTGCGCATTGCACTTTGTCTCATTTGTAGTAATATGAGTGAATCAGCCTGGTATACATTATATACACTGTGTTAGGATATTGCAAGTAACTAACATCAAACTATACAGAATCTGAACTTGATGTTTAATATGTTTTGATCAAAGAAACTGGATGACTTTTCAGACTTGTCGGAAATCTCAAAAACTACTTATTTGACTTGTTGTTTGATATGCAAAAATGCACTCTCAAAAAACTATTTCTTACCGAGATATTTTCCATGCTTTGTTCAGTTTTGGAAATTACTAGGGATGCACCGATATGAACATTTTGGCCTATGCCGATAACCTATAATTCTTTATATTTGAAAGCCGATAACCGATGTATTGGCCGATAAATCTAAATCCAAATTTTTATATAATTTTTGAGAGTCTGATTACAAAAACAAAAGTCTCACCATTAAATCCATCTGCCAAACACACAATTATAATGTTCTCATAATTTTATGTAGCCTACATGAAAGACTTGCCCTGCGCACGTTGCACTTAACTGTATTTTCCTATTTTGAAGTGATTCTAATCATATTTCAAGCCATTCAAAACCATCATGGCGAACAGTACGCATCTGAGGTGTCTCAGCTGAAGGAAATAATCCAATATTTATCAGCTTTAATATTTGGGCCAATTCTCTTATCAGGCCGATAACATGAACGATAACAAATTAAATATATATCGGTCAATACCGATATGGTAGCCAATGTATCGTGCATTATATTTCTAGGTTTTCCATGGAAGCCCTACTGCAAGCAAATTCAACTTCTTAGCTGTTTGTTTGCCAGTAAAGACTGCACTCAGAAATGTAACCATTTCTAAGATGCTCAATTTTCCAGTCTAATGAATAATACATCAGTGCTGCAATTTTAAAACTAGAACATATCATCCAGATTGATGATGATTGTCCTGGTATTACAACCAATTCAAAACACCACATGATCTTTGGTGGTTATTTCTATCGTTTAGGAGGAATGTGTAAATGTCTCATATTCGAAACAAATCCTGGGTTGAGGCAGATTATGATGCATATTTATTTCTGACCAAAAAAGAAAACTTCCAGATTTAAGATTTTTGATGTTAATATTAGAGGCACTTTCACTCAGTGGAGAAAGAGAGGATAAAAGAAAGAAGGAATAGATGAGCAATAGAAATAAGACCTAGTAAAAGACTGAATGATTGAGAGTGTTCAAAAGTGATCATACCTGCCGTAGGCGTAGTAGAGGTAGGGGAAGAGAAGAACTCTGCAGATGAAGAAAGTGACCAGCATAAGAGCTCCATTGACTTTATGTAGGAGAGTGTGCTGTTGCTTGTACTGAGGCAAAGAAACAAAGAAGAGCAGGAAGTAGAGAAAGAGAGTGTTTAACAGATAGAAAAATATTAATAGGCAGAGCAATGAACCCTGACAACCGTGATTCAATATTCCCCAGTAGACATTTAACACAAGGAGTGAAGGAGACATGTACAAGAGAGTTGTAAACAAGTCTGTGAAAGATCACTGTCATTCAATCAGATGTTATAAGATTAGTATGTCTGGTAGAAATTACCCATACACTATAAAGAAAAGAAAGAGGAATCTGAAAATCTGCTTGTCTAGGTCTTTAAAAAGAAAGACATAAGAAAAGAAAGTCAGAAAGAGATAGTGAATGAGTCATTGTGTTTAGTACCTGGATGAGTATTTTTCCCAGACAGACAGATGGGGTGCTGAGTTCTGCCAGGAACATCACACCCTGGAAATAATCCCCTTTGCCCTGTCTCCAGAACTAGAAAGAGAGGAAAAGAAAAGAAAATAGGGAAAGAAAACAAAGGAAAAGTAAAGGGAAGGATGAGAAAATGAAGGGGAATGGGAAAAGGACAGGAGGAAAGGGAAAGGTGGGAATGAAAAGTGAAAGGGAAGGGAGAGGAAAAGAAAAGAAGGAAATTAGGGAAGAAAAGAAAAAAAGAATGGAAGGGAATGGGAAATGGAAATGGAAGGGGAGGAAGAAAGGGAAATGAGATGAGAGGAAAGGAAGGAATGGAGATTATTACAGAAAAGGAAATACAATTCAAAGGAAAGGAATGAAAACAGAAAAGCAAAGAAAAGAAAGTGGGAAGGGGAAAGGGAAACAAAAAGGAGAGGAAAAGAAAATAAGGAAAGGGAAAAGGAAGAGAAAGTTAAAGGGAAGGGAAAAGAATGGAAAAGGGAATGGGACGAGGATACAGAAATGGAAGGTAAAGGGAAAGGAGAGAAAGGGAATGAAGAAGAGAAGGAAGAAAAGATAAAGGAAAAGAAGGGAAGTGGACAGAGAAGGGGATAAAAAAACAGAAAGAAAAGGAAGAGATAGTCAAACTTGTGTTGTGTCAGATGTAGAAAAGCTTAGTGTGGTTTTATCAGAGGGAAGTGCTGCAGAGGTTTTCCTGTCTTATCAGTCCATAACACTTATTGCCATTTAAGTGCAGCCAATGCCAGGGGATGCGGGCTGCTACACTGCTGCCGACAGCAATAGTCTCCATGGATACAGATGGAGAGTGATGGAGAGCATAATCACAGGGTGAAAGTACACATGCCCATTCAGGACAAGTTAGACTCAGCCACACTTCAAGCCACCCACATAGCATGACCCCATCAAATCACTCCTCAAACAGTCATGAAGCCAAAGCTGTGTTACTACACTCCAAACATATGGCTCTGATGGGCATCCATAATCATATTCCAAAAAAAGATGTACTTTAAATGTGTGTTTATGAAAAAACGTATGTTAATGTCACACAACCCTCAATCCACTCACCACAGAGACAGGGAAACAGACAGTAACCATGACGACATGGTGCAAGACCATAAGGAACTCTCTGCGCAGATATCCGCTGATGGCTGACCTCATCGGTTTGGCCTCGCTATCCTCCTCGTGATCTTTGACCTGAAGTTTGTACCAGTGGCACAAGAACATGGCATAGATGTCATAGATGAAGTAGGGGACCGCAAAAAGGATATAGCTGCTGGTAAGCCAATGCCTGGACAGAGGGAGCAGAGAGAAAGAGATATGGAATGAAGGAACAAGAGTGAGGGTTTACTTTGTGCAACAAGAGTGAGGGTTTACTTTGTACTTTGTGCTTTAGGGTTACTTTGTGCAAACCATCAGTTATATATTGACAATATATCAGCTATTTTGAAAATAATGGCTTTATGTTGAGTTATTTTCAGAGGACAGTAAACATATACTGCTATACAAGCAGAACATTGACTACTCTAAAATATATCTAAGTTTCATTTCTATAGTATTGTCCCTTGAGTAGATATACTAAAATGTTTGCTGAAATGTGAGGGGTGTACTCACTTTTGTGAGATACTGTATATACAAGGGGCGTAATGGTACACAGAAGTCACGGTTCAGTATGTACCTCGGTGTTGTTGACATTGTTCGATTCAAGTTCTGTACAACAGGAAAAGGCAACAAATCCCCCAATGCTATGTTTCTTTTCATTTATTTTGAACAAGCAATAGTGCAAATTACAGTTTGTTCCACCTAGCGGCATTTAGTTGGTACAGTCTCCTTTAGTGTATTAGGCACTAAGCAGTGAACAAAATGCATTTTTGCATAGGTCTTTTTTTTTTTTGTAGGGCTGAAAAAAAAAAAAAAAAGAAGGTATTTGGTCACAATCAGCTACAAAACTGAAAAGCATCTTGTGTTATAAAAGTACAAAATAAATGGAATAATGAAAAATAAATATTGAAAAATAAATTTGTGCAGAGATTAGATTTCTTTGCGCGTGAGAGTTTATTAACATGTGGTGATAATGGTAGATACTAGTTATGTTAGCATTGACACCAACGCTCCGAGGCATGTGTAAAAAAAAATATAAAAAAAAAATAAATAAATAAATGAAACAAAGCTCAAAATCAAATCAAGTAATAAACCTTTTTCCAATAGAATTACGTTGAAAGCTTTGCTGGTTCAGAAAGCTTGACTTCGCCAACACTAGCAGATACACAAAGTTAAATATTACACTTTTTCAAGAAATCACAGAAAGATGAGAGGGGAGAAAAATAGCCTACTTCACATTTCCATGAGGAGAGAAGCAAGTGAAGTGACACCCGAGGCTTCCCATTACCAGAACAATCATATATTTCATTACTGGACTGTAGTAGTGAGACTTCCACGACACAAATCGGCACAATGCCAAATAATTTTGTCTCATTATAACAGCGGAAACAACTTAAAATACTTATATATATCATTTGAAACTGTAAAGGGTCTACTTTTATTTGTGCACACTCCAAATAAAAACAAAACATTGTGCTTTTGTAAAATAAAGAGAAAAAAACAAGTAATAAAAACTCAGTGAGTATTTAGCGCAATTTTCTGACGTCATGGGATCACAACACTAAGAGATAGTAAATCTTTTCCTGGATTTTTTTGTGCGTTCCCGAGATTAGACCTAAACATAATGCCGAAAACCTGAAGTCTCTAGGTGGTCTGTTTGAGGAGTAGATAGAAGTGCAAGATTGGTGCGCACAGACAGAACAGAAATCATGAGTTAACAATCGCAATTTTGTCCGGTGGAAAATTGCGCTAAAAAAACACGATTCCGCTTTCTGCTTTTCCGGTTTGCTTTCCGTGAAATTAGGGGGGCGCATCAAAAAAATTCAACGAAACTCAGCGTACAAGCTACTAGTAAGCTCTTGCGTGCCATCTGAACTTGTCAATGGCGAGTCGCCAATCTTGTTTTGGGTTGTTGCATAGATTGTCTTTTCTTCTTCTGCTCTTTTTCCTGTTGTGGCAGTTGGCAAACAGTGTTGATATTGGATTGGAGTGTGGATCATCTGTGACTGACTGTATTCGACTGACTGTGACCATAACCGACTGACTGTGACCGTAACCGTGAAGTTCGGGATGAATACATGTACCGTAACACCCCTAATATATACACATACATGTTATATATATATATATATATATATATATATATATATATATATATATATAGATCACTTTTCCATGTTTTTTTTCCCCAGTCCTCCTTTATATTTGATAAGGATTTAAAAATATATATTTTATAGATATTATGCTCAGAATGGCCAAATAAATATTTAAAACCTGTGCAGAATTAATTAACTTTCCATGACTTGTTCCCTGATATGTCTATGAACATGTCCAAGGTGCTCAGTACTACACCTGGAGGTTACAGGCAGGTAAGTTGGGCTTGAAAATACAACTCCGTACATAAAAAGAGCTCCGCTAAGATTCTAAAAAAATTTCCTCTTTTGTGTTGCATGTAAGAGAAACATTCATACCGGTTTAGAACAACAACATGAGACATTTTGATTTTGAGGTGAAGTGTTCCCTTAAAATTTGACTAGCAAAATAAGCATCAGTCAGATTGTAGAGGCAGGATTTTCTGTCTTCCTAAGATAAATGGGGACACAAGAGTAAACAATTGTCCTGAGTAAAATTTGATGCAGAATTGTAAGGATAAATGTACTGTATGTCTTATTCTGTTGTTCTTTTGAACTTTCTATTCATCAAAGAATCCACAAAAATACAATAGTCAACATTTGAAGTGGATCAAAACCTTTCAAAGTTATCCATTCATTTAGAACAATACCCATTCTTGTCTAAGGTAGGGCTGTGAAAAGATTAATCGCGATTAATCGCATCCAAAATAAAAGTTTGTGTTTAAATAATATATGTGTGTGTACTGTGTATAATTAAATTTGTAAATATAAATACACACACATGCATGTATATATTTAAGAAAAACTGTTATTTATATATAAAAAAAAATTATTTATATATAAATTATATATAAATATATACAGTATATTTATGCAAATATTTCTTAAATATATACATGCATGTGTGTGTATTTATATATACAAAATAATTATACCAAGTACAAACACATATATTATGTAAACACAAACTTTTATTTTGGATGCGATTAATCGCGATTAATCTTTTCACAGCCCTAGTCTAATGCCGAGTTCAGACTGCACGATTTTAGCCCCGATTTAGGCTCGCCGACAGGTTTTGAGAAATCGCCGACAAATGCCCGAAATCACAGGCAAATCGGTGCTCGTTCACGCGAGTGACAATCACGCAGTGTGAATGAGCAAAGACGCGATCTGAGAGAATCACCGACGAGTCGCCGACGCCCGTGAGATATTTGGCATGCTAAATATCTGGACCTGTCGGCGATTCAAAATCCTGCTTGGTGAAAAGTGTTCTGACTGAAAACTACATCGGCGATGACCGACAGCCAATGAGAGAGCAAGATACAGAGCAGCGGGGAGTTCGGGGAGGAGTTATAGACCACAATATCAGTATTTTAATAGATATATTTACAATTATATCAAACAGAAACAAAGCACAAACATTTGCTTGACCAGCAGCAACAGCAACACATTGCAACTAGGGCTGCAACTAACGATTATTTTGATAATCGATTAATCGGACGATTATTTTAACGGTTAATCGATTAATCGGTTTATGTACTTATATTTTAGTTTTAGCCATTTTTTCCCCCAAGTAAATTATTAACAAAGGGTCTTTATCATTCAACATAGACTTTTTAGAGATTTTAACCATTTTGCATTGTCATATCCTCATCAAAAACATACTTGGAGTTGTGTTTTATTATGTGTTAGTAATCCTTTGTCGAACTCTTCTGCAATCAAAACACTGACCCATAGGTACTCTAGCAAATTTCACAAAGGAGATTTCAAATGTTTTCACCATGGCAGTCCTTAGGGCTCCTAAAGTAAAGTAGTTTAACATCCCGAACAAAGCTTATTAAGGAATCTTGCAGAACATATTTTCACGAAGAATAAGAATAAAGAATACAGTTGCAGTAAATTGCATTTTATTTTATTTTTTCCTGTAAACACACAGCTTATACCTGGGAAACAGCTTTATAGCTTATGCTGTGAAATCAATCAGAAAGTAGCTTTTTTTGGTAAATTTATGGTAAACTTTCGTTCCTACCAAAACATTAGTTCTGAGTAAAAATAATGAATTGCAGAGTTTAACCATCATAGAGTTAAAGTGTATCATTTGCTTGTGACAAGTCCTGTCAGTTTAACAGAGAGCCCCGGCCGCGCGCGCGCGCACTCACCCGAGCGCTGTCTTGCTCTCTCTCTCTCCCTCGCGCATATTAATCAAAATCAATTGATACGATGGTGTCGGAAAAAAAAAACCTCTCCAGTGATGAAATGTTTTCTTTGTTGACAATTCTTGTGCGATATCCTAAACTGCCGAATGCTGCTTCGTTCGATTAGTTTCATTTTCCGCTTTTTTCTTTTTCTTTCTCGAGCTGCCATCTCGCTGAATGCTGCAGAGACGCTGTGCGGGAAGCACGTGACATAAAACAAGGCCAGCTATTGGCTATTCGCTACTTCTCCTGCTGTACTGGCTGAGTAAAAACTCCGGTGGATCATTACTGCCACACTTTGGTCACCGCAGATTTAAAATATGCACGAAATGAGCCGCTTACGGCAAATAAAAGTTATTTAGCAACTAATCGATGACTAAATTAGTTGACAACTATTTTAATAATCGATTTTAATCGATTAAATCGATTAGTTGTTTCAGCTCTAATTGCAACATTATTTAATTACCCCAAACTCTCTTTGCAGAACACACAGTCCTTGCTCCCCTTGTCTTCCCAGCCATTTCCTCACGCATAATGTTTTTCTTTTTCTCCTTTTCGCTGCAAATCCGTGCACAGACAATTTGGATCGCAAGCTTCTTGCAGGCTATTATTTTTAATAACAATTTCAAACTCGCGCGAGAACTGCGGTCTTACGCACGCGGGATTTTGCGTTATTTCCTTATCACTTCTCGCGTGTGTTTGGTTGCGAAACGTAGTTTGCGGGCCAGACAGGAGTTGTCGGCGATTCTTCCTCCTGAAAGTCATGCAGTGTGAAACCTCCTGTCGCCGATGCATCGTGCAGTGTGAACACACCAGCAACTGAATGTTACTCTGGATAGTCATGCAGTGTGAAAAGAACAGTGACCCGACTACTTTGAAAATCGTGCAGTCTGAACTCGGCATAAGGACAACTTTGATTAACTTTTTTGATCCACTTCAAATGTTGACTACTGTATGAAGCAGCACAACTGTTATTAACATTAATAAGAAATGTTTCTTGAGCACCAAATCTGCATATTAGAAGGATTTCAGTGACATCATGCGACACTTAAAGGGATACTTCAGGATTTAGCATTAAGCTTTGTATTAGTAGAAAACCTGTAGTATTTTCAAATTACCGTGCTTTCCACCCTCATATCCTCCTGAGATGAGAGATTTATGTATTTTTTGTCTGGAAAAAATCCTCCGATGACGCAAAAACAGCCAGTAGGAGGGGCTGTCCCGCATGTTTTCAGGGTGGGATCTCACTCACAGAATGTACACAGTGTCAGCCATCTTTTTTTGGAAGCTAAGCTAGCAGGCTCTTGTTCTGTGGAGAAAGCGGAGTAGTAGGAGAAAGCCGAGTAGTAGGGGTTACCATCCTCTTTTTCCCGGACATGTCCGGCTGTCGAAATCGTCCAAAATGTCCGGGATTCGGCTTTTGCTTTCTGCAGTCGCCATTCATTGTTTACATGCACACCTCTTGTTTCAATCTAACTGAATTCATTCCGATTGGTGAATCTGATTGTAGCGTTTACATGAACGCTAAACAAGTGATCAGTTGATGTGCGTTTTAACTTTGCTAAGAAAATTCCCGCTCCTCCGTGAGAGATGAAAGACCGGCACGTTTCGGTAATCACGCCATCGGCCTCGCGCCGTTCTCCCGCGGCCCTCAGCCTCATCCTGCTCGCCACATTTTGGGGCGATCTCGAAATCAGACTCGTCACAGAGACTCACTAGTAGCCAAGCCTTGTTGTTTTAAGTGGCCTCCTAGGGCAGCGAAGGAAGTGCATTCTGGGAGTTGTTGTCTTTCATCCACATAAGCCAAAAATACATTTTCTTGCTTTTCTCAGTCTAGAAAGCTCCAAATTCAAAAATAATTTCACATTTCTTCTACATAAATTACCAATTTTAAATACACATTCATCTTTCCAGAGGTGAAGTATCCCTTAAGACTGGAGAAATGATGCTGAATGATGCACTCAATGGGTCTCAATCATTAATAATTGCATGGATTATTTCGTATTTGTATGCACAGGAGAACTTCTCAAGAAAAATCTCCTAATTCAAAACACGTTTGTACACATAAATTTGTTCTTGAATTTGAGGGGCCATGTGCACAAGGTTAGTCATTTGCATAAAACATGCCCAAACCATCTCCATATAAGGGCTTTTCACACATTCATTACAGCCTTTCGTCACACTCGTCAAACTTGACAATGTTTGCAGACGCGCTCTCACCCGATCATCGAGCAATGCCAAGTGTCTCTCACACCATTTCTCATTAGCCAGCTGTACATACAAGTATATCTGCGTTATTCAGAGAAACCTCGCAGCTGAAGCTATAATGCAGATTTTCTTAATCTTTAACTGTATATGATGGAATGTGTTTAAGATTAAATTTAATTGAATTATTTAATAATTTTATTATATAATTTTATATATGGATTATACAATAATATGGATAATACAATTAATGCAATATACTTAAATATAATTATAGTCATGTTAGGATGAAATATAACTAGGGTTGGATACCGTTCACATTTGAACTGGTACCGGTACATGAAATTCGGTGCCAGTACCTTTTTTCGGTACTTTAGACATGCTTACCTCAATAACTACAAAGAAACAAAGTCATTTGTAGAAGTGTTATTGACATTATGTCAGAGCTGCCTTGGTTGCTGTCTGCCATTGTCTGTGATGCTTGAATATTAATAAAAAATAAAAATAAATTATATGAAATGTTTTGTTTTCCACAAATTCTGTGTTGTGAATTTTCTAGAAATTAAATGAAGACATAAAACATTAATTTAATTGATCTTTTAAATGAAATTAAATTGTCAAACAACATGCGGCACAACTGAGCTTTATACTGTTAAAATTACAACAGAAGAAAAAGTGATTATTCCTTAAATTAATTTTTTATTATTTATTATTATTAATGTTAGTATTATTATGAAATTAAGATATCTAAATTCTACTGTACAACAGAAATATATTTCAAGTTAAAGCCACACCGCAGAACTTTTGCGGGCGCTAGGGGCACTAGACCTGGAACTTTCACGTCTAGCGTCCCTAGAGGCCACAAGCGCCGCAGCACTGTCGCAAAAGTCTAGAAGACAGTATATCAGAGCCTATGGTCACGTGACGGCCGTAAAGCGATACGTTCTCCAGGTCACATGACCTGTTCAACGACGGTCCGTCTCCTCCAAACTTACATAGGCGGTATTTCAAGAGGGCAGCCCCGCACGGAGCATTAATAGTGTCAAACGCTGTATATTGGCCTGAGGAATCATTTAAAATAACTCTTATGCGTCAACTCTTTAGGTCACAAAGTCCACGGTGTGGCTTTAAACCAAACTTTTATTTTGACGGGTTTTGGTGAAAACATTTGAGTTTCCATGTGTTAATGATATAACGATAGTTTTTCTTAAATAAAACTGTAATATGCTGATGAACTTCAGTGACTCTCAGAAAGGCTCATATTCTCATATAGTGAGACTGCAGAGGCTGAAAAACACCGCAAGGGTCACGTGTGCTTCTGTGTGTGTGTGTGTGTGTGTGTGTGTGTGTGTGTGTGTGTGTGTGTGTGTGTGTGTGTGTGTGTGTGTGTGTGTGTGTTGGTAATCATCACGTGGCAATATCCGAAATCCTTGTTCGTGTGGGGACATTTTTTGGTCCCCATGAGGAAAACGGCTTATAAATAACAAACAAAAAACAAAAAAGTGATGTTTTTTCGAAAATGTGAAATTGCAGAAAGTTTTCTGTGATGGGTAGGTTTAGGGGTAGGGTTAGTGTAAGGGAATAGAATATACAGTTTGTACAGTATAAAAATCATTATGTCTATGGAAAGTCCCCATAAAAAATGAAAACACTACGTGTGTGTGTGTGTGTGTGTGTGTGTGTGTGTGTGAGTGAGTGAGTGAGTGAGTGAGTGAGTGAGTGAGTGAGTGAGTGAGTGAGTGAGTGAGTGAGTGAGTGAGTGAGTGAGTGAGTGAGTGAGTGAGTGAGTGAGTGAGTGAGTGAGTGAGTGAGTGAGTGAGTGAGTGAGTGAGAGAGAGAGAGAGAGAGAGAGAGAGAGAGAGATGTACAGGAAACCGCGCGTCTGCGCCACTCATTCACACAGAGACATGCAGAATTTGTTATTAAAAAGTCTTACTCTCGCGCCTAGATGCGTTCTAAGGTACAAACATTTGGCACCGATTGATTTAATGTGAATCGGTACCAACGTAATTTGGTCCGTACCATTAAAAGTACAGAGTTCGGTACCCAACCCTAAAAATAACTTCTTAACAAGATTATAAGGGCGTACAGAATAAGTGCTTTTTGCATACATGTGGTTTCAGTTGTTCCTATATTTTTTCTGTACATTTTATTATAAAATGTTTGGTGAATTTATTTATTTACGATTTGTTCCTAAAATCGTCCGTAGTCCGTACACAGAGTTCATGCACAAACTTGTGTGTATACATGCTTAGTGAAGGCGACCCAATGACTGGCTGTCTAACTGGTGTCCGCAGAATAATATAGCAGGTTTAAAGGGGCATTTCACCCATTTGAACATTGTTTTTTATTTAAAGTGGGTCATATATGTAGTCGAAATGTAAAAGAAATTTTGAATTTGGTGCCTTTGTGACCGAGAAAAGACAAAAAATAACTTCAGGACGCATTTGTATGAAAGACAACAACTCCCACAATGCACCACATTGCACAGCTCCGCAAGCCACTCCCACTAATCCAGAAAGCGCATATCTGCCTATAAGAGAAATCACTCTTCCGTCTACAAGGCTAGCTACCACCAGAGCTTGAAATTAATTTCACATTCACACAAAATGTCTAGTTAGTTGGCGAACTCATTAGTGCATTACTCCTCGTTTGTATTTCTTTCGAAAAGGTGAATTATTGCATGGTACCTGGATGTTCAGTCAGAACATATGCGGTGCGAAACTAGGAAACTAGTTCACAACACAAACGTCCGTGTCCTCGTCTGATTCAGAGATTTCGTCCAGGAGAAATTGTCATCATGCCGCAGACGGACTCTATCTCTGTGTTCGTAGCGGTTCGTAGTTGCATAGTGAGATCACCGGCGCCACCAGTCCGCCCTAACTCGAGCCAGTCCGGGCTCCTCGTCCGCGGCAGGCAGGTCTTCTGCCTCGGCTGCTCTTCGCTATAATGCGGCTTGTAAAGGTAGCCACAAACACCTGATTCAAGCATCAGACTTCCGAAATCCTCTTCCTCTATATCATATTGAGCACTCTCCTCCGCTATTGTCATAACTGTACATCTGTCTCCACAGCGCCTGTTAGCTTAGCTTCAAACAAGATGGAGGATATTGCTTTCAGTTTCAGAGAGTAAAGTCCCACCCACTGATCTGTAATAGGTCTGTAGCGTGAGCGGGTCCCGCCCCCTGGATAGATGAGGAACGAGTGCTTGTAGTCTCAACAGAAATCCCCCCCTCTTACACTTCCTCCTACAATGACGCAAAATGACGATTTTTGCGTCATTGTAGGAGGAAGTGTAAGAGGTAAATAACAGATTTCTCCCGTATCAGGGGAAAATGAAAGAGTGTTGCACGACCATTCAATAGTATGACTGGGTTTCTAACAATGCAAAGCTTAATGCAAATGGGTGAAGTGTCCCTTTAATAGACAATTTGGACAATCCATAGACTTCCAGAGCTCCTCCATGAAACTCGACGCCGGTGTGGCGCACAGGTGATGCTCATTAGCACTCGCGCCACCAGCCTCACTTCGTGCCCATGGCTCTCGGCCCCGTCCTGTTTGCCACACCTCCACACGTAACAACCTACAATACTGTCTAACACTTGATGGCTGGACTGTCAGGTCTTTGGTATCAAAGAGCACACACAGGTTCCTAACTGATGACCAGGGCCGGCCCTGACCAATTTGCTGCCCTAGGCAAGATTTTACCTGGTGCCCCATGCATCGCAGCCCATTTTACCCCGTCATTGTGTTCATGATTATTTAGCATATAATATATATATATATATATATATATATACACACACACACACACACACACACATTACAGCCTAAACAGAAATACCAAGAGCATTACATCTAACATTCAAGTCAAGTCCCCATTATCTTATATAGCACGTTTTACAATACAGATTTAATGTGAACTTTGCTATTTTGAATAAACCTGTAAATAAATATCATTACTAATTTTGGAAAATCAATTTTAAAAATGCCATATACAGTACAGGTCAAAAGTTTGGAAACATTACTATTATTAAAGTTTTTGAAAGAAGTTTCTTCTGCTCATCAAGCCTGCATTTATTTGATCAAAAATACAGAAAAAATAATAATATTGTGATATGTTATTACAATTTAAAATAATTGGTTTTCAATTTATTATACTTTAAATTCTCATTTATTTCTGTGATGCAAAGCTGAATTTTCAGGATCATTACTCCATCCTTTAGAAATCATTCTAATATGATGATTCATAATCAAAGTGGAAACAGTTCTGCTGCTTAATATTTTTCCATAACCTGTGATACTTTTTACGATACTTTGATGAATAAAAAAAAAAAAAGAAAAAGAAGAAACTGTTTTAAAAATAGAAATCTTTTGTAACAACAATATACACTACTGGTCAGTAATTTGGGGTCAGTAATTTTTTTCTTTCTTTTTTTGAAATAAATCAATACTTTTATTCAGCAAGGATGTGTTAAATTAATAAAAAGTGATCGTAAAGAAGATTTATATAATTAGATTTTTTTATTTTTTTATAAATGCAGTTCTTTTTAACATTTTATTCATCAAATATATTAGGCAGCAGAACTGTTTCCAACACTCATAATGAATCATCATATTAGAATGATTTCTAAAGGATAGACTGGAGTAATGATGCTGAAAATTCAGCTTTGCATCACAGAAATAAATGATAATTTAAAGTATAATAAATTGAAAACCAATTATTTAAATTGTAATATCACAATATTATTATTTTTTTCTGTATTTTTGATCAAATAAATGCAGGCTTGATGAGCAGAAGAAACTTCTTTCAAAAACATTAAAACTAGTAATGTTTCCAAACTTTTGGCCTGTATTTATCCCCCACAAAACTGCACAACTGTAGAGTAAAACATTAATAAAAAAAAGTGATAATAAAAAATGTGTCTTAAAACTGACATGATTGTTACAAAATCACACAGTCTGGGGCCTCTCTGGAGAACTCAGAACAACTGCTAACATTAAGTTTAAGGTAAAAAATAACTGCCATGAAATTATAGTATCTTACTCCAATGCAATAAATTGTTCATACACTACATCACTTTACCTCTGTCTTTATCCCCTTTTATCCTCTTCTCTTCTTTTTGGCACTGTATCTATCGCAGACTATATGCTCATTTATAATGTGTCATGTAAATTCGGCCATCCGTCACAATCAGGAAACTTTCACCGTGTCTAGGACTAGCGCGAGCTGCCAGGCCCGTTTCTACGAGCTGTGTGTTAACAAAAGCAATGCTGTCTACATTGGATGAGGCGGGCACGCTACACAACAAATTACCAACAACTGATCGCGCGCGCTCTGTTTCTGACGCACTTCAAGCACTCGCTGGGCGGGGGAATATTGAAGAGCCGGACTTTTTTTGCTTTATTTGGTAGTATTTCGAATTAATGGTTTTAAAATAGTATTATATATATAAAAAAAAAAACTAAAAAAAAAAAAAAAAAATCCACTCGTTCACTCATTCTGGCGCCCCTATGGATGAGTGGCGCCCCTAGCATTTGCCTATTCCGCCTATGCCGCGGGCCGGCCCTGCTGATGACAATCTTTCATTTGAAAGTCACATTTCTAGCATCTTTAAAACCGCATTTGTCCATTTAAAAAATATATCTAAATAAAGACATATGTTCTCAATGACAAATACAGAAAAGTTAGTTCATAACTTCAAGGCTAGATTATTGTAATGCTCTACTAGGTGGTTGACCTGCACGCTTAATTAAACTCCAGCTGGTCCAAAACGCAGTTCTTACTAGAACCAGGAAGTATGACCATATTAGCCCGGTTCTGTCAACACTGCACTGGCTCCCTATTAAATATTGCATACATTTTAAAATCTTGCTTATTACTTACAAAGCACTAAACAGTTTAGCTCCTCAGTACTTGAGCGAGCTCTTAACGCATTAAAGGCCATGTCGCCTATTACGATCTCAAAATTCTGTCTAGTTGATAACGCCTAGAATATCAAAATCACCTGCAGGCGGTAGATCCTTTTCCTATTTAGCATCCGAACAGTTTTGACCTAATGTACTGGTTACATCATAAGAAGAATGGCATCTATGCTAATATTAGTCTCTCTGTTTATCCCGAGGCTACCATAGTCTGCCGTATCCAGATCAGACGGTGGACCTGCATCAAGACACGACCACAACGCAGCCCTGAATGTCAGCAGAGTTCCTGTCAATTAGACAATCCCCTGTGAAGGCCTCTTCGACATGATAGCCATCAGCACAGATTTAGCAAAGACCACAAGAACCAGACAAGTCCTGGTCCCTGGTCCCATCCTGACCCATGACCAGCTTTGTCTCCATACTGGAGTGATGAATGCAATCTTCAATCAAAAGTAACTGAATTAAATATTTGAATGTTACTGATCAACAATTTGATTTCTGACTGAATCATAATCACACTGTATTCGTTCATTGGCCAGAGGAGAACTGGCCCCCTGACTGAGCCTGGTTTCTCCCAAGGTTTTTTTTTCTCCATTCTGCCACCTGATGGAGTTTGGGTTCCTTGCCACTGTTGCCTCTAGCTTGCTTAGTTGGGGACACTTAATATTCAACAATATTATTGATTTGACAGCACTGACACTATAGGATGAGAAGTGAACTGAGCTGGAAGTCGACATCACTGTCTGTTTTTCTGCAGAACTGCTTTTTAGATGAAATAAACTAGTTTAATAATTGATGATCTTTTCAACGGAACTGAATCAACACTGAACTGACTTCAGCTGAATGAACAATGACACTATTTTCTTTTAGAGCTGCTGTACAGCCGAAATTAACTGTTTGCATCATTGAATAATTTTTCTGTTATCACTGTAAAGCTGCTTTGAAACAAACTGTGCCGTATAAAGCGCTATATAAATAACAGTGACTTGACTTGATTAAAAATGCAGCTGCCAATCACTGGAATAAATTACATCTTAAAATATATCAAAATAGAAAACTGTTCTTTTAAACTATTAATATTTCACAATATTGTCATAATATGTCCAGTAGATTTGAAGTGTGGATCCGTGCACACTCTATGGCTAATACTGCCCACAAACCATTGCACTTTGGAGAAGGATTTGGTTCTTATATTTCATCTGCAACAACAATGTGAACTTTTACAAAGATCCATTTGGCCATTAACTTTTAAAGCCATCATTATGCAAAAATATGAGGAGAGTTCTACCCATGAAAAACCCATGTCTGGAAGATCAACGTGCTACTTATTATCGCTCTGATACAGTAGGAAATGAAATGAAATGTGGAGGATATTAACTGTGACAAGATGATTGAAAGCGTAACTATGCAACAAATCGTCCGTTAAAGATGCAATTTTATGACATGATAGTATGTCTCAAAGCTGGTCTACTCTTCTGCTACACACTCAAAAGTATGTACTTTTTCTCCACGAAAAGAGAACATACTTTTAGGTAGGGCTGTTTTCGACTAAGGATTTTCATAGTCGAATCTGATTCGTTAGATTTTGCCGTAGTCGACTGATAGTCGAACCTTTTTTTTTTTTCTTTTTTTTTTTAGATAGCAGCTAGATTTTTTCCATTTCAAACAAAAGAGCTAAAAAACACATATATATCACACATATATCATAACATTTCATAAACATGAGGAGCAATATGAGAGAGAAATTTGGTGATGGTTGTTTAGGTACATTAAACCACGTAAAGCTTTTTAACGCACATGAGAACCGTGTGGAGTCAACTCACAGCCGCTCCGCAGCCCTGCTGAAAATGTGAAGCAGAAACGCTTAATATCAGATAACGTCCATAATAATTGGACTCTGGGTTCGATTTTTTTTTATCATTTTAAGTGGTTATGTGGAGCAACATGAGAGGGGAATTTGGTAATCATTGTTTAGGTACATTAAACCACGTAAAGCTTTTTAACGCACATGAGAACCGTGTGGAGTCAACTCACAGCCGCTCCACAGCCCTGCTGAAAATGTGAAGCAGATTTTTGAATACATTTTTATTTATTTACATTAGTAAGCTACAGGACATCGTCTTTCAAAACATGACCTGAAAAAATAAAATAAAAATGGTACCCAGCCCTTCTGAAAATGCGAATGCGTCTCTGTCCCCAGCACATTTCAAACCAAACTGACGCCCATGTATTCGACTATGAGGTTCATAGTCGAATCAGACCTCTCCGAATCGAATCCTCGACTATTAGAAGTCAGCCCTACTTTTAGGACTAGGGTTGTGCCGATAGACGATGCCATTGTCCATCGCAATGGCTGACAGACATCACAATGTTGAGCTGGCATCGCAATCCCACCCTGATCCCACCCGACTAGTGGAAAATGAGAATGTTATTTTTAAGTTTCTAGTTAGTTTCCACTTCCCGATGTCATTGTCCATCGCAATGTTTCACTGTAGACATTGTCTGATGCCAAATTGACATCGCCCAACCCTATTTAGGACGTAGTATAAGTAATTGGGACACAGCATTAGTCTAATTCCCAGGCTTCCTGTTCCCTTGATGTTGCATTTACAACACATACCCTGAGTAATTGAGTTTACCTGGCTTAAATCATTTATGAAGCATGATTGCTCTGACCCATTTGAGCTGCCATTCTTAATTAACTTGTGGGCCTTCGGGTTAAGGCACAAAATAAACAGATAAACAAAATAAGTTAAATTCGATTAGGTGAGGTAAATCAAATTAGAGCAAACCGTTTCAACAATCCATCAGTGTTAAGATGCAGCTTTAAACCCTCAACTGAAACCGCTGACTAGAGCCGTCATAAAAAAGTTTTTCCAGAGTTTTTTGCCCATCTACTCTCTCTTGCTCCCTTTCCCCTGGCTTGGTGTGCCACAATGGATTTACAGATAGAAACTAATTAGGTTAAGAGCCTAATTAGATTATTCTGACATAAGGTGTGCATTGGAGGAATAGCACATTCTTAGAAACACTCAGAGTGAAGGGAATACTTTGGCACTCCTACACGTCTGGGAACAATTCCATAGAAATTAGAGAATTCTCAGCTGTATACACAAATAAAACACAAATGAAATAAGACGAGAGAGACACATGCACATGGGAAAACACACAAACACCAAAGTAAAGCAGTATTGTGTGTAGTAAAACAGTCCTCCTGCTTATAAAATCAAACCAGAATTACCAAAAAAAAATTCTCTTTTATATATCTAGCTACAATGCACATCTTCAGCTGATACTCACTGGTCCTCGATGATGTCTTTACAAGAACAGGCGATGATGTATCCGGCAGAGGACGCCATAATGGCTTGAACGGAGGACACCAGCCTGAGAAAGAGTGAAGAAAAAAAAAAAAAAAAAAAAATAATTTCACATGCATGAAAGAAAGCCAAAGCAGAGAGCAAAACAGACTGCAAAACACCCTTAGATAAGAGATAGATCCTTAGATAGAAGATTGGAAAGCAGATTCTGATGACACCAGTTAAGGGAAGGGTAATTTAAGCAAGATATTACACAGTAACTAAGCAGAAAAGCTCATCAATGCATCAGACAGTGCACCGCAACCAAAGAGCCCAGGACCTTACATGCAGCGTCTTTACTCTGCAGATCTTAATCTGACACATTTCTTACAAAAAGGCTTTCAAAACAGGATAATAATCTCTGCCATAAACTTACAGCAACACATTTTGTGATAGACCAGCAAAACATACCAATATTTGGCTCATATAAAATTATCTACCTCTCAGTTTCAGACAACCATTTTCGGTTTTCAAACATTTTTTTGTGACTTTTACAAATATTTCAGTTTATCTCAGCAAGTGTACATTTTATTTATGCGGTTTTATACACATACTCACCAGCCCCTTTATTAGGTATACCTTGCAAGCACCGGGATGGACTTCCTTTTGCCTTCATAACTGAATTATTTCTTTGTGGCATGAATTCAACAAGGTGTTGGAAACATCCCTTAAAGGAGAACTCCGGTCAATTTTAACATTGAGCTAATTTTTTTTGTAAATTTGGAGTGCTGTCAGTACAGAGAACGACAAAAATCGGTGTTGCCTACACCGTGTTGTCCTCTTTTTAAAATTTGCACCCTGTTGTCTTCAATGGGGCAAGTTTTAAACCTGCTTTTAGCCTCTTAACATCCTTGATGTGTCATTACAAGTGCACAGCTAATGTGAGTGATTCCTTCGGAGTGATCACGGGTGAATCTGACTGCAGTAAATGTGAAAGATATGAATAAAAATTATGTTATTTCAGCCAGCGCACATACCTGTATTTTCTTCCTGTTTTCGGTCCATAGTAATCGATTGTCGAGTTCACGCGCGTGATCAAAGGTAACTAAACCTATGCGTGTGAACTCGACAATCGATTACTATGGACTTCGACTGAAAACAGGAAGAAAATACAGGTATGTGCGCTGGCTGAAATAACATAATTTTTATTAATATCTTTCACATCTACTGCAGTCAAATTCACCCGTGATCACTCCGAAGGAATCACTCACATTGGCTGTGCACTTGTATTGACACATCAAGGATGTTAAGAGGCTAAAAGCAGTTTTAAAACTTGCCCCATTGAAGTCAACAGGGTGCAAATTTTAAAAAGAGGACAACACGGTGTAGGTAACACCGATTTTTGTCGTTGTTCTCTGTACTGACAGCACTCCAAATTTACAAAAAAATGAGCTCAATGTTAAAATTGACCGGAGTTCTCCTTTAAAGATTTTGATCAATTTAAACATGATAGCATCACGCAGTTGCTGCTGATTCGTCGGCTGCACATCCATGATGTGAATCTCTCATTCCACTACATCCCAAAGGTGCTTTATTGGATTGAGATCTGGTGACTGTGGAGGCCATTTACATAAAACAAACCCACACACAATGTGCGTAGATCTCAGTGTGACATAACATGTTGCTTGGCTAAAGATATAGGGTGTTTCTCAAAACGAAGAATGCAAAGAACGGACTTGTGTTCTTGGGGAGAACGCGTTTGCTAGTTGTTCTTGGAAGAATGAACTTACAAGGTGACGAGCACACAGAACGCTGCTGACAGTTTGAGACGATGTGTTCTTGCTGGTATTGCGCAATAATACCCCCTGTTATTGACGATAACAGCCAGGCTTTATCGCCTAAGCCTACCCTCAGCTCAAGGGATTACTCTACAACTGTACACTACAATGTAATGTATATTCATAACAATAAAGCAACGCTTATGGAGATTCTCACTTCCCGAAAACGTTTGAGCACATTTTCGATTCGCCATAAATTTTCGTAAAAATGCCAATATTTGAAATCTAACAGTTGATTTATCGCATCAAATATTCTCAGCAGTGAATTTAGTGATGAAATAGCGTACGAAATTGTAGAAAAACAACTTACTGTTGACCTGCCTCTCCTTCCTTGAATGCCGAAATGAATGCTGGGATATTTCTGCAGTCAAGTTCACACAAGTTACCATCCTCTCTAAAATGGGCGTGTCAAGAACACTTCCGGGATTTTTAACGGTTCTTGCCAAAATGCAAACTTGTGTATTGGGACAGTACTTGGTATAGTGACTGATGACGTTTCACAAGTCCACAAGAACACAAGTACAGACAAGAACGCATATTGAGAAACGGCCATAGACTTCATGGATCCGATCGCATTGTGATAATAACACAGTGTTTTCCAATGACAAATGTGTCTGAAACCGTCCCCTATACCCTTAAATAGGGCACTATTCAAGGGGACAGCCATAGCAGTGTCTAAAACCATACGGGACATTATCAAGTCTATTCATTTAATCCCATTATACACCGCAATAATAAGTGTAAAACTGATGTACACTCACTCCGTTTTCATTCACTCCTTCAAGGGAACTATATTAGTGGACAAATGTAGGGAATAAGGGATGTGCACGAATATTCTAATTTTCGAATATTCGATGTGTAATTATTATTCGAAAAATAAAATACTATTCGAATTTTACTACGTTGCTTTGCTGGCCGTTAATGCAGTGAATCCATGAAAAATCCCAATCACTAACTCGCAGTTATAATTAAGTGCACTGGGTGGCGCCGTGGAGCGTGTTTAACAAGTATTTGATCACATAATGTCGTCGTCTGCCTCGCGAAGTTTGGAATTGCTTAGATGAAAATTATATTACAAAATCGAAGTACTTTTAATCAAATTAATTAATGAAACTGAGTTATCGTAATATCACCACCACAATGAGAAATCACATAAAATCCAAACTGATCCGAACTGATGATCCGAACTGATGGGAGCAGTCGACTGAGGAAAGACAGCTGTCCATCACTGCATTAACGACTGCAGGTAAACTCAGCTGTAGCGCTAGTGATCAGATATGATGTCTTCTGATAGCAAAATGATTTTGAGACATATACTTCCTTTAAGTTTCGTTGAGGGAGACAGGTTTAAGAACAGAAAACCCAAAGTGCTTTTAGAAACTTCGCTTAGCAAACCGTTATCTTTGTGTCTCTGCAACTTCTGTCAGCTCAACACGTTTTCTCACTCGAGCAAGTGGATATTATTGGTTTTCTCAACATGAACATAAAACAGTATAAACACTATAAGCTGAATCGAGTGCATACGATCTGTGCGATAACTGCGCAGTCTGCTTTATTAGCGTTTTTTTCCGTTCGCGCTGCTTGACCTCAAATGCTTTTGTTCTTTATATTTTTTGTTTTTTATATTTTTTGTTTATACATATTGTTTAATGTTTTCAACTAAAAGAAAACGTTAAGATATATAGTAAGCTTGATGTGTATATTGCCTAATTGTAAGCTTGCTCAGAAATGGCAAAAAAAAAAAAAGTAACAAAAAAATAACGGCTTTCTCGTTAAATGTAATTTAAATAAACGAATATTCAAATATTCGATTTTTATGAGCCCAAATATTCGAATACAATATTTTTGAAAAATGCCCATCCCTAGAGGGTACAGGGGGCGATTTCGAGCACAGCTTAAATCGGACACCGTTTTAAAGCTGGAGTGAGCTTAGATTGGTTTGATCGCTCAGATTGACATGTCTTGATTTACCATGCACTCATCAACCAGGATCTTATTACTTGTTTATTCTATGTAGCAGCAGAAATTGAGACTCATCAGACAAGGCAACATTGTTCATTTTTGGTGAGCCTGTGTGAATTGTAGCTTCAGTTTCCTGTTCTTAGCTGACAGGAGTGGCACCGGTGTGATCTTCTGCTGCTGTAGCCCTTTTGCTTCAAGGTTTGACGGTTGTGCGTTCAGAGCATAGACAGTATATAAACTGGACACAGCGACCCCATTGGATTCAACGGAGACAAGTGAAGTCAATTAGAAGCACTAACTTGGGCGATATGGCAAAAATATCATATCACGATTTTTTTCAGGAAAATCACGATTAACGATTTTATCACGATTCTTTTTATGTTGGTT
Source organism: Scardinius erythrophthalmus (assembly GCF_964197995.2). NCBI lineage: Eukaryota > Metazoa > Chordata > Actinopteri > Cypriniformes > Leuciscidae > Scardinius > Scardinius erythrophthalmus. Next base: position 51,918,998 of record NC_138221.1, read on the forward strand.
TTACTATTTTGTGACTGAGCATTACAGCCAAACTAATGTCCATATTTTAAAAACAAAGCCTTAGGTAAAAAAATAAAAAAATGGCAGACAGGGGCAAAGATAAAAATATTTGTCATTATTTTCTTTGTTATTATATATTAAGATTAAAGATACACATTACATATACACAACTTAATATACAAATTAAATAGGCAAAACAGTGCTTTATGTTTTCAGCTACAGTAGGTGTATTCAACAGTAGCATTGAAGTAATTAAATGAACAAATATGAAAATAAAACAAAACAGACTTCACTGTATAAATTATACATTGATACGTATTAAAGCTACTATTAAAGTTATCAGTCAAGAGCAGTGAGTGATTTTCTCTTTGCATTTTGTTGTTTTATTAACATTAAAGGGATAGTTCTCCTAAAAATTCAAATTATCATAATTTACTCTCTCAGGTTGTTTTAAACTCGAATAAGTTTCTTTCTTCTGTTGAAAATAAAAGTTATTTGGAAGAATGTGGGTAACCAAACAGTTGATGTACCCCGGTGACTACCATATTTTTCTCCTATGGAAGTCAATGGGGACCAGCTACAGTTTGGATAGCCACATTCTTCAAAATATTAATATTAGAAAAATATTAGAAATATTAGAAGGAAATTAATACAGGTTTGGAACAACATTAGAGTGCGTAAATTATGATAGATTTTTATTTTTGGGTGAACTATCCCTTTAAGGACAAGCGGCAGCGTGTTTACTATACTGTCTCTTTAAGAGTTGCGCGCGACGCGTCTAATATACACGCATTTGACAAGCAGTTTTTCTCTCAATTTTCTCAAGTTTGCTTTCACTTTAGACATAACCGACTTTATGTAAACCTTGTGTGTATTTAACAGTATAAGCACAATAAGACTCGAAAGATAACTTAACTTAGTCCAGTATCCAGGCGCTGGTAGACAGGCTTTTAGTGCATGTGAGCTTCACATGTACGCGCTGAGAAACGCATACGTTAGAACAGCGCATCAGCACGCGAATTAAATGTTTAACCGACAAGGCATTAAAGCACATGCAAATTATGAACTTTTGTGAACTGCAGTCTCCTGTTCCGCTGCGTTAACGTTTTATGTGAATATACGTCGCGTTGTTCAGTATGTTCGGGACAGAGGCACCAGAACAGATACAATGCACGATTCTACGATATTTCTTCAAAAGCAGATCGTGGAGACATTTTAATCGTCCACGATCAAAAATCGTCATATCGCACACCCCTACTCTCTACTGTGCGACAGAGTTGCGTGGGTATGACGCAATCGTTAGCCTATTTTTACAAAAACTGCTTCTACGGGGCCATAACGTAAGATACAAGGTAATGGAGCCTTTTATACATTTTCGTGTTTCTTTAGAAATAAATAATGGACAAATGGAGTCTTTAAACGCCTCAGATGTAAAGTTATTCGCTGTCAAAGTGACGCCAAAATGAATGGGAGTCAATGGGATGCTAACAGCAGGTGATGGTCTGCTAGCCAATGGCGGCAACCCGGGGAAACTTCAAAATAATATGAAACGCTGCCCCCTGGTTCAGAGATGCTCTTCTGTAGACCTCGGTTGTAACAAATGGTTATTTGAGTTATTGTAGCCTTTCTATCAGCTCGAACCAGTCAGGCAATTCTCCTGTCATCAACAAGGCATTTTCACCCACAGAACTGCCGCTCACTGGAAATGTTCTCTTTTTCAGACCGTTCTCTGTAAATCCTAGAGATGGTTGTGTGTCAAAATCCCAGTAGATCAGCAGTTTCTGAAATACTTAGACCAGCCCGAACCAACAACCATGTTCAAAATCACTTAAATCACCATTCTTCCCCATTCTGATGCTCAGTTTGTACTTCAGCAGATCGTCTTCTTGACCATGTCTACATGACTAAATGCATTGAGTTGCTGCCATGTGATCGGCTGATTTGATATTTCCATTAACAAGAAGTTGAACAGGTGTACCTAATAAAGTGGCCGGTAAGTGTGTATAAATCTCATTCACTAGTCGTATTCACTGATGCAGATATTAATCCTTTATCAATTTATATTTTTTTTTACTGAATCTTAATAATCACACAAAAAAATACAATTATTAAGCCAATGCCATGACTTTCATGTTTATAAACAAAAAGAGGATATGATATGTTCTTTACTGGCATAAATATTCTGAGAAGAACCACAAGTAAATAAAAGCAGGTAGTTTGAGCCTGACAGGACCTCTCAACACATCTCATTTTCTCTTCCCCTTTTCTTACCTGGACGAGACAATGACAGCATCCTTCTCGCTCCATTTGAGCCCAGGACCATGTTTCAGGATTCGCTTAGACAGCAGGAAAAGGCCGGGGAAGAATATGGAGCCAGCTGCAAGGATGCTCAGCATAATCTCGGGAAATGTTGCTCAACGTCACTGTCTGTCTATATGGGATAAAAATCACATATTTTAGGGTTTTGTTTTAATGAGCATCTTAAAATATACATATTTATTTATATAATAGGAATGTATATAAGAGAAAAAAAAATCAAACATGAATTTTTTTTTCTGTTTAAGTTAGTGCCAGACATTTTGCTTCATTTCGAATATTAGCATATGAGTTCAAACTCAGCATTATAACTTGATTCTCACCAAAAAATCTGTTCACTGAAAGAAAGGAATGAGAAGGGCAAGGCAAAGAGAGAAGAATGAAACAAATGGGGAGAGTAAAAAAGGAAAATTAGACCACAAAAATCCATGTTAGAAGTCAAAACAACAAAACACAAATACCTTTGTAAATGCAACGTACATAAAATGTACTGTGCCACTTACACAAACATTAACTCTAACTACCACTAAACTCAACAGTCAAGTCCAGACTACAAAAGGTACACATTGCAATGGCACGACACGATAGATTCCCCAGATATCTTGAGGAGAATTCCAATGCAACTGCATCCCTTCACTAGTCTCATTATTGCATTGTAAGGAGTCCTTAAATTATTCTGGATGACTGCCATATATATTTTGAAGCAGAAGAAGCTGGGGTGGTGGGGGTGTCCGTACTAAAATAGGCGTGGAAAGGATTAGCAGGCCAGAGATTTAGAAAGATTACTGCAGGGAGAGGGAGGGGAGCGAGACGAGGGGAGGCCAAGAAGAAAGAAAAAGGGTATGTGGGAGGGTGGAGGTAGTAATTATGTGGTACAGTGAGGGAAACCTTGTGGGAGGAGGTGAAAGGGAGTGTATTATTCCTGTTATTGCTACATTGGGACTGTGGGTGCATGTCTGCAGCAAGCAAATCACAAAAGCTAAAAAGACGTCACAGAAATCTAAATCTATAGCAGCCAATTCAAGAAGTGCGTTACAGACATGACAGCGAATGTGCGTTAGTTCATTATTTTTAAAGCTTGTACTAACGAATCTGTTCATGCAACACGCAAATAATTCAAGAGAGTAAACAGTACGCACAAATCCAATTATGAAAACACATAATCCCGCAGCACATGATGCTTTTGCATTTCAAAAAAATTCTAAATCTCCCGCAAACTATATTATAAAACCCTCCGCCGTTCCCTACATCATCTTGGGTCAACTCTCTGATTTTTTCCATTCATGTAAGCAACAGCAAAGCAGCGCGAGCAGCTCGCATATTCACAACGCTACCTTCAGAGCTAGCAGGCTAGCGGCATCCATCCTATTGTGTCATCGCCAGCAGGACACGAGTCAGGGGGAGTCTCGTCAAGACCTCTAGCTAACAGGTTGTAGGCGACAGGCCCAATGGCTGTGTGTGTGCTTACAGCAGCCAGTAATGAATCACTTTCCTCCCCACATGGTTGATGAAAAAAAAAAAAAAAAAAAAAAAGATTGCTAAAACGGGGATGCACCCCCAGAGCCCCAGGTACATATGATTATTGTACAACAGTGTTCAATCAGTGCCATGCAACCCTTTTGCTGTAACCCATTCAGACCCAGACATTAAAAAAACACCAGCATATCTTATTTATACACTAAATGAGCCATACATTATAATCAATTACAAGACTGTTTATGACTTAAAAAAAATATTTCTGACATCCATCATTTTTTTATATATATTAATTTTTTTAAATAATATTAGATGCCACTGAAAATCCATTGTAGATTAAAGATTTTTTTATGTATACACAACACATTTATAAATAACTTTATTTTAGTGTTTTGTTAAATGTTATATGTAATAACTATAGTAATAACTAAATAATAATACATAATACTTTTTTTTATTAATTTTGAATTCATTGTTGGAAGAATACTATTTCAAAATATAACAACACATAAGAGCTTAAACAAAGAAACAAGTCATATAATGTTATTGGTGGAACAAGTATGTCCCCTGTGAATGGCCATATTCCTCTGCGGGGCTCAAACCTGCAACCTTTCAATGACCAGCTCAGGTATTTTCTTATATTAGCCTACTATGCCACATCACCCAAAGCTTTATCAAATCACCTTAGAGACATCAAGCTGACATGTCATTACATGAGCATTGGTCAGATATATATTGCTGTTGCAGGCATATGATCAGAGCAAATGATTCATTCTACAACTTTGGTTAGGCATGGTCTTTTTGGTGAAGATGGCACGAAATTTTTAGGAATTATTACTGAAACCATATCAAGCAGTATTATGCATAAAACCAACAGAAAAGTGATACAAGTTAGAATGCACATGGAGTCTGAATGAGTTAAAACATTCATAAGTGATGCTGTAGAAAAGCAGCAGGACAGGATCATATTGGGACAAGAGCAAGAGAAGCAAGCCAAAAAAAAAAAAGGCAGAAGATTACTTTAAGGTTGAGCAGCGTCGGTTATGGGGCAGGACAATCCTGTCACAGACTTGCAGAAACCGGATCACAAGGTCCATGAGGCATCTGTGAGACGGTCGACATGATGTTGTCGAATGTATCCTAAGCTCTTGATCGCTGAAAGTTTCACAGTTTTGGTTTAACAGCACCTGCTGGGAAAATACACGTGTTAACATATAACAACAAAGAGAAAGACACAATAATAGTGTTAAAGGACGAACGGAATCAGTGCAAAGTTTGTCTGAGCTGTCTGCCCTCATCCACCTGTCCAGGAGGCGAGTGCATCCCTACATATAAGAGAGCTGATCCGCGTCCATCTCATCTTCACAAAGCTCTTAACTCAAGCGGAGTCAGCAGATCAAAAGCTGCAGGGGTCAGACATGACCACACTCAAACATTAGCCTTGCAAATGATTCATTTAAATGAAAATGTAGGCTATCCGTGGAAGAGAGCGGATACCTGCGCCAGATGGACGAGAGAGGAGCAGGTCTCCAGGCAACCACGTTTGGTCCCCGGTTCTGCCTCTCTGACCACCTCACCTCACTTGGATTAGACAAAACAAGTGGGCACCGGGGAAGGAGGGACGGTGGAATGGCTCATATTTGACTACAAAACATGTGCAAATCCTGAACCAAATGCCGAAGGTTATCTAAATAATGGCGTTATTCTAATTCCCCTGTATGCAAAGTAGAGAAAGAGTCACGCTAGCTTCCATGCTAGCGCTGGGCTAACATGACTCAGACTAGCCTCGCTGAGTGGATAATTACAGCCCTGGTCTCCGTTGTCTTTTTACACAACCTTTAACTAAAATCACCGGAGAAGTCAGTAAATATTACACGGACACGGGAAAAAAAGTCGGTTTAACTTACTGTGCATCGCTCTTGGTTCAGAAATCACGTCTTTTCGACTAACCCCAGTCCTAAATGTGTTGACAAGAGATTAATTTTACTTTTAAATCTGCACCGCGACTCTTAGCAACTTACCGCTGATTGGCTAAACGAGACGAACGCGACATATTTTCCCTTCATTTATTGGTTTAAGGTTTGATTGACAGTAAATCTGACCAATGGCCAGTAAAAACAAAGTGACCTGATAGTGCACGACCGCATTAACTATTTATGGTCAGATTTTCATTGTTTCAGCAGTCCGAAATACAGAAAATACTAGAAATACAGAATTGTCAATATTTTGCTCACATAAAAAAATATTATTTGCCCAATACACGCGGACAGAGTGTAAGTTTGTTTATCGGTTTTTATATAACGGGGGTGATATGTAGGCTATAGCTGCCTATGAGTTTATATGGATAGTTCACACAAAAATTACAATTTTGTCATTATTTACCCTCAAATTGATCCAAACCTGTATGAGTTTCTTTCTTCTGTTGAACACAAAAGATGATATTTTGAAGAATGTTGGTAACCAGACAGTTGACGGCACCCACTGACTTCCATAGTTGGACAAAAAAACAACAACATTTGATTAAAAACATTCTTCAAAATAACTTCTTTTGTTTAAATATATATAATATACATAGGCCTATGATAAAACATCAAACATCTCTGTTTTTAGGCCTAATTTGAGATCTTACATTGATAGACGCATTGGGGAATTAGGATTGAATCCTATTCCAAGATATCCACAGATTTGGCCTTCGAGATATACTACATAAATATACTCAGTAAATTTAAATGGATAAGATCGCTGTTTTTCTTGCCACGAAGTACTTGCTTATTTGCCTTTTCCTTGTTTGCATATTGCTGCTGCTCTCTAAGAAAATATTAATAGATCTGCCATTTTTTCCTGCAGAAAAGACTATCTTAACTAAACATGGGGAACTGCTGTGGTAAAAAAAAAAGAAAAAAAAAAAAGGAGAAAACTGAGATCCAGGGGCCACTAAAAGAATTGATTAGCAAATGGAATTTGCAAGAGGAGCAAAACTCAGATTCAACTATGGTCAAAATTCACAAAAAGACAGTTTGCTGATTGTGGGACTTTAAGTGTTTCAATTTTAGGGGAGATGAGACGTGTTCTTAAAAATTTGCCCCCAAAGAAACGGAGATGGATTGACTGGACTCTCTTCAAAAGATGAGAACAGGAGGCTGAGACACGTTACGAGAAGCAGAGAGAAGGTGAGAAGGCTGCAGATGCTTTCATTGCTTTGCTGACAAAAAAAAGAGGAGGCAGGAATTGAAGGATATGCAGGCAACCATCAGAAAGCTTCGCCCCTACAGCATGGATGCTGCTGCAGCTGTGAAAGGGGAAATTGTGCATGTGCCAGTAGCTGGAAGCTCTGCAGGGCCACTCCATTAGAAAGAGGAAGTGGAAACAGAGGGTGAGAGCTCAGACGAGAATGAGAGTGACTCAGGCGAAGTCTACAGAGAGGTGAGAAAGCTGTTAGATGAAGAAACCACTTTATCAACACTCATGAAAGAGGCCGCATCCAAAATGAATAAATTGCCACATTCTAATCAGACTTGTACAACTTATGGTATATCGGAGTTAGTCCTCTGAATTTATTAGGTGGAGATCTAATGTCTAAATTACAAATTACAATTTCTGTATCATTGTCAGGAAAAGAATTGATACCAAAGGGTGGAAAAATGCTACCAAATTGGCATTATAACTACGCTTTAACTCCTTCATTTGTACTTTGTAGGCTACTTCATGGTTTGTGGGCCATGAAAGAAACAGTGAGTATGAAGAGAAGTGGTTCACTGAAATTAAATCTTGAATATCCATTAATATCATTTCTCTGCATATACTGTAAAGCTATAACACAATCTCAATCTTCTTTCTTCCAACAGATGCAAGTACAGCCTCATGTCTCTGTGGGGAAGAGAGGAGGCTCCTGGGAGGAAGTAGGAGTGTGGCCCACGGAGCAGGTGGAGTCAGAGCTATGGATTTGCCATGATGATGGGTATTATGCAAATGATGCAGGGGTAAGGGTATACCTAATAATGCAGACAGTGACAGTTCACAGGTTGTGCACTGAGGAGAGAAAAATTGTTCCTGATACTTCAGTTAAAAACTATTTTCATTTATTATCAGGAATTCCAGAAACCCTTTGGGCTGAAGATAAATTTGATATTGGACAAATTAAGAATCCGGTGCCTCTCGTTATCACACCTATGACTCATACACAGCAAAATCTCCAGAGTTAAATTAACTACCCAGAGAACATTTAGTCCAACTCTAAAGAGTGTTAAAGTAACTCTGAATCAGAGTTAAAGTTAATGAGATAATTAAAGGAACACGCTGACTTTTTGGGACTTTAGCTTATTCACCGTATCCCCCAGAGTTAGATAAGTACATACATACCCTTTTCATCTCCGTGCGTGCCGTAACTCTGTTTGACGCACCCAGCACACAGCTTAGCACAAAGACTGGAGGTAAACGGCTCCAGCTAGCATACTGCTCCCAATAAGTGACAAAATAACACCAACATTTTCCTATTTACATGTTGTGATTTGTATAGTCACAGCATGTATAAATAACAAGGTCACATGAGACACAGCCATCTTCTAACCATATACATACTGGGAACTATATTCTGCTCCTCACCATGGGGCTTCTCAGGTGCTGCGAGCAAATCACTCGCCCAAGTAGCAGTGCTTCACCTTCTGAGAATATAGTTCCCAGTATGTATATGGTTAGAAGATGGCTGTCTCATGTTACCTTGTTATTTGTACACACTGTGACTATACAAATCACAACATGTAAATAGGAAAATGTTGGTGATATTTTGTCACCTATTGGGAGCAGTATGCTAGCTGGAGCCGTTTACCTCCAGTCTTTGTGCTAAGCTAGGCTAGCGGTGGGTGCGTCAGACATGGTTACGGCACGCACGGAGATGAAAAGGGTATGTATGGACTCATCTAACTCTGGGGGATACGGTGAATAAGCTAAAGTCCCCAAAAGTCGGCGTGTTCCTTTAAAGGTTGTATCAGTGATTTCAGGCCCAATTTTTTTTTATCACATTCACCTAATCTTTCCTAACGATCCACTAGCTGCCCGCCCCATAAGCAGGCCGTCAAAAAAACGCGTCTCTGTAGGCAGCCTATAGGCTCTGAGATCTGCACACAAAAACAATTGGTTTCACCAACCACTCAAAACCAAAACAAATAGTGTTTCACGGACAGGGGGAGGGTGTTGTGAGGTTTTGTGCTCATGCACGGCTGCACGCGAAGTCGGAGCTGAAGAAGAAGTTGGCTCAAAACCTCACAACACCCTCCCCCTGTCTGTGATTGGTTGGAACACTATTTGTTTTGGTTTTGAGTGGTTGGTGAAACCAATTGTTTTTGTGTGCAGATCTCAGAGCCTAGGCTGCCTACAGAGACGCGTTTTTTTGACGCCATGCTTATGGGGCGGGCAGCTAGCGGATCGTTAGGAAAGATTAGGTGAATGTGATAAAAAAAAATTGGGCCTGAAATCACTGATACAACCTTTAAGTGATGACTGAGTATTAGTGATGAACACCTGCTGGTAACAAGCAGAATCACTGAAGGAAAGAGAAACACAAGAACGACAACTGACTACCAGCCACAGCCTTAGATTAAATCAACCGAAGATAAAAGAAGACATTAAATCTCTCAAGATCTCAGCAGAGGAGTATTGAACAACATCATTACCAGCTTCACTTATTACTACCCAGATTTACTTCATTTCTGTCATGCGGCTATAGAAGTTCTTATTGAGAATTAATAGAAGTTTAGATTATGTTTTATTGAAATTTTTTTATCACCATTATGGTGATCAGCGTTTCATTTAGTTGGACAGTTTGACTATTGGCTTTTGATGTGAGTTTGTGGTCTTTGTGACGGTGTTTACCAAAACACATAATTTGTTAAAAAAGAAAGCCAGAAACAAAGATGATCAGGTGATATAGGTTTCAGCATCATAAGGTAGAATAATGCACTGATATTTTTCCTGACCAAAAGTGGTTATTTGTTATTAATAGATTTTATTCACCAACAATATTTTCTTTTCAACAGATCAGACATTCTGAATTTAGATTTCTAAATACATTATGGGGAAAAAAACTCTTCAGACACACACAGACATCAAGAATCAGCATATGAATCTGAGCAATGGTGACATGTTTCATGCCGCAGTGCATGCTCTGAGTCACCATAGTATAAATCTCATGGCTCCCAGCATGCATTGCAGCATGAAGCATGCAACAAATTATGTGAAACAGGAAAGGTGATGTGACACAGTGGTAAACATGCCTCTGTCCCAACTTTTTTGGAGTGTGTTGCAGTATTCAAAATCAAAATGTGTATAGCCTATATTTACAAAATACAATTAAGTTGGTCGGTGAAAACATTGGAAATATTTTCTTTGTACATCTGTCATTTAAATAAAGGTTCAAGAGAATTAACAAATCACAGATTCTTGATTTAATTGCATTTTACAAAATGTCCCCAATTTTCTGGAAATGGGGTTGTACTTTTGTTAAAAGATATAGTTTCTGACATGACAATGTTGGTATGCAGCAAAAAATAATATCAGCTGAATGGGCAGTGTGTTTCACATTATAGCTGTAATAATATTTCTACTTTATGCAATATTCCTGATGGGAAAGTGCTAAGTTCTCACCAGTTATATGTGCATACGCCAAGTGTGTTTAATAATAATTATTATTATATATTTTTTTATAAATAGAGTGCTAATGGAAAATGTCCTTTTATTTCCACCAGGCCCCTGGAGCCTAAAGTTACATTTGCCAAACATAATGCTTTTAGAAAATGTTGCTTTTAGCGCTTTTTATATTTGTAAAAGTCCCTTAAGTGATCCAAAGAATTTTGCGAGGAAGACTGTGCACAAAATGGGCAGCACCTTTCTTTTTTTTCAAAATTGCTACACATTTGGTCTATATTCACAATACATGATCTGAAAACTTAGTATCTAATCCAATTTTACATCTCAATTAGTTTTTTTCTTCTTCTATTCTTAACAATAGTTTTACTGGGTGGAAAACATGGGTGATTTTAGCAGTGTAATCTTTCTAATATCCGTGTTGGAGACTCTTTTTTTCTTTTCTTTTTTTTTGTCTGAAAGGCAATATGCATATGGAAATTATATGGAGATATAGTCACAACAAGGTATCCTAAGCTCCATTATGGTTACCTCAGGGACTTCAGAACATGTGAAATAAAGCTTGAGTATGTCCTTACAATCAAGTTAACCAGGTGCAGATTCTGACATACACATGGTTTTACAAATCTAAAAACTTTCGTGCATGTATACATTTAGGATGAAACATACACAAAGCCTTTTCTACATGAGTCTGGTAACTTGTGACCAGTTTCTGATATTTAAGTTTGTCATGTGAATCTATTCTAGAAGGTCTTCCTTGAACAAACATGGACAAATAACAGTTAATGTGTCATGATCAAAATTTCAACTCAAGATTGAAAGATTTTTTTAGAACTTTTAAATCACTTAATTTTAAAGTCACAATGAAACAAAGATCTTTTCATTGCATTGTGATGTAAAGGTTTTTTTGTTGTTGTAAACATTACTAGGTCAAAACATAAAAAACATGCATAAATTAATCGTTCACAATAAGTCCTATAATATGCAATTAGAAAATAGATATGGAGAATTTTAATTTCATGACAAAATAGTTCCAAAACCACATGAACATCAAAACCTCTTTGTAATTGAAATATCATAATTCTGTCCTTGAACTGGAATGTAATTGTAATAATGACAAGCCAATAAGATGCAGAGGCAAGGTTTCCAGTGTCTGTCTCTTTAATGTCTATTTTATCCTAATCCACGTATCCTTTTTTTTTTCTTAAAAACTTCAAGTATTTGTTGGGAACACAAAAAGTCCAAAAACATATTTTCTTCTAAAATGCAAAGACAAAAAAAAAAAGAAAAAAGAAAACCTAATAAAACAGATAACAAGAAATAATAACCATCTTAAAACAACTGTTCAATCATATTATCAAAGCCATAATAATCATTAACACGAATACCAAGTTTTCAGTTTCATCTTAAAAATGTCTAACATCTATTATCTTACAACTAAAGGAAATTCACCATTTAATTAAAAAGTTCACTTTCTGATTGGCAGTCAGTAAGACGACTAAACCAACCCACTGATCTTCATTCCGGTCACTATTTTGCTAGTTTTTCTACCAACACAATAGCAAAAGTGGTCATAAAAACATCAACTTAAGGAGAAAAAAAAAAAAAAAAAAGATTAAAACCAAAAACCTAAAAGAATTGGTCACAATACATGAAAACAAAACCTAAAAAGAACATGTTCCTATAATAAAATTAAATAGCAACAGCACATTTAAAAAGTTTCTAAAATAAAACAACTAATGCACTGCAATTTGCAAATCCAAGTGAAGTCCATACACACATGCATTGAGAGACATTATTGATGAGGAACAGCCTTGATGCATCCAATCGTGCCCTGCGCTTTTGTTGCCACCTGCTGGTAGGAGGCAAACATTTACAGTACTGGGCATTTGAGAGTTCGGCCTTCTGCAATAAACCCAGAGAGCACCAACAGCTGCTTGTATTCAGTAACTCTGCCTGGATCCACATCTACAGTGTCTACAGTCTAGTCCATATCGTATAATATGAAACCTGAGCCCTAGACGTGTTACTTTTACAAAGGAGTCAGGGAGGTATTACACAAACAGCAGCATTTCTCCAACAAGCATATAAGACTCACCCATCAGCCACCATCCCACCAATCCCTCACTCTGAAGGAAAAAGAAAAGCAGATCGATTCAGAAACAATTCAGGAAGAGATTGCTGCCCAGTGGAGGAGCTCCACACACACACTTGACGTCATTCGGCTGCATTACAGTACATTTTTGATAAACGATTGGGTTCAGTCTATACACACAAGCCCAGTGAACTGAAGGCTGGTTGAGGTAATGAAATATTCAAAAAAAGTACAACACTGCACATTCCCTAAACTCCCAGAAACCGCATTTTTTTCAAAAACACGCACGGACCACATGACTTGCTCATGCTGCCATGAAACCCACGCACCTGGTCCGCCTAACACAACACAGAAAAAGTTAGACAAGACAATAAATTAAAAATAGAAAATAAATAACATTCGATCTATCTTCTCTGCCTACAGAGCCTCGCCCAATCGGAAAGCAGGATACTGATATCAATCTCGTTTGGTCCTAGGAGGAGGGGCCGAGGAGGGGGGGTGGGGGGGCTTTGGGAAGATGCTTCAGGCAGGAACAGCACAGTACCTACGTTCCTCAGATAAACACAAGACGCCATCACCCCTATACAGCATTCTAATACAACTCTAAAACTAATGCATTTGCTCAAGGATCGTTTGCACAGGATGCTTCATTAGAAATGTAGAGAGATTAGAAAGAAATTTGCACAATAAACTCCCCCAAAAAACTAGATAAAATGAAAATAATAACAGAAAGGAAAAAAAATATTTTAGAGAAAGTCTGAGTGGTATTGAACAGAAAGCATTCAGTTCAATGAGGAAACCGTAACTAAGAAAGAAGACTTTTGGAACTTTTGGTTACCAGAATTTTAAGAATAAAACCTAAGAACCCAGAAAAGGAACACAGTGATAAAAGTCTATAGACAGAATTTGGAGATACACCACAGTTAAAGATGGCCGCGGGGGTGATGCTATGGACTTGTGGGCACTGTCATCTCATCTGTTAGTGAAATCATGGTCAGCGCAGTCTCATCATTTGCATTATTCCAGATATCTGTATTGCACAACATTGACGTTGGCTCATTTAGTCAAAATTCAACAATCCATGAGATTTTCTTTTCTTTTTTTTTTTTTTTTTGTGGAAAACTCTATTTGCCATAATCTTTAAGCACATAGTCAGTATAAAACTGTTCTCAGCAGCATCAGAAGCATTATTCATCAGTGTTGTGAAAGTGGAACTGGAAAAATGTTTTTCTGAGAAATCCCCATGTTGACTTGGAAAGAGTGCTGAGAATGCGTTCAAAAGCATGTGATCCTTCAGTCATCTCCAATGCAAGCTTGCTCCTATGATCCACATTTCCCAGTATACACCTCATTCCTCATCTCTCTTCTTTCCTTGATACTTTTGACGAATGCCAGGCTGTGGATCTGACACAGAAAGTAAGAAAAACAATGACTTAAGACAGCAAAAATATTTTTTTCTTTATTTACTCACCCTCATGTTGATCCAAACCTGTAAGACTTTTGTCCATATTCGAATATTTTAAATGAAATCTGAGAACCAATGAGGTTCATTCTCATGTTACGCAGCACGCTTGAGCTTCTTCAAGAACCAATGAGGTTCATTTGTCGTGTTACGCAGCACGTTTGCGCTTCCGCAAGAACCAATGAATTAAACCATTCAATTCATAAGGATTAGTTTTGTGATTTAGCTCTTTATTAACTTTATGAAGCGTCAAAGTGGTAGTTGCGTAGCAGCCAATGGAGGGACAGAAAGCTCTTAGATTATTTTAAAATATCTTCCTTTTTATTTTGAAGATGAATTAAAGTCTTTTGGTTTTGGAATGATATGATGGTGAGTAAATGACAATTAAAATATTTGGGTGAACCCTTTAAAATGGAAGTTTGGTGGACAAAAGGCCACAAGCATTACATTACTACTACTAAATTTCATCATTATATAGATTTATACAAATATTTATTTGCATTTAAATTTATTTTACTGCTTTATTTATATTTAATGGTATCAACAACAGGCAACAACAATACATTATTAATATTATTATATTATTATTTTTATATATATTTGTACATATATAAAATATAAATTTTAATAACTATATAAAATACATTTATTTAAAATAATATTTTTTATAGAGACCACCCTGCTCTATCCTTCACCAGGCATTTAAAAATTTAACAACAACAACAACAATAAATCTTATAGCTAAGCAACTATCAAATGAACTACAAGAATGAGTAAATATTACATCTCCATATCATTGTTCATTTTGAGTGCATGCATTTGAAAAAGGTTTGTCTCAAAAAACGCTTGTTCTTGCACTGACCTAATGAAGGTTTTGAAGGCTGCACTCTGGGGATTGATGCACAAAGGCACTCGTTTGCCTTGCTGGTGCTCTGTTATAAAACGATGGATGAGCTCTGAGATGAAGAGAGAAAATGGGTCATCAAAATAGGGCCTTCATGTCAAAAGAAGATGAAGTTTAATATTGTAACAAAGGGCCAGAGTGATAAAAAGAGAGTCACCTTTGCCCTGCCAGACAGAGTGCATGCTCTGCTCATAGTTGTGGCTGAAAGGTCGATCTGCAGGCGGCTCAAAGTCTCGGGTGTACACCCTCCCGCTGGGCACTGAGTAACAGCACTTACACATGCATGTGTGGTACCTCAGACGACCCTCATCCAAATACGGATGAGACAGAGCATCACTGCCTGTGATGCGCTTGACCTATGTATGGAGACACACAGAATAAGAATTATAACAACAACAACAACATACTACAAAATAATATAGAAAAAGAACTATCATTTTATATAAATGAACATGAAGCTTACACTACCATTCAAAAGTTTGAGGTCAGTAAGATTAAAACTTATTCAGCAAGGACACATTAAATTGATCTAAAGTGACAATAAAGACATTTATAATGTTACACAAGATTTCAGTTTCAAATAAATGCTGTTCTTTTGAACTTTCTATTCATCAAAAAATTCTGAAAAATATGCATCACCGTCTCCTCAAAAATAGTAAGTAGCACGACTGTTTTCGTCTAAGAAATGTTTCTTTACAACCAAATCAGCAAATTAGAATTCAGCTTTGCCATCACAGAAATAAACCTCATTTTAAAATATATTGAAATGTACAGTATATATTTGTTAGCATGTATTAATTGTAATAATATTTCACAATTACTGTTTTTACTGTATTTTTAATCAAATAAATGCAGCAAATGTGAACCTCATTTCATGTGAATCTTTCAACAAAAAAACAAACAAAAAAAATCTTACTGACCCTAAATATTTGGATCTTCGTATTTACTTGTAGCCTAAATATTAATATAGCCTATAGCCCCAATTAGATTTTTGATTCATACCAAGATGCAATGAGAAAGCCCGCTCATTTAAGAACGTGCATTTATTGCATGGATGGAGCAAGAACAATGTAAGTGTTTAAAATGCTGACGTAACCTATAGCCTAGTTCAGCTGAAACCTTGACCTCTTTGGCTTGCTGTTAATGCTGTTACACTGAAGGAACGAGGCAAACTTTTGCAGGTCTAGTAACGCCTTAGTAACTTGAGAGTGCCTCGTTTTAGAAAGCTGTGTCATGCACGATACTCTGCAAAAGTATGGAAGCGAGATGAGAGCGCAACAGTCAATAATGTCTAGGGTGAAGTTTACATTAAAAATGATGGAAAAGTTGCGCAATGGAATGAAAAAACATTCTCTGTTATTGAATTGCCGCGTTCCACACAATCAAAATTGCATTTATTGCTATACTGACTAACATTAGGCTTCCATCGCATTTTCTTTCCAAATTATCACTGGACAGTAGAAAAGTGGAAATGTTAGCATTAAAATTAAAGTGGAAATAAGATAAAAATTATCATGTAAGGGAGAGGTGTGTTATAAAATGTTAATAAATATAGATTAAATTATTATACTTTTTATAACATTTATAATTAAATATAGTTATTAAGAATATCTATGGCCTATCTATCTATCTATCTATCATATGTCCCCATCCCCAAAAACATCTAAACATTGGTCAGTGTGCTTCCTGCAGTTTAGTGAGAGTTAACCATTATGGAAGAATGTTATGACGCGTTACCTGACTAAAATTAACTATTATTTTAAGTGTAGGCTTAGGCTATCAAAAAATTACCACAAAAAGATTTTAGTCAAAGCGTATACATCATACTCACTGGATCAAAAACTAGCATGCGGCACAAAAGATGAACAGCTTCATGTGTTGCCCCATCCGACAACATGTACAGAACAGACAATGACGGCTAAGGGAGAGAAAGCACAAATTAAAGAATATGGAATATTGTATTTGATTTGAGGATTTTTTTTAAAGACTTATAAATCATTGTAAGACAGGGTACGGAACTGGTTTGTGGGGTCCTCTAAGAATGTGCGCTCGAGCTCCTTCACACGCAGATGCCATGGCAGAAAGAGGAGGAGTCCCGAGAAGATCAGTGATCAGATCCAGCTGAGAGAAAAAGAGAAGAAACCGAGTGAGTAAACGTGAGTAAAAGACACTTTCATTACTACCGTTTCAAAATCAAATTAATAAAACCATTTCATTTTAACAAGATTTTTAATTAATTTATTAAAGATGATTCTTTATTATACACTAACATTTAAAAGTATGTGGTGGGTAAGATTTTTAAGTCTCTTATGCTCACCAAGGCTGCATTTATTTGATGAACAATTCAGTAAAACTGTAGTATTGTTAAATAATTACAATTTAAAATAAAAGTCTACTATTTGAATGTATTTTCAAATGTTTATTCCTGTGATGGCAAAGCTGAATTATCAGCATCATTACTCCCATGTTCAGTGTCACAAGTTCCTTAAAAAAACAACAACATTCTAATACGGTTTGCTGCTCAAGAAACATTTCTTATTATCAATGTTGAAAACAGTTACGCTGTTTGATATTTTTGTGTATATGTGATGATACTTTCTTTATTAAAGGATTTTTTTGATGAGAAGGTTTAAAAGAACAGCATTTTTTGAAACAGAAATCTTTTGTAACAAGGTGGAAGTCACTTTTGATCAATTTAATGCATCCTTTCAGATTAAAAGAATTTATTTATTTAATTTTTTAATGTTACGGGCCCCAAACTTTTGAATGGTAGTGTATGCCATTACCTGTTGTATGGGGCTCTGAGCCTGGAAAAGAATACGCCGGCCCAGCAACTCAGCGAAGATGCACCCAACAGACCAGACATCTATAGCTGAAGTGTAATGCTGGCATCCCATCAGAACCTCTGGAGCACGGTAATACTGCGTCACCACCTCCTGGGTCATGTGACGTGAAGGATCTGGCTCCTCCACTCGTGCCAGGCCAAAGTCACAAATCTAAATGAGAAGCAAAAGTGACATTTCTCATTTTGCCATTATTATTTGACGGAGTACATTTGAGCACATGTGCAGTGTGGTACCTTAAGCAGACAGTTGCTGTTGACCAGCAGGTTCCCTGGTTTGATGTCTCTGTGCAGAATGCCCGCAGAGTGCAGGTACTTCAGCCCTGAGAGAAAGAGAGAGGACACCTCATAAAGGACAAGAACAGGAGGAACAATACTAACATATCACACAACATAAACACTACTAGGAAAAATCAAGACTTCCTGCACTTGCCAATACAAACACCCATGTTTTTAAAGGTGCTGTGTATCCACTAGTTTGGTTGTACAAAACAAAAAATGGTGCCATGGATAAATTTGGAAGGCAGGCATGGAAAAAAAAAAAGAAGAAAAAAAAAAAGAAGGATCTGACTTTTTCATATGCAAAAGCCCCCTAAAAGTTGTATTACTTTATTACACACAAAAAAGTAGTTATGTATTTATTTTTGCCAGGCAAAATGCAAAAAACAACAACAGCAATAAAACAACAACCTTTGCCATCACAGGAATAAATTATATTTTTAAATTATATTAAAGTAGAAAACAGATGTTTTAAACTGTAATAGTCATCATAATATTACGGTTCCCTTTCAAAAGCTTCTCTCAATGCTGCGGTGAGTTAGCGCTTTGGGAACACCTTTGAGTGTGACCAGCTGTGAAGCATGTGTGCAAACACACCAAGGAACTTGGCAGCATCTGACGGTGAAGTTATTGGAATGAGTGCTCGTCAGAGGCTATAATTAGATGTGCTACAGGTACACCTTCAGGTTTTCTTTGTTTTCAGACCTTACAAAGCCGTACTGTGTCTGTCACTCTTTGTTAGAAGTGCGCACTCGCCTTGCTCATTTCCAAGGGGCAGCACCCACAATGCGATCGTGGTGCTCGGGTATCGATCTGGGTGAGGAGTCTCTGTCTCTCTCTAAACTACTGTAACATGCCCACCACCTCTGGTAGTGTTTCCAGCGAAATGTTGATTGTTCTGTCGCTTCCTGTTTATTGCCCAGGACACATAACATTCAGCATCTCCTCAACAGGAAATATTGAAATTGGTACCCCTGTCAGAGACCTTGGCAAAATGGATGCTACTGCTGGGTATCTCTCCTTGGGTCCTAAAGAGAGTAGGAAAAGGTTACAAGATACAGTTTGCGATTGGTTCGTCATGATTGATCTCAAGGTCGCATATTTTCATATAGAAATACTGCCACGACACAGGAAGTTCTTGAGGTCTGCTTTAGGGGGTGAAGCTTACCAATATCGGGTTCTTCCATTCGGCCTGGCCCTGTCACCCTGCACAAACACAAAATGCATGGATGCAGCGCTGGCTCCTCTCTAACTCCCCTGCAACTCCAGGGCATCCGCATTTTGAACTACATAGACGACTGGCTGATACTGGCCCAGTCTCAAGAGCTTGCACTTTGACATCGAGATGTCGTCCTAGCTCATCTTGTCTCTCTGGGGTTGAAGCGTTCTCTCTCCCGCGCAGAGGACGACGTACTTAGGAGTTGTATGGGACTAGGTCACCATACGGGCACAACTGTCACCCGCACGTATCGGGACCATGCTGAACACCCTAAGCAACATCAGGCCAAGTCAGGACGTTACTGTTCGTCAGTATCAGATAATATTAGGTTTCATGGCAGCTGCGTCCACAGTGATGCCTACAGGCCTTTTGCACATGAGACTACTTCAGTTGTGGTTCAAAGCTGGGGAGTTTCATCCAAGGGCAAATAAGGGTTAGGTGCCGCGGGCAACGAACCCTCTCTATGTGGCTCAGACCCCAATTCCTAGCCTTGGGTCCTAGCACTAGGTGCGTCTTGCCGTCGCAAAATGTTAACGACAGACGCCTCCCAGTCAGGCTGGGGAGCGGTCTTAGATGGCCATCCAGCCCAAGAGACATGGAGGGGGTCATCATCTCGATTGGCACAACAACTGCCTCGAGTTGATGGCTGTATTTCTGGCCCTGAAGTACTTCCTCCAGCAGCTCAGGGACTACCATGTCCTAGTGCAGGTGGACAACACTGCGGCAGTCACCAATACAAATCGCCAGGGAGGTCTGCGCTCACGCCATCTGAACAGGCTAGCGCAGCTCTGGGCTCAGGTCGAGTTCCTGTCCCACAGGGCGATTTATATCCTTGGATATCTGAATGTGGGAGCAGATTTATTGTACAGACAAACTGTGCCAAATGGGGAATAAAAACTCCACCCAGAGGTAGTGAAACAAATCTGGGAAAGAATCTAAGAAGCAGAGTTGGACCTCCTCACCTCTCAAGAGGCACAATGTCCCCTCTACTTCTCTCTGAGTCTCCAAAAGTATCACCTCTCTGGTATTCTCGTTCCCAAAGTGCTAACTCAGCACACTGAGAGAAGCTTTTGAAAGGGAACATCTTGGGTTAATTGACTGTAACCCCGTTCCCTGAGAAAGCGGGAACGAGATGCTGAGCTTCATTCCCGAACTGAGGATATGCCCAGACTTCTCTTCAGACAAAGTGATACCTGAAGATGCACCTGTGGCACATCTAATTATAGCCTCTGACGAGCACGCATTCCAATGACGTCACCGTCAGATGCTGCCAAGTTCCTCAGCTGGTCACACACACACGTTGCTTGACTCTCCCAGCAACGAGAGTCAAAATTGCCCCAAACAAGATTAACAGTTCAGTAGGATTTTGTTAACAAATTTTATTTTCAGAACATAAGATTAAAGTTTTCCAGGCCGATTACAAGTTCAAACATAATCCCGTTCTGCAACGCAGGCACAAAACACACCAAGCTCTCATCCGTCATGATTAAATACTCCTGATCCCCGAAATAAAAAAATAATTATTATCCCAAAGTAACATATGCCCATGTGAACTCACCCCTGAGTATCTGGTAGAGGAACACCTTGATGTGATCGGTGGTGAGAGGCTGAGGGGAAACGATGACTTTATGTAGGTCACTCTGCATGAGCTCAGTGATCACGTATCTATACCACAGACTCAGTTAAGAACACAACTGACCCTCAAAACATCTACAGCCACAATAACAACATCTACTATGAGAACACAAGAGGGAAACTAGCAATGGGTAACCAAAAAAAGAAAATACCAGTACATTAAGAGTATTTTTAGATCATCATTTCCATGTGAATTGAAAAAAAAAAAAAATGTTAAATATGTTACAGTTCCTAGTACAGTTAGTTTTCCAACTGGCAAATAAAACTGTTATATTTACTCGCCAAAGCTAATTTTCACTTGCATTTGGCACTTGCCATGGTGTTCATTTTGGAAGCAAACCAGGATATTCATAAATTAATAAGTGCAAAAACACCTTCACATAATGCTGAGTTCAACATACTAGACAGTACAATTTGTATTAGAAGGCCAGGGCCTGACACTTACTTTTTTACCAAGGAGCGCATGTGTTCGTAAGCTGAAAAATTTAGAAGCCCATTAAAAAAAGGGAACAAAGCAAATTTTTCAAATAATGTATTTTAGCTTAATAAGGGTATATGAGGAGACATTATAAGAAGAATACAAAAAGTACAGAAGGTTTTCAAATATTTTCGTAATATATTGAAGCTTTTATCATGGTAAGGTATAATCACGTATTGAAATAGGTTATAATAAAGTGCTGCCCTCCCAACAGGTTTAATAACTTTTTTTTCTCACAATAAAAATAAATTTTCTTTAAATAATAAAGTCTTTAAATATTTAAGTATTTGTTGTGATGAACACCATAGTAAAAAAATCTGAATGGCTGTTTAAAACATTTAAATTCTGGTCAGAAACAAAAAGTAGCTGCTTTGTTTACAGGGGTAACGGTAAATATATTTTAGAGTTCACACACACATCTATTTTCAGTCATAAATGCTCGAAACGGTCGAGCCCTGTTATAAATGAATTTCCAACTCACAGGTATACAAGTTACACTCTATATTAATACAGCAAGTAACTCTTTACACTATGTTCTGGTCTGCTATTACTCCATGTCTACGTTGCTTTGTTACCAATGTGAAAGTCTCCGTTTCCATCCACCTATTTTTATGCGCATTTTGGGATAACGCATGAAAAAAAGCTGGATGGAAATGCCAAGATGTGCATAAATTCTAAAAATAAAGAATTCTAAAAAAAAATAAACGTATGCACTCAATTAAGGCGTATACTTTTTTTAAATCCGGTAAGCCATGTGCTTAAACTACAATGGAAACACATTTACCCAATAAATCCTTCAATGCACAACAAAAACTCACATGGCTTTGCCTCAACAGTGGATGTGATTGGATAACTGGACTAACCAGTGGACCAATTTCATTGCACAGTATCTCAAATGTTGGTTTGATCATTCTGAAATGCCTGAGCCAAAAGTCTGTCATCAAAATGATTTGGCATAATGACCTTCATGAAGCCTCACACGATTGCATTCCCAAACACCAGGCATCCAAACGTAAGATAACATGAGAGCGTTTATTGCGTTTTGTCTGTGCGCACTGAGGCGGAAGTAATTTATGATGTAGGAAAAAATAGCCAGTGTCTTCCCCGATTGCAGCAACTTCCACTTTAATTACAGATATTTTGCGCCAATTTCCAAGGAAGTGACGGTTCTGTTCTCTTGAACACAATGTTTTATGTGATTTTCCAATTTTGCGTGCAAGTTAAATTTGCAACATTGGATGGAAACATTGCTAGTGATAGAATGCAAACACATATAACTGTGGTATAAGATTATACAAGTTGGAACATAGTGTCACCCACTACTAACAGAAACAAAACAATTACTTAATCCCCTTATTACATAGGCATTTTATAATAAATAATACAGAGAAAATAAAAGTTTCAGATGGGAACAGATTTAGGTAAAATGTGGGTATGAAGGATACATCTCCTCAAAGCAGTCGATTTGTGGAGGTTGGAGAATGTCAAGGGCAGACAGCACCTGCCAAAGCAAATTCCCATCATTACAAAAAACATGCAATCAAATTCTAAACCTCTGCAAAAACACACACCCACTCAGCAATCAATCAATCAATCAATCAATGCATGCATGATTCCCTTTTCAGCCCGCAAAACTTACGTTGTCATGTTTAAAGAAACACAGCATCCGGAGTTCCCTGAACACACGTTTGCAGGAGACCAGGTTCTGGAAGACATTCGGCATTTTCTTCAGAGCCACCTTACGCCCATCCCGAGGGTCCGTCACAGACCTACCAAAGCAATGCAACAGGGTAACCAGATGTTAACATTACTGAAGAAAATGTGAGCGTGTAATATATAAAACCACTGTTCAAAAGTTTGGGGTCAATAAGATTTTAAATTACATTTTAAAATGTATTAAAATATAATAGAAACTTCTTTCAAAACCGGTAGAGAGCCTACTTGGACAGAGTCATCAGAAATTTGTGTGTTGGGATGACAGCAGGACTTACCAGACCACCCCAAATGCACCATAACCGATAGGTCGATCAGGCTCCATTTCAGCAGGACTTGGAACCTCACTTGCTGGGTTACTGTGAGGTTGCGGGATGGCCGCCCCTCCGCCTGCGCTGCCCCCGAGAGACGCTGGGTGTCTAGGAGTCCCAGCTGGAGCGTTGGGTCCAGTGGGATTTGGTGTTGCACAGAGGCCCGTTGAGGTAGTGCCGGTCGTGGCGTTGACACAAAAATACTTGTGGCCTAAGTCTGATCCAGGGAACAAGTTACCACACACTGTCGGCCGAGTGGATCCATGGAACGCCATCCTACATTAGAACAAACATGGGTGAGAAAGTCATTAAAGCTACACTGTGTAGGATTTTCTCCCATCTAGCGGTGAAATTGTTTATGACTACCAACTGAACATATTACTTTCTAGCCCCTCCCATTCCGAGAGCGTGTTAACTCCTACGGTGGCCTTATTATTTCAAATCTGCCGGCAGTCGCGACTAAAATCTCCCTCTCGCATTCGTCACAGTGCCACTGAGTGTAAAAACGCGAAAGGCGAAGCTTGAATTTCCAGGTATGTCCCTATTTGTCTAAAGTATTTTCAAGATGGAGGTGCAACATGGCTGCCGCCATTCGAGCGACTCGCTCGTATGTATTCTAAATGGCAGATTCTACGCTTACGAGAATACTTGATTAGTTGGTAGAAGTAATTACACATTAATGAGCAGAAATCATTTTGAAAGAACAAAGTGTTTTTTGCTAAGAATCAACTTAAAAAATTACATCAGGAAATGCATACAGTTTTGGAACAATGCGAGGGTGAGTAAATGATAACAGAATTTCTTTTTTTTGGAGGGCCATCACTTTAAACTTTGATTCCTTCTTCTGTTGAACACAAATTATGAGATTTTGAAGAATGTTAAGCAGTTTTGGTTCCCAATGACTTTGCATTTTTTGTCCATACAACAGTCAACGGAAACAGAAACTGTTTGGGTTACCAACGTTCTTCAAAATGTTTTATTTTGTTCTCCAGAGGAAAGTCAGTCATACGGTTTTACATAAAACATGAGGGTGATACTGAGTCAATGACAGAATTTTCATTTTTGGATGAACTATCGCTTTAAATTGATTAAGTACACTCCCGACAGTGGGTTAATAAAATAAAAAATGTCTAAATTATTCTGAATTTCTAATTGACATATTACTGACAACAAAAAACTTTTTTTTTTATTTACTCGCGCTCATGTAGTTAAAAATCTGTTATTTATTTATGGAATACAAATGGAACAAAATAGCCACTATTCACTGAAAATCTTCACATCCACTGGAGCTTACGAATCTTATTCGTGTCAAATATGTTGCCATTCAACACATTGCTACATCGGTTCTCATGTTTCTCATAATACAGGGTTTCTCAAACTCGGTCCTGGAGGGCCACTGTCCTGCACAGTTTAGCTCCAACCCTGATCAAACACACCTAGCTCTGAGTTTCTAGTGATCCTGAAGACATTGATTAGCTTGCTCAGGTGTGTTTGATCAGGGTTGGAGCTAAACTGTGCAGGACAGTGGCCCTCCAGGACCGAGTTTGAGAAACCCTGTCATAATATATGGGGTGGAAAATGACATTCAAAATGCAGGGGGAGTTTCTCCCCAGTGAATTATGCTTTGTAATTTTGCTTGTTCTTTACACACAAGTTAGCAGATGCCTTCAGAAGACTTGGAATATAGCGAATGAGTTGTATGGACCACTTTTATGGTGTGTTTTTGTTTTGTTTTTGGGCTTGACATTCATAGTCGCATTCAACTTCTTAATGACATGATGAGTGTAAATAATAATTGAATATTTTTGGAAATATTAAGCTTAAGTGTATGTATTATACAAATGTAACTGTCTTGATGGCAATAAGGTAGTATGTAAGTACATTAAGGTAAAGGCTTCCTCAACAATTAACCAGCCCAAAATGAATTAGGTTACAATTAACTATAAATAAAACATTAAATCTAAACAAATTGTCAAATATTAGGCAATACAAACAAGTTGTCTCTTAGAGCCAGCGTTCAGTTACAGTGCAGCCGCATTGCAACAGCGCAGGTCACTCAGAAACATTACCAGACCAAATGCATGCCAAAGGTTGATGTACTTTAATCATGTGCTCGGTCGGTGGCCTGACAGCACCTTTATCGGCTATATCAGTTTAAATAGCCTGCAAAAAAATTATAAGAAAATGTACTTGCAACATGTCTGGAAAGTTAACATCAGTTTGGTTCCTCATCTTTGTTCGCACGGTGCTCTTTTTCCTCTATATATATATATATATCCAAGCTAACAAGCTACACTGCAATCACACAACTCGTTACAAGGTTAATATTTAAGCTGCTATAAGCCATTCCACACAACACAGAAGTCTGCCAACACATATCTCAATCTTCTATTTGTTTAGTTTAGTTTAATGTCATTTTCAAGCTAGTTAACTCTAATAATAATAATGTAGCTAACACGACCTCACCAGCTGTTAACGTTAACGTTACCTCTGGCTAGCTGGCTAATTAATCTGCTCCGTGACCTATATCTGATGTTTATATGCACACATTATGCATTCAGAGCGAAAATAATAACATAAAGTGAATACAACCCCTCCTAGTGCATAAAGAAAGGGAAACGCGAACTGTAACTCGTGATGAAGGCTGGTAAAGTAGGTTTATTGGCTACAGTTGTTTGTAAAGTTAGCTTTAGCACAGCGGCTAACCTCTCGGAGCTGATGGCAGCGGCAGCGGAGCTCAAATCTTCATGACGGATGTTGCGGATCGCAGCGCTCGCCCTGCATTTCTACTCGCTTTAAATCTTCTGCTGTTGCTGATCTCAAACCTCAACTGTCTCGCCGTGTTCCTCTCTCTCTGGTCTGGAAATCAGCTGTTGGAAATAGCGGTAGTGAGGGAGAAGGAGGAGTTGAGAGAGGGGGATGGAGTGAAAGAAAAGAGGGATGAGTGTATGGGGGAAGGGAGGACCACCGGTGTAAACAATGCTAGAGACGCAGTTTAACCGTTCACTCTTGTCTTGTGTTAATAATACACCCACTTACACGATTAGGGTACAAATTATAGAGTAGTAGCTTTTTTTTAAGCTTTTCCTTTTAAGATTGGTGAAAGGAGGTGCTTAACCTTCAGAACATATTGTCAGAGGTTTTACCTGAATTTGAGACTGTCTAAATAATACATAGTGTGCTTTAGATATGTATGTTGTTTTTTTTGTTTTGTTTTTCAATCATTAACAGGCTCGAAAGGTTAAGCTTGATGAACACAAGTTACTACAATTAGTATAAAAACTGGGAAATATTATTTGCATGTTTTCTTGCCATGCTATAACGCCCCAATATTTAATAATTAAAGTAATAAAACATATTTATAATTTTCTATATTTGTTACATTCAATTTATTAATTTCCTATTATGTTAATAATTGTTCTTAAAATATTAATCCCCTGGTTTCACAGTCAAGCTTTAAGACTAAACTGCATGTTTGGGCTGTTGTAACTGAAAGCAACTTGCAATGACAGATCTTAAAATGCACACCAGTAATGTTTTTTTATTTTTTATGTAAGGCTCTAGAAAAGCTACTTAAATGTCCTAATTGAACTAAGGCCTAATCATGGCTTAATCTAAGCCCTGTCTGTGAAACCGGGCCTATATTTATTGATATCTGTCAATTAGACAGTTTTTTCTTAAATTATGTTCATTTTCATTTTGCACCTTTTATATTGTATTTTACATAGCAATACTGTAAAGGCTTTGACAATATGAATATTTGCCATGCCAATAAAGCACCTTAAAACTAAAAACTGAAGCTAAATATATAAAATATGATGACCTATGATATTAATTGTTGTATAGTGTGAAAGTTTGAGACCTCTGAGGTGGGACAGGCATTTGATGTTTTCAAAATTAGCTATGTTTTGTGCTATATTTATTTTATATTAGATCGTTTTTTTAAATAACATATCTAATAGTTCATGTTACAAAAAAATGGTATTATGTTGTGTAAAAAATCCTCATTTTCTTTCAAAAGAATAATTTCCCCTCCCATTTTTATCACTACAGCAACCGTGATTCAAATAGATAAATGCACATACACATGATATCTCAATAAAGCAAGCGAGACAGCAATAGTTAAATTCAGTATAATTAGGTGCATGTTCATTATACATAGATTAATTAGGATAGGAGCACATCGACACCAACACATATTGGCGTTAAACAAGCATCAACACAAACGTAATTGGAAACATAGGTTACAGATCTTATTCAATATAATCAACATTGTTACATTTGTTTAACGTCTTGAGTCCAAAAAAATAATAATAATATATCGATATCAATGAGAAAAATATCAAAGGAGGCAATGAACAATAGACACATTTTTAGTATTCACGTATACTATGTACATTGCAAATATAAATATTTTGTCCTTGTGACCACGTTTACATGAGAGGAAATGGCACTATATTTGATCCCCTTAAATGTTGTCATTCATGTCAAGATCATTTATGATGGAATAATCTCCTAAATTCATTTATAAAATGCATCTCTTCCTGAACTTCAAGATCATGTAGATATGAGCCATTATAATACAAGGAAATGGTTGGGATGCATAATGTGTCGATTCCTCTCAGTGCTCTACATTCCTCAACAGTGGATTTTTTTTTTTTTTTTTTAAATAATGAACTGGGACAGCACTTAATAACAGCCTACATTTAAAACCAGTGATCTCTCCAATGGGACTTTGCAGGAAAATGTAGCGACACCCAAACTAGATGTCTATCAGATCTTTGCAGGCTCTTCTTCAAAACACTGTATCCATATTTAGACTGTATCCATCAGACCAGATCAAAGAATACGCAATCCAGTGAGACTTGCTGCTCGGTCTGCACATAAAAGTGAATCTGAAGCAGGTTCATGTTTCTTGAGTTCATTCAAAAGTCACACTTGTTTTGAGGAGAGTCGTTCATGTCCAGCACAGTGGCAGCAAGATTTGAGGTGGATGGGAGGGGCAGGTTTCCATGGCTATCCTTGTGGAATGAGAAAACAGGTGAGGTTTGATTGGTAATGCTGATTTGCATACAATCACATTTCTCTATTAATAAACAAATTATATAAAAAATGTAAATTACAAAAACAGATTTTTTTTTATCACTTAACAGTGATATAGCTAATTTTTAAAATGTAATGTAATTTGTTTATTAATAGAGAAATGTGATTGTATGCAAATATCTAAATATTTATTCATTTTCTCTACAGTGGCTAGAAATGTGGGGGGTTTTATGTTTTTTTTTTTTAAAGATGTTTTTTGGACCATCATTTTGGACCAGTAAAGGCATTTATAATGTTTTTAAGAATTCTATTTTCTCGATTTCCACAAAAATATTAAGCAGCACAACTGTTTTCAACATTGATGACGACGAGAAATGTTTCTTGATCATCAAATCAGCCTATTAGAATGATTCTGAAGGATCATGTGACAGACTGGAGTAATGATGCTGAACATTCAAGCTTTACCAACACAGGAATAAATTACATTTATAACAGATTCATATAGAAAACAGTTATTTTAAATTCTAATAATATTTCACAATTTTATTGTTTTTACTTAATTATTTATCAAATTAATGCAGACTTTGACCAAATTACCAAATTGTTGATTCATTTAAATTAGGGATGCACGAAATATCGGCCACCATATCGGTATCGGTCGATATAGGTTCATTTTTAATGTTATCGTTATCGGCCCGATAAGAAAATTTTGCCGATATATTACAGCCGATAAATAATGAATTATTTCCCTTTTTTACATTTATTATACTTCAGATTGCCCTGATGGTTTTGAATTACTTGAAATATGACAGTTAAATGCAACATGTGCTTACAAGTCTGTAATAAAGAACATTACTATTGTGTGCTTGGGACATGGATTTTAATGGTGAAACTTTTGTTTTTGTAATCAGGCTCTCAAAAATTGCATCAAAATTTGGATTTATCCGGTTATACCGGTTATACTGATACCTGTTATCGGTATCGGCCAAAATTTTCATATCGGTGCATCTCAAATTTAAATGGCAGTTTGAACTGATTCACAGAAATTAAACAAACTTAATACGAATAATAAAACATCCACTAATCAGAAGACAAGCAGAGATCGTGGAATCAGTCTTTAGGAAAATGAATGGACAAATTAAAATTCCATTAAAATCTCTGCAACTTTCAATTATGTGGCAGCAAAATCATTGCAAATATATTGTGAATATCTGATTCATCAATCTAGTTCCTTTGCTCACCTGTCCATCTTAGGCCCATCTTCTTGCACATTTTTCTCCCATCCCACCCATTAATCCCGCTTCATCCACCCCGCCCTCCCTCCTCGTGGTGTGCTGTGGGCTAGCTGTGGCTCTGAGGAGCAATGCTGGAGCAGTCAGTCACCAGCAGCCCAACTGTGACTGGAGTGCTGGAAACAGGAGTGGCTGTGCCCACTGTCTGCACTGAACTGCTGCTGCTGCTGATGGGGCAAGGATCGTTGGGGTCCGTTTGGTTGGCGTGCGTGGCCATGTGACCCTGCAGCTGCGTCGGCGTCTTACAGTGAACCCCACACAGCTGGCATAACAGCACCCCGCCTGGGCCTGAGCCGCGGCCGACCCCACTCTCCTTCCACTCTTGCCCATGGTGCTTTTGAGCGTGGACGCGCAGGTACGTCAGCGTGGTGAAACCTAGGGGGAAACAAGGATGATTTTTATGAAAAATGTAATTGTTGTCTCTTGTCACCTTCTCAGTGCTGTAAATTATACAGGGAACCTCCTAACTTGGTACATTATAAAATAATTCATTTTAAAAATGAACAACAGTGCCCAAACTATGCAGTTTAATTTTTATTTATTTAAACTCCCATGATAAAGTATAGAACATTTGTGAGTCTTTTTAAATAATTAATTAAAAGGATCAGCTCATAAGAGTCTTTTGAGCCAAAGAGTAAGTAGCCGAATGATTCAGTCTACAGAGCCATAGTAAAATATTATGTGTTAAAATGTTAATTAACAAAAGTTAAAGTCTGAATTAAATTAGATGAGATAAAAAGTCAGAAACAATACAAAGACAATAAATAGTCAGCATGTCTTTCTTTTAAGATGTCACTTGCTGCCTGCAAAAACATGCAGCCAGCATAGACCAATTCACAAGCAAATGGCTGAGTTGTTTTTAATAAATTATTTGGTGAAACCAGTTACTGAATTTATATCTGACTTGTCATGTTTTTGATGTTTCCGTGTAAAAGTTTAAAAGTTTGAGGTCAGTAAGATTTTAGAAGATTTAGAAAATTAAATCAAAAGTAAAGAATTAATAAAAAATACAAAAGATTTCTATTTCAAATATATGCTGTTTTTTCCTGTATCCTTCTATTCATCAAAGAATATCAGTTTCCACATAAATATTAAGCAGCGCAACTGTTTTCAACATTGATAATAATAATTCAAGTTTCTTAAGCAGCAAATCATCATATTAGAATGATTTCTGAAGGATGTGACACTGAAGACTGGAGTAATTAAAAATTCAGCTTTGCATCACAGGAATAAATTACATTTTAAAATATATTAAAATAGAAAATGGTTCATTTAATTTGCAATATTTCACAATATTACTGTTTTATATACTGTAAAATATTACTAAATTTATGATCAAATAAATGCAGCCTTAGTGAGAATAAGAGACTTCTTATAAAAACATGAAAAAAATTGACTGACCCCAAACATGAACAGCAGTGTGTATTACATCATATATAAAGATACACATTCACAAAAGTTTTAAATAAACAAATAATAATATAATAATAAAAGGTAACCACTAACCACAAATGAAATAATCAATGACTCACTGCGGTTGCAGAGGTGGCAGATGTGATGCTGTGATTGGTTGTGGACCCTCATGTGATCTGTGATGTAAGCAGGAGAGAGAAGTTTGCCACAGATGTGGCAGGGAACCTTATCCTCGTGTCTGATCATATGAGCTCGTAACCGGTCTTTAGTAGCGAACGCGGATTCGCAGGTCTGCACAAACAAACAAAGCGGTTCATCAAACACAATCTTCATCATGGTATTCCATCTCTATCCCTATTCGCCTTCATCACGCACATCATGACTCATCCTCGACACACGCACTGCCAGACACATATGGCTGCAGCCCACATACACGTCTTCACACACACGAGCAGAGAAGCACATGCAAGAGCTCTGCAATACTGTCATAAAATGGCCTGAAGTTTGATAAAGAGCCAAAACAAACAAGGCAGGATGATTTAAAAGAATATTCTGGTCCAAGGCTTTCCAAGGCTACATTTATTTGATCAAAAATACAAAACAGTGATATTGTGAAATATCAATTCTATTTGAATATATTTTAAAATGTAATTTATTCCTGTGGTGCATTATGATCATTACTCCAGTCTTCAGTGTCACATGATCCTTCAAAAATCATTCTAAGATTTGGTGCTAATGAACCATTTTTTTAATAATCAATGTTGAAAACAGTTGTGCTGCTTAATATTTTTGTGGAAAAATTTATTATTTTTCTTTTATGAAAAAAAAAAAAAAAACATGTATTGGAAAAATATTTTGTTAAAAAGCCTTTTCCGTTACTTCTGATCAATTTAATGCTGAATAAAAGTATTAATTTCTTTCCTAAAAAAAGTGAAGGTTATTTTAAATTGCAGCATTATTTAATATTGTTTACAATAATACTGTTTTTACTGTATAACTGGTCAAATAAATGCAGCCTTGGTGAAAATAAGAGACTTCTTTTAAAAACATTAAAAAATGTAACTGACCTCAAACTTTTGAACAGTAGTTTTATATTACAGCATAGTTAAAGATACACATTCACAAAAGTGTTTTGTTTAATAAATATATGATAATAATAAAAGATAATAGGAGATCAAAGTAATACATAATTTTTTCATGATTATTTGATGATAGAAAGTAAATAAATGAACACTTTTTTTGTTTTAAAGCCTGAGGAAGAATAGAGGTAATCAAAGGCACGTCAAAACACATAGAGCATGCAAGAGGAAGTTAAAGACAGTAAGAGAAAGAAAAATAGAGAGAGGAAGACAGAGAGACTAGAAAAGTAGAGCTGTATCTGTATTACCGGACATTTGAAGGGTCTTTCTGTAGAGTGCACCTGTCGCACATGACTGTTGAGATGGTCAGGCCTGGAGGAGACAGAGAGAGGGCTCAACCAAAGAATACAATACACACAAAACCACAGTAACCAGCAGAGACCCTTGTGCGTGTGTGTGTGTGTGTGTGTGTGTGTGTGTGTGTGTGTGCATGCTGCACTTCATCTACTGAACTAGAGTCAGCAGAGATCTGTCTGTGGCATCAGGACTCCTTTAAAACAGCAGGATGGCATGGGTTGTACAGTTGTTTTCATTAATTATATACATATTTTCACGTAGCAGATGCTTTTACCCAAACCATCTTGCATTCAAAAGTAAATCTTTTTTTGATCAGCATTTGCACACCATGGGAATCAAACCTGTGACCTCAAAGTTGCAAGCGCTGTTTTATCAGATGAGCTGCTGAAACTATAGTTATACATAAAAATAATATAATATAATGAATTATATATAATATAATGTAGTTTATACTATAAATATGTATATTTTAAATTTGGAGTTGGGAAGATTTTTTTATGTTTTTGAAAGAAGTCTCTCATGCTCACCAATGCTGCATTTATTTGAAAAATTTAATAATTTATTCATGTGATGGTAAAGCTGAATTTTAAGCATCATTGCTCCAGTTTTCAGTATCACATGATCCTTCAGATTTTTTTTTTTTCAGGACTCTAGAAATCCATTCCTAGAACTAGAAATGTTTTGTAACATCCTATTTTCAGAAATCATTCTAATATACTGATTTGATACTCAAGTTACAAGTTATTGTCAATGTTGAAAACAGTTGTGCAGCTAAATATGTTTTTCATTTTTTTATACATTTTTATTTTAATATATAGTTTCAGGATTTATTGATGAATACAAAGTTAAAAAGAACAGAATGTATTTAAAATAGAAATATTTATATTATCATAATATTAGAATGATTTCTGAAGGATCATGTGACACTGAAGACTGGAGTGATGCTGAAAATTCAGCTTTGCATCACAGGAATAATTACATTTTACAATATTACTGTTTTTTTCTGTATTTTTGATCAGATCAATGCAGGCTTGATGAGAGACTTCTTTCAAAAACATTAAAAATAGTAATGTTACTTTATTGGCCTAAGGTCAAGTGAAAATGAGACCAGGCAAAAACATTTTTTTTACTATTGGCTCGACTTATTGTAGTGCTCTGCACATGGGTGTAGATGTGTGTTGAAATATATGAGACAGATTGATAAATACAGACAAGTCATTTTTTCCTCATCACTAACCTATTTGCAGTCTCAAATTAGTAATTAGGTCATTTCTCCATAGCTTTCAGTTAAACACTCAGAGTCCTCGACCACTGTCAGAACTGCAGTATAATGCTCACTGCTGAAACCTGCTGTGGACTGGCCTGATAAACAGTTTGTCCTCATAATCTCAGCTCACTGATGGATGTTTATGCAACTAGTGTGCAGGTGAGCAAAGCTTTTTCTCTTACCGTGAGAAGCCCTTGGCGCAGTGCGGACACACGTAGGGTTTCTCCACTCCTCCCTGGTGTGACCGAACATGATAACTCATTCGATCCTTTCTCTTAAACCGCTGTTGGCAGATTGGACAGGAATACGGCTTCTCATCCGAATGGGACAACCGATGCCGGTTAAGATGGTACACGTCCCTGAACGCCTTCCCACATGCCTCACAGGCATGGTTCTTCCTGACTGGATTGGGGTTAGGGTTGGGGTTGGGATTAGGATTGGGAGTTGGATTGATGGGTAACGGGTTTGTTATTGGGATAGATATTTGAATCGGGGTGGGATTACTTAGGTTATCGTTGATGTTGCAATTTGCTGCAGCCTGAAAAACAGTAACACAGAATTTCAGATTTTATGAAACAAGTTTTTGTGTTTAGAGCCACAGCAGATCTTTCAGTGTCTTCTGGGTACAACAAGCACAATGTTTGCTGACCTACTAACCAACTGACTGTAAGTGTTCAACAAATGAGGTGAGAGCAGGAATGAGACCATGTTACACAACCGCTGACGCCATAGCCTGATTTTTGCAGTCTTGGGAATTGTTTGAAACCGACTATTTTAGTTCATTACGGGAGAGAAAAAAATGATGAAATAATGTTAAATGGCACTTTCCATGAATAGTATACAAATTAGTGTCCCATTTACTATTTGAGCGTCATAAATGTCATGTTTTTGTGATATGAGACATGATAGGTAAAACTATTAATCTGTCTAAAATTAGCCATTCAAACCTAAAGGCTGGAATAACTGAAACTGGTTGCAATAATGTCAAACCTGTTTGTGTTTGACAATCAACCTTTTCTATTTGTTAAGCACCTTGTTTCGCTAACCATTTGTTTAGATTTATTTTTTTATTTTTTTTATTTTTAGCTTAGAGTTAAAAATGAGAGACAATGGCATGAGGGGAAAAGTCAAAGCAAGAACAAGGGAAGTGCAGCAAAGGTATGCAAAGTATTAACCAAAAGACACAAATCAACCCAACCTGCACCATTGTCCCAGTAACCACCACTGCAGTAGGGAGGGTCTGGTTCACTGTCATGGCAACCGTTGCCGGGGCGATAGATACAGCGACTGTTTCTACCTGCTGATTGCAGATTGGGGAAGGATGGACCATGGGGTCGACTGCCGTGGGGATGGAGGCAGGTATAGACAGCTGGAGGAGAGAAAGGGGGATGGTCTGCCTCTCCAATCGTGCTCCAGCCTTCCCTCCGTCTACTTTCTCTCTAGCGGCTCTGTCCTTCATCTTCACTCCAGTGTGGACAGACTGGTGACGCCGCAGGTTGTAGCTGTTCTTAAACTGCTTATTACATATGGAGCAGATGTGTGCGGGCCGGGCTGGTCGCGTGACTGGCTTCACTGGGAAAGAGAAGGTTAAAGGACACTTTCAGTATGCTATGCATACACAGGTGTAGTCTATTTGTTGCAAACAAACACCTAGGCCAGGATTAGGAAGGAACTCTAAAACACAATGCGCTCTTTTGCAAGTTCCTACTTAAGAGCTTGGACGCAGTAATTACAATAAGATGTGAAATCGCATGGGCAATTTCATTCTCCAGTTTCTTTCTCTCCACTTACTGACAAAAACTGGATGGATTTTCACTAATGCATCAAACTTAAGTGCAAAAAATGCTTTATCTATGTATTTTATCATTCTCTTGCTTTTAGAGTATTTTCAACTAATGGATTAGAAAAAGATTTGCAGTACAGGCTTCAAAGACTGAACCAAACCAACCACCTCCAGTTCCCTTTTAAAATCGCGTTCTGTGGGTAAAAAAAAAAATATATATATATATATATATATATATATATATATATTGAAAACTATGATTTTACCCCCCAGAACGTGATTTTTACCCCCCCCCCATTTTATTTATATTCATTTATCAGCTTTATTTTTATACATTTTTGTATGTCAGCTTTTGCCAACATTTCTTTAACTTTAATTATTTAATATAATACTTGTATATATGAAGAGTTCAGATGCAAAAGCCTCTAAGTGCCCTGTAAAATTTCCTTCTAGAATGAGCATTTTTATCAAGCTCGTATATTTAAGTTCAGTAATTTCACTTTAATGACAATTAATAGGTCATTTTCATTGCCATTTAAGTGAAATAACTGAATATAAACATGCAAGCTTGATCAAAAAGATCATTCTAGAAGAAAATTTCAGATGGCACTTAGAGGCTTTTACATCTGAAGTCTTCGTATATTCTTTCGGCTTTATTTCAATTACCAATTTTTAATAGTTTCAGTTAACAATAAAGACATTGATTTGAACGTTTTTGGAGAAGATTTCAGTCCAGATCTTGAATTAGCTTTGCTTGGGTGTTCTGACCCTATCTTGGCATTAACACATTCTCAGCAACTGTCTCTTATTATGTTTGTTATGGTGGTGGCGGCTAAAAGGGTGATCCTGATGGAGTGGAAGTCCACCTTAACACCCAGCTTTCATAAATGGCTGGCTGAAATGGTTGCCGCTCTAAACCTCAAAAGGATTTTTTTTTCTAAGGTCGAAGCTTCTAAAAAAAATTGTTTTAGGTATAGCATACTTTAAGTATACATTTTGTGAGATTTCGATCTGTTTTATGTTTGTATAAAAACTGTTATAAATAAATAAAATAAACAAAAAGACATTGGTTCATTAACCTGGTTTCTGTTTTTATAGTAACAGCAACTTCTCTGAATGGCAAATCTCTCTTCAGGTATAGAGGGTAACAGAGCCCGCTCCCATTTTCAACGGCGCTGGTTCCAGAATTATTCTTTCTATTCATTTTTCCCATAGGGATTTCCCACCAGCTAAAAGGTGAATCACAACAATACAAACTTTGATTCGAAAGCATTTCTTTTGAAAGAATTTGAAAATCAAACAAAAATACAAAGGTTCAAGACTCTGTACTAAACGGCTTTACTGAGGGAAAGAACTACAATCTCATGAAACATTGCGGACAGCATAATCAATATAAAAATGATGGAGAAATATAAAACTATTAATTTACAAATGTTGATTATATTTATAAAACAATATAAGTTTATTGCAAAATATGCATGTATACAAACGTTTGAGTATTTTGAGAGCGTGGAGAAATCGACTCGATTACGTCATTCGCAGCGCTTCATGGGAGTGGGTGGAGCTAAAGAGCTTTTTTGAAGTGTGTTGCTTTTTTTCGACACTCTGACTGGTGTCATTTTTTCACCGGGAATTCCACTGTTACACACAATTATTTAAAAATAAAAATAAGCATAATGCGGCCTGACGGCTTTAGCAGAAGCAAATACCACGGATTCTGGATGGATTTGGATGGTCTTAAAAGGTTTATAAGTTACTGTTCAAAATCAATTTCCTTATGGAGGAAATTATTTACTGCCGGAACCCAACTGTAGCACAAAGAGAAAACTTGCAGGAATCCTTAATAATATTCCAACCTTATGCAAATAAATGGATCCATCAGCATTCTTCTCACCCATTCAGGCTACATTATTCTCCAATCTCCGGCAGCCACTAAAGTCACAACTACAAACAGTCTAACCTCGTTTTCTCCCTTCCCACCGTCCTCTTTTGCCCCTCCCTCACCCGGTACAGGCTCCTCATTCAGCGCTGCTGTGTCCACCGTGGATGGGGGCGGGGCTATGTGCTCAGGGGGCGGGTCCTGAGCGGGATCCGTGAGCTCCGGGAGAAGATCTGATTGGAGGGTCGCGTCAGTTTGGGACTGTGAAGGCGGAGTTGTCTGTGAGAAGGGGCAAATTCACAGATTTTAAACATTCTTTTGCCTTAACTTGTGAATGAAAGTACATTATGGGCAAATGCTAACTATTATGATATACATTTTAATTAAATAACAAAATAGCTATTGACATGATTATATGACATATAATCTTTGCCTTACCTGAAAGAGGAAATTGCTCCAAGCTGCATCCATCATGACGTGTAGAACAGGACAGATGCCGTTTGAAATCAACTAGTCGATTTTTTTTTCCCCACAACGAACGACTTCTCCCACTATTTTACCACATGTATATATGCTTTGTATTCAAAATGTAAAACTACCATATGTATAAAGATATGTTATTGAAATTTAAAAAGTGAAAGAATGCAAATTGCTCTGACAGTCATAAATTAATATCCATTTTACCATGGATCCATTTCAAAATACTAAAAAACATTAAGAAATGACAGCTGTCAATCACAGTCCTTGTTATTAACACCTCATTGCCACATAACAGTGGCCAATCATGCTTAAAATTTAATATAAAATTAATTTCTGCATTTTATGTTTTCTTGTTAATTAGACCGATGTGCAATAATTCATGCAAGGATAATACAATTATAATGGCAGTTTAATGTTTCATTTGCTCTCAGCGGTAGCATGGCGTTGATAAAAATATTTCCATCATTTTTTTTATTATAAGATTCTCCATCCAGGCCCCGAGCGGCATCTGCGCGAGCCTCGGCGTTGCGTTAAATCTCATTCGTGTCAGGCGAGCGGTTCAGCGGTCGTCGTCCATGGCTCCGCCTCGGCATTTCAATCGAGAGGATGACATTTTTTCCTTTTTTTTCCTGCAATACTCTCACCCTCCCACCCTCGCTCTTTCTTCCTTTTCTTTTTTTATCCCGTCTTCTCTGCCCCGCTATCTCTCCCCCACCGCCGTGTCCCCCTTGTTTTAAAGGGATAGTATATTTTGAGTGAACACCCCCTCTTGTGTCTTCGTCCCCTCCTCCACGCGATGCTCTCGAGCGCGGTGTCGTCCTCTCGCGCCCCTTCGGCGTTTGTGTTCAGCCGACGCAAATTACACCATAAACATCGAGATCAGTTTAAAGACACCATCAGCGCAATCTTCTCTAAAACCTAAGTCTACAACACAAAGATTATCTGTGGTAGACAACTGGACGTTCGTATGGGGGAAAAAAATGTCGCAGGTCCTTAAAGGCAAAGACGCACGCAGACGCAGCTGCGGTAAATAATAAGCGGCTCTAGATCACTGCCGATAATAATTGTACGCGCCCAATGGGACTAAACACGTATATCAGACTCACTCCCAACCAAAGTTTTTTTTTGGTTCCCGGTGTAATATTTTATTTCTCTCTCAGAACAGCGCTTTTTCTGACTGGAAATAGGACGTTTATTTTAGGCTGTGCGCGTCATGGTTCAGAGAACGTCCCTTCAACGTTCACCGAACATTACACCAGCAGCATAAAGGCTGTCCTGTTTTCATACATTGTTGTAGTCATGAAAACAAACCAAAAACATCACACATAATATGTTGGATTAAATGCGAAATGCTCTTGAAACTCAGCAAAAGGAAGCCGTACACACTAACACAGATAACATATCATCAAGTAACAGCTACAGGGCTGTTGTAATTGAAATAAATAAATGAAGAAATAACAGCTGCATCTTGGTGTCAGGATAACTTTATTGTCAATTCACCTGTTACAGTACAAAATACTTTTCTCCACAATCGTATAACTCTCATAATTCTGATCATTTATATAACAACAGCTCTATAACAGTATGTCTACTCCTCTACCACAACCCAATAATACATTCAGAAGGCTTTGGACAAAAATAATGGCAGAGCCACTTGTATAATATAATAATGGCTTCACACTCTTCAAACTAATATTCAAACAGATAAATGCAACAAAAACATAAAAGTCTAATAAAAAACAGGCTCATTTACAGACAGTTCAGTTCATAATTAAATAGCACACAACTAATGATAAAAACAAACACCAAATACAGTGACACTCAAGTGACTTTCAGTCGAAGTGTGGAATGTGCCTGTCTTGTATGTGAATGCGTGTTTGGAAATGTTGCTTTTAAACAGCTGAGCTATTCTAAATCCCATTAAAATTATGCATGATTATTCCATTAACAAATAAAACAACCAAACAAATAAATAAAAATACTATGATGACACCCCAAAGATGACATAAATATGGTCCACTCATAGTGCAGCTAGTTCCATCAACAGAAATGGGAAACTATTACAACTACAGGAATATGGATGAAACTCGGAAGATATTTCCCCTGGTATCATACCATTGATAATCTATATTCAAATAAATATAAATTCTCAGTGTGGCTTTGCAAGGTCCCGTGATTGATTTCCATGATCTCATCCTCATCTGTACTTGCCGATGTTCTCGTAACACTTTTTCTGCTCATCATCTTCGCTCTGCCTTCGTCTCTGTTTTCTTGGTTTGTGTATCCTCTCATCCATCACTGTGCTTTGCTCCGCTCTCTCTCACGGTCAGCCACGTCGATGGCAGCCATGTTGCGGGAGGCGGTGATGAGGTGGAGGAGACTTATGCCAGACTTCAGCAGAGAGACCACGGCACAAACTCCCAGCAGCCATTGCAGCCACACTGGACAGAACGAGAGATATGATGCAACCAATATTTTAGTCAAATGTAATCTGTGTGCTTTAACTTTGTTGTAGTGTGTACATATGAATTCAACACTACTTCAATGAATAAAACTGGCAAAAGGAAATAATTAAGCAAGACTTTAGAAAGAGCCTGCTGATTCTCACCCTGGGGTTCCTCGATGTAGTACATTATGTAAAGCAGACAGAAGAACAGTTCGTTCCCCATACACATAAAAAACAGCACCGGCTGTGGAAAAAACACTGATGTCAGAACAGCCAGTACATGTGAACTTCTTCACTAGATATGCATACTTTAAGAACGACCCATTAAGCTTTTGATGGGAGTTCCTGACTGTGTGAATGAGCGAGCGTGAGTGAGGATGTTACCCTGGATGTGTAGTAGAGTCGTAAGATGGGGTTTCCAGAGAGGTCAATGGTTTTGTGACTAGTTGCTCCCTTCATCATGGAACTGGAAGAAAAGAACCAGAAAAAAGGCACACCCATATCTTATTAAAACGATTTATGTAGGTCACAGAGGTAAATTAAATACAATATATTTAAATATTATATTATAAAATTGGATTCTAGAGGTCTGTGGAGATCAATGAAGGTTTTATTTTTTATCTACATTCATTTTTTTCATGTTCTGAAATGCATTACATCATCTATTAGTGTTGTTTATTGATTTTGATAACTAAAAGAAAGAAGAAAAATCACAGCCAGTAAGATCATTAAAATGCATTTGCAAAATAGATAAGGTTTCCATTTCATGCCAACTTTAACAATGATTTATGCATAGGTATATTTACTATAAAATGCATAAATAAAATCAATTATAAAACTGAATTCCTGGGGTCAGCGGAGATCCATTTTGTACTCTTAGAGAAGATATATAAAATAATTTCTGATTATTTGAAATGAACATTAACCAATATTATACCATGGTCTGGGTGAATACTCGATTCTGATTGGCTGCAGGGTGTCCATTAAAAAGTGATAATGTACACCTAGGAAAGGCGTCCCGTCAATTTGCCTCAAACCCACTGATCAACTGCTGCGGTCGGGTCGCTGTGGCCACGTTGCTTGGCAACGCCTGTATACGGGAGATATTAAATAGTGCGACTTAATAAATAAAAACCCTCACGATTTTTACTCTAAAACACATTAAAGTATTATTAATTGATTAAATATTTCTTTCTTTCGTAAGTGACCATGGTATAAGCGGGTTAATGCCCTTCGAGGTGTCCATTGTCAGGTATTAATGGACTCCGCTGCGCGTCGGACGGTTCACGCCTCGCCGTCGTCCATTAATACCTGATCATGGACACCTCGTCGGGCATTAACCCTTACTTCTTATATATACATCTAATAAATTACTGATTTTAATAAGGATTAATATAAATAACCTTTCTAATTGTGCTTTCAAATATAGCTCAAGACTTTTTGAACAATAAAACTGCAATTGAATGTCAGTAGTATTATATCAGTAATGGAGGCGCATTTCATTTGGCAATTTCAATGGAATAAAAGCAGACAGCAAATTAGCAATTAGACAAGTGTAGCGTGCAGCAGAGAGCTATGTGCGGGGGTTGCAGTGGGGTCCCATGTTGCACAAGTGAACAGTGCCAGTCTAGACAAAATGACTATGTAGCCTATGCCTAAGTGTATCAGCTTGGGCTGAGATCATCTGTAAACATAAAGAGAGATTTCTAAGCCTCTAAGTACGGTCTTGAATCAACTGCTTTATGCATGCACATATCAGGTGGTGCTTATAGGCCACGTACACACTGTAAAGTTTCAGGAGT
The DNA here is from genome assembly GCF_964197995.2 of Scardinius erythrophthalmus. Classification (NCBI taxonomy): domain Eukaryota; kingdom Metazoa; phylum Chordata; class Actinopteri; order Cypriniformes; family Leuciscidae; genus Scardinius; species Scardinius erythrophthalmus. The sequence goes on from NC_138221.1 coordinate 51,961,208, forward strand.
GAACAGCTTAAATACGGGAGTTAATCCCCTAAATTATTGTTTTGTGTGTGAACTCACTCCCAAAATAGCAATGCTTGACACATCGGTAACCATAGCAACGTTCTGGCCTCTCACGCATTTGGTATATACTACCGTATTTTTGACCAAGATAATATTACAGCTGTCAAAGACTTCATTTTAACCAAACCACACTGACAGAGGCGTCATGTTTTAAGCTTGGAAGGCTGCTTCGCAGAGCACGCTCTTGAAGTGTTGCCATGTCCTCTTATTATAAGAGTTTTTGGGCTTGTTGTTTAGGCCTGGCTCATAAAGCAATACGGTTTACAGTGGAATGAATAAAGGGGGCAACTGTAGACCGCAATATCTTCTTTGCAATATAAAGCATTTGGATCTATTTATGTTTATTATGGGCTTGTTCTTCAATACAAATGAGTCAAAGCTTGTACCTCTTTCCCTGTGGTTTACATTTTAACGCCATTAAAAAATTGTTGTTCAGTTTGGTTCAGTACACATTGTGTAGAATTCTGTAAATGCGGTTGTCACTCCCTTAAATGACTGAACTGTGTGTGTGCACAGAACAGAATTAAGCACTAAAAGGTGAATTGACAACCGAATTTAGCTGAGTGTGTACGTGGCCATAGAGTTAAGGCTGATTTATACAGATTTATACCTACGCCGGAGCCTCTCTACGCTGTAGGCAACGCATTGGTTTTCATTTATACTTCTGCGTCATTGTCCGCGTTGACGCGCAATTACACTTGCAGAGGGAGCATGTGAAACCCGAGGGATCGGTCCTAGCAGACCAATCACAGCGCTTGCATCCGCGTAGAGTTGACGCGCTGTTACATTTTTGGAGAGGTGCACGTCAGGGTACGCCGAAGGGTACGTGCGCTACACACAGCCTACGACGTAGCTACGGCGTGAGTTCGATGCAGAAGTATAATGAGGCCTTTATGCAGGAATGATGTCATTTTGTAGGTCAATCCAGAAGTTAGCATCACCCTGCTTCCCTTGGCAAAAACAGGATTTCTCCATTGATTTTGGATAAAGAATCATTGCAATAATTGCAGAAAATAAGCTCTGTGACCAACAAAAGTTAATGATTCTTACACATTTTGTTCATCATGATAATCTTTACAAATAAACCCAACTTGAATTTTGATATAATAATAAAATCAGTAGAAGTGAAAAGCTAATGTTAAGCTATAGTTTATGTTAAGCTATAAACTAACTACAACACAATGGTATAACTTCATTGTCACCACTAAGTGTCCGACAGCTCTTTCAGTTTTTTATTTACAATCAACAAGCTGGAAAGTTTGAGTTAAAAAAGTCAGCAAGAATGTGATTATAAACACAACAAGGCTGTAAAAGCAGACTATTGAGTAGATGTGTTTTCCTGTTCAACATGATAACATTTAATGTCCCCGACAACCTCTGTAGCCCCATTTAGCCACTTGTCAGCATATGCCCTCTTCAAAACACGTAAAAGCTTAAAAAAAAAAAAAAAAAAATCACATGTGGTCTATTACTTATATATTTTATGTCGTATAAAGTGTGAAAATATATTGAGCTTATGTCAACAGCAGACCTTAATTCAAGCTTTTCACACACACACAAAAAAAAAAAAACACATTGACCCTTGGGACAATGGAACCAGAAGTTAAAAAATGCATAGTTTTTTAGGACTAATGCCTTACGCCTTATTTGGATAAAATATTGGACACACCTGTGCAGGTGCAGCCAGTGGCTGGCCACGTCCAAACACATGCTGAGCTGAAACAGGAAAGTGTAGGACGGGTACAGCAGTGCCAGATTCACCAGCAAACACATGGTGGCACAACGGTCAGTCAACATGTCCAGCATGGCACCAAACTTTGTACCTAAGGGAAAGGCAGGGATGAGAACAAAGAGTGAGCAAAGCACAAAAAGAGGGATAACGTACAACACAGAGCTGCAGATCACTACCTTGATTAAGAGCACGGGCTGCATGTCCATCGAAGGCATCCAACAGGGCACTGAGTAGGTAACAAAACACAGCCGGACCCGGGCAGCAGGGCATCAAGTAGAAGGATACCAGAGCCAGTACAATACGGGCATATCCTATTGAAAGTGTGGAAAAAGATTCAAAGAAAGCATATGAAAAGGAAGAGTACATGCATACACAGGTACTACGAATTAATGTCGGCATGAAACGCAAGTAGCTATAGTCTTTTCTTCCATATCATGATGTATATCTGAGTGATACAGCTTCTTGAAGAAAAAATGTAGGGTGGGAATTGATTGGATCGTTGTGGTTTGCTATTTTTGTGATATAGGCCTAATGTAAGTGACAGGTTGTCCCACTCTCGCGTCAACAAACAGAGAGATGTTTGAGATGTGTGCATTGCACTCAAAAGTGGAGGCAGATAGAAGTGAATTCAGGTTGATAGGGACCCTATTTTTCCCATTTTGCGTCCAATTCAACCTGTATTTACCCTATATGCAGAATTGTAAGTGCCCCCAATTATGTGCCACTACAAAACCACTTTAATCATAATATACATTGCAGCATCACCTCTTTTCGCAGTGTCTTCACGGTTCGATAAAGGATTCAGTCTCTCTAAACTCGTCTGCTCTGACTGGTCAGATATGCATAATGGGTCAACTTTAAGCAGACTAAATAATTGGAGAAGTCCTGCAAATGTTACCAAAGAGAAGTCTGTCGTTTTCACTGAAAGGTCCACAGTTAAGACATTTTGAATAAACCTTACGAGGTCAAATTAGAAAGAAAAAAAGAAACATGCACACGGATTAAATTGTTCACAACATGCATGTATAAAATAGGGTGAATTTGTGTTTCATGTCGACTTGAAATCTTTTATACTACTACATTGACAGTACTATTAGTGGATGAATGTGGCGTTTTAAATGAGCTTCACTCAGTCTAGTGCATTACAGTGACAGCCTATAGCATCAGGTCAAACATCAGCAGGAAGTCAAAACAACCGCTGTAAAACACAACGATCATGCAGACTGGACGCTAGTACAGTCGTACAGACTCTATGCATATTTAAACAAAACATACGTGACCTTTATATACATATGTTTTTAACGAAATAACTATTATCAGTCAGGCTGGAAGCCGCGGTTAAACGTGCGCCGAACTCTGTCGCGCGCTGACGATCCGCGTTCGTTAACTCGCTCGATTGACTCACCGATCAAATTCGGGACGAACAGGAAGATATTTTCTTCGGTCATGGTAACGAGCGCTTTTATTTGGACGGATCCCTGAAAATTCTCTTCTGGGTTTCTATTTCCCTGTAGTTAAGCGTGGCGCGTGACGTCATGATGTCCTGTACGCGCGCACGCCGTCAAAGGAATCCTCCCCTTTAATTGGCACGCGCTCTATCCTCGGTGACATCAAAAGCATCACGTGCCACGGCTGACCCCAAATCAGCTGTGTGTCACTGACAGCACTGTGACAGTGGTATAACGGCAATGAAAAGACATAATTAGTAAAGCATTGCTAGGTTTTTCCAGCATCCATCCATCTATCTATCTAGAGTCTCGTCTATTAACACAGTGGTTGCCGAAATATAAGCTAGGCTACTGTATATATAAAAAATAAAAAATCCGTTAAATTGACCGAAAAATAAATTACGGAAGCAACATTTTAGGTTTTAGATTATATATATATATATATATATATATATATATATATATATATATATAATTTTAAATAAACAGCTTTTCACCTTAGCATTTTTAGTCTTTTACCGTTAAAATCAAGATCTTTTTTTTTTTTTTTTTTTTTTTACAGTGTAGGCCTACAGTCAGTCGGTCATCATTAGCCTACTAAATAAATCCGCATATGGGGCACTTATTTATAAAAAAGCAAAAAAAAAAAAAAGCTGTTATGCTAAAGACAGAGGCATTTATAATAGGATTATGTGACAAACTACAAACAAGTAAAGTCTACATTTAATCCAATGCTGTATTATTACTAATGTAAATGTCAGCTATTGTTTAACTTTACAAAATGTAGTTTATGCTTAAGAAACATTTAAACAGAAACTGTTTTCACATAAAAGGCTCCCAGCAAAGTTCTGGGAAGATTAGTTACTAAACAAACCTAAACATAAAAATTAGAAAACGTTATGTATACGTTTTATATATTAAGCAAGGTTAATCGCCCAAAAAATCTGCAAACCTGCAAAAAAAAGGAGCAACAATAAAGACGACAAAAAAAAAAAAACTAAAAAAGAACATTCTTACAATGTTAGGAACATCTCCAAACTCGTAAGCCACACGTTGACTAATTCTCAGGTTGGAAATACTTCTCTTGTACAAACTGTATCTGTTGTTTAGCCGTTTAAACCCGCAATGCCATTTAAACAAGAACACAGCAGAAAAATAGAATATTTAAAATAGTTTATTACCGCAAAATATCCTATAAATGGGAGTAATTTGCCGACTAGGACTAAAAATAGCTCTACACCAGAGCAAACATGTGGTTTTTTTTGTGTAAGCAACCAGTAATTTCCACTCATGTCCTCTGTCTCTATGGAAACTGTCTTTCCTCTGCCTTCAACATAACCAGGGTGTCTGTGCACGGCAGATGCACACTCTCATCATTCAGAAAACAGGCTAGAAGTGCTGGAAAAAAAAATGGTGCATTAGTCCAGACAGATCACACAGGAAAAGTCATTTTGTTTGTATCCTTTTTAATGACTTGTTAATCATTTTCTGTACAAGTTCTATAACCCATGTGTTAGAGTTCTCCTGTAATCATTTCACCTGAATGTAATTTGGCCTTTTTTCTGAGCTCCCTGAACAACCATGCTCTCCATCAGCCTTTCAAACATCACAATTTTGCAATACATTTCAGCGCAGGCTACACTTTTCCACACATCTGCAACAGCAATTGTCTTTGCACCCTTATAGCTCCAGTCCTTTAAACACTGCAGGATGATGAAAGCAATTTCATATATTTACCTCAAGTTTCTACCACCAGATACTGAAACACCCCCTGAAAGAGGATACACTAATGAGAATCCAGCTGTGTTGCTGTAAACACATTATATGATAGCCCAGAGTTACAGACGGGCTGAGGATTGTTTTCTCCTCTTCTGTCCATAGATGTTAGTAACCAAGCAAGAAAGGACATAAGGGAATGTGGTGATGGGCGGGGAGGCGATGTGAAGTGAACACTGAAAACGGTTGGCCAGGCACAGGGAAGTGAGGTACTGCACGTCTCCTTGGTTCAGGAGGCCGAGGGAGAGTCCGAGTGAACGCTGGTGTCTAAAGAGAGCTGGCAGTGTGGGAGCACAAAAGATTCAAAATAATAACATTGCTGGCAAAATCTAGCTTCATCTTTCACCATGTTCTTAAGGGTATGCTGGAGATTTTGGTTGTCAATGTAAACAGCTTGTGTTGCCTTGTGTCCATTTTATACATACAAATTTTGTAAGCAAAAAACCAAAGTAATGCATTCCAGAAAATAAGATGTAGGGAGAAAAGCCTGCTGGATCAAAGGGGTGGGGGGTGGGGGGTGGGGGGGTGTTTGAGACACTTTACAGTCGTCTAGAAATGTTCTATACAGCTAAAATCTCTTAAAATGTTCTGTACAAGTTTAATACTGGCTCTAAAATACTACTCTCCTGACAACGCACTGCACAAAAGACTCCTACCCTGAGATGTAACAAGGAATGCTGGGATAGGTAGTCCTTTTAATTTTTTTTTATCTAAAACGAGACTCAAAATTCTCACTGAGACACTGCCAACATTTCCCAACTAGTGGTAAGCATTGAAAAAAAAAAAAAAAAAAAAAAAAAAAAAAAAAAAAAAAAAAAGAAATTGTAAAAAGAAAAATTAGTGTACAACACAAATATTGCAGCGGCAGTAGTAGGTGTAATAATAATGACAGTATCTATTTTTTATGTCCCACTTTCCAATTCACATAGCAAAATTATTATTACCCTAAATAAGAGTTAGTGCTTGTATATACACACGTTGTAGAAGTACAATATAGATCAAAAGTGTTGAACAGAAAACAATCTGATGACTTTCCCCGTCAACCCTTCCCACAGGAGATGTATTATACACATATTTATATACTCAAAGTCATATAAACGTCTGTTGCGTATGTTTGTATACAAATGGTCTCTGTACATCACTCTAATGCACAGAAACCTGTAACCCAACTCTCTTATGGACATGTACATCATATTTACAGTGTGCATTTATAGTCAAGGAGATGGCTTACTCACCTAGCCAGGTTCAATCTCTTTTTAAAAGTAATCTTATCACACCTATGCTAAAAACAGACACTGAATGACAGCCCAGTTTAAACCTAAACCAAACAACTTAAATGGCAGCTTGCCCTTATAAGGACAGTGGGCGGAGTTGCTTTAGGTCAGCTGAGCCTCTAGAATGGCAGTATGACATGTGGCATTGTTTAAAAAAATAAACAAAAGAATACAGAATACAAAAAAAAAAAAAAAAAACACTGCCACCCGTCCTCGACTCAAATACAAATGTACAGTTTAAAACCCATCACTGATTGATGTTCTTTTAGTATTGTTTTAGTACTATCTACATAATTACACAAAAATCATTTCAATCACCCTTTTAGTTCCTCAATTTACACCTTCTCCCTTCCACAAGTTTCTGCACCTTCTATTGCATCCGACTCGCTCGCTAGCAGTAAAATTGAAAAGGACTCATCCTCTGGCTCAAACTCAAGAGATACTCAAGAGAAACTCAATGAATAATTCTGCCATTATTCACTCACCCTCATGTCATTATAAACCTATATTTTGCTATTTATCTGAAAAACACAGAGATATTAGAAAGAGCTTAAAGATGAAAATTCTGTCATGTCAAACCTGACTTCTTTCTGCAGCAAAACAAGAACGTTCCACAGAAGAAAGGAAGTCATACGCGTTCGGGGCGACATGCAGGCGAGTAAATGACGACTTTTGACGAAATGAAGATTTTTCATTTTTGGGGTAAACTTTCCCTTTAAAGCAGCTGTTTTCCAAATAACGCAGGTTCATAGCTCTATAAAAAGACAAAGCGAACTACATTTGGTTCTGACGCATGAAAATCCAAGTGGTTTTTGGATGCATGAATGTACTATTCATTTTCAGACCCAAATTTTGATCTGCTCAAACAAAGCATTCAAATGGCTTCAGACGTTCTAAGAACTCTTGTTGTATAGAAAAGTGCTGCTTAAAAGATGCTCCAAAAACTCTCCTTGTGTGTTCTAGGAAAAAAATAACAGTATGTAGAGTTTGCAACAACATGAGAGAGAGAGTAAATAATGATAGATTTTTCATTTTTGGCAAACTATTCTTATAAAAATGAAACCCTTGAATTGCACTAAATGAATTCAGCTTAACATGAACCAGGATAAAGCATAAAATAATATCTGTAAAAAGTTCAAATCTTAAACCTTTAGACGTGCAAGAAAATACCTGGACATGAAAGAGCAGAATTCAATGGGTCTGTCTGACCGTTTAAAATAAAATAAAACTAAAATGGACCAGTTAAGGATGAGTCCGATCTACAGCATTGGCACCACTCGTGTTATTTTCATCCTTTCCCTCCCACACACTCAACAGTATAGCTTTCTGCTCCTGTAACAGTACATTTCGTCTTTTCTGTTCCCGATCTAAACCCTGAGCCCTCCCGAATCACTATCCCTCGGAAACCCTGAGATCTATCTTCTTGTAAGTAAAGGTCTGACCATCTAAATACGGTTTCTCCTCCTCGCCTCCGTTTAACTCCTAAATGAGCTACGTCAAGGGCTTTTCTCCCCTGCTAAAGCCTGTGAAATGTTCTGAACTTCCTGCCAGACTTTCTACGAGTAGGAGAGGTGGGATCCGTTGGAGATGTGCGATGTCACTGATGTACTCCGACTCAAACCCCCGTCCCCGCCCGACCCACCGGCACCACCGCCCGAGGCGGTTCTCCGAAGGGGACCTGGACTGTTTCTCAGAGCCATCAGGCTGGGGCCCCTCACAGCCAGGCTCTCGCCCCTTCCACCATAGCCACTCTGAGAGGAGGAAGAGGAGGAGGAGGACTGGGGAGAAGATGTGGAAAGTGAGATGGGTGGAGGAGGAGGTGGTGGAGGGAGGAGAGCAAGGGATTGGGAAGAGCCATGGGATGAAATGTGATGCGAGTGGCCATGAGAGGAGGATGAAGAAGAGTGGTGACCACCTCCTCCTCCTCCTCCTCCTCCACCACCTCCCCACTCCCTCTCTCGGTTGTCGCGGTACAGGTGTGGCGTACTTTGGTGGTGGTAATGCTGCGGTATGTAGCGGAGGTGATGATGCGAGGACGACGATGACGATCCAGACGAGGCAGAGGAGCGAGAGCTCGGGAAGCCACGGGCACCCATTCCCTCTAAATCCCTCTCTCGATCTCTCTCCCGGCTGGAGATTTGCTCCGCTCGGCTGAAACCGGCTGTACTGTTCTGACTTCGCCAGGAGGGCGGCGCCGCTGAGTTTTGGACGCCATGGCTCCACTGACTGCCTGAACGAGGCACAGGACGGGACGGCCAGCCCCCAGGGCCGGAGGAAGGAGGGTTGGGGTAGCCCTGATTGTAAGCCTCAGCAGGGATTCCACTCAAGGCCATGTTACTGAAGCCCAGACGCATGCTCTCCGAGTCAAAGGACTCGATTTCTCGAGCTTGGTGCTCGAGCAGAGCCCGGATTCGCTCAGAACGCTCGTTCTGCAAAGACAACATCTCCTCCTCGATCTGAAAAAACAAACAAAAGGGCGACAGAAAGAAAACAAATTAGAAGACACACTGCATGTCTTTTGATGCTCATTATAGTATCAGTGTCAGCTTACTGAAATTAATAGTGAGTTGAGTTTCTGGTGACTTTGTACTATTTGAATAATGAGTTGTTGCCTATGTAAAGCATTTCAAATCAGTCACTTAAAAGGTAAATTTTCACGTCAATATGATACAAATGTTTTTGCAATTAGTCTAATACTTACTCTATTTTAATGTTTTAAAATGTAATTTATTCCTGTGATGGCAAAGCTGCATTTTCAGCATAATTACTCCAGCCTTCAGTGTGACATGATCCTTCAGAAATCATTCTAATAGGCTGATTTAAGTCAAGTCAAGTTTATTTATATAGCGCTTTTCACAATACAGGTTGTATCAAAGAAGCTTCACAGTATTAAATTAAAATAATACATCAATGTTTGTTTCTAGTGGAAAACGTCCACGTTTGGTAATGCTGATCAATAGTATTGTTGATTGATTGATTAAATTAAATAAAGTATCCCCAATATCCCCAACTGAGCAAGCCAAAGGCAACAGTGGCAAGGAACCGAAAAACTCCATCAGGTGACCTAATGGAGAAAAAAAAACCTTGGGAGAACCCAGGCTCAGTCGGGGGCCAGTTCTCCTCTGACGTTTATAAACTAGAGGTCGGATTTAACTGTAAGATTAAAAATATTATATGAATGCCTGGCTGAAGAGATGCGTCTTTAATCTAGTTTTAAACTGGGAGAGCGAGTCTGAGCAACGAACAGTATCAGGAAGGCTATTCCAGAGTTTTGGAGCTAAATGTGAAAATGCTCTCCCTCCTTTGGTGGACCTAGATATCCTAGGTATGACCAAAAGCCTCAAATTTAGTGATCTTAAAGAGCGCGATGGATTATAGGGCGATAGAAGATCCGTTAAATAGACTGGAGCTAAGCCGTTTAGGACTTTTTAGTGCTCAAGATTCTTATTATCAATATTGAAAAAGGTTGTGCTGCTTAATATTTTTGTGGAAACCTTGATACTTTTTTTATAGAACAGCATAAAACAGCATTTATTTGAAATAGGAATCTTTTATTACATTATAAATGTCTTCATAACATCTTCACGGTCACTTTTGATCAATTTCATGCATCCTTTCTGAAATGAATTAATTTCTTTAAAAAAAAATTAAAATTGTATCTAACAGATCCCTAACTTTTGAAAGGTAGTGTAAATATTACAGCAGCTCATTAGGGTTTTAGAACAGAGCCATCATAAAACATTCCTCACTTATATTCACTCAATTTCTCTCTCTCACCCTCTGCTCAAGAAGAGCTCTCCGTATAGACACCCTCTGCTCCAGGTCTTTGGCCTCTCTCTCGTGTTGTGTGTCTGTGTGCATCTTTATTTTGCTCTGATAGGCATTAAGCAGCTCCAATTCCTGCTGCAACTGCATGCGCAGTGCTCGGTACTCGTCCTCCTGCGTCTCGTCCAATCGTAACTGGTGGGAAAACAAAAAGGTGCGATATCAGTAGAGAAGCAGCCAATAAAGAGATCTGGTCTGACTTGGAGGTTTCAGGATCTGTTGATTAACCAGAAGTAGGCAAACTCCCAAAACCAGTCAAAAACATTCCCCATCATATTTCACCTTAAAATTAAAAGAAATACTGAATTTATTTAAGGACCACTAGATTTTTCTTTTCATTTTTACATTATTGTAATGAATTTTTTGTTTTGTTTATTAATAGCATTTGTTAACTGCCTTTATTTTATGCAGATAAAAAAAACAACAACATAAGAATATCCAACTGAGAATAAAAAATTATTCTTTTGATTTTGGGGTGAAGCGTGATTTGGACATGTTCTTGTTTTGTTGAGATTGACCCATGCATGTAAATGTATGCATACATTATACTCCAGTAAAAACAAAACAAAAAAAACAAAGCATTAAAGATGGTCTCTCCTTGCCTTACTCACAGCCTGTGTGGACAGCATGTCTCTGATGGAATGGTCGTACTGTTCAGCCAAGATGGCCAGTTTACGTGTTTGCTCCTCTTTGAGTCTCTTCAGTACGGTTTTATGCTCTGATTTGGGCGTGGTCTCCAGCAGGTGGTTCCGCAGGGCTTTGTATTGCCGTGTCTGAATCTTACAGGTGTCTTGGAACTGACGTTTGATCTGTAGCTCTTTCGTCTGAGAGAACAAAAAACAAGAAACATATTTGAGCACTCAAGTCACTGCAAGTCGACATTCAAAAAAACCTTCACCTTCGGATAATTTGTTTACTAGATTTTGTCTTAAGAAGAAATCATTCATTGATCACATATTCGACCTTTCTCTTGAACATGAATAAACCAATCTTGTCATTCTTTCATATGTTTATGTTTTCATCACACTTTGTTCTAATTCACCATTTGGAAACAATAAAATCAAAATGGATAAACCGCTTATAATACTGGATCTCTACATGGCAGGCAATGAAACGCACCTTTCCACTAATTGGTCAACTAAACTCCAAACCGTGCCGTCATTAGTTGTTCATAAGTTCTACGCAACAGAATAACAGTCATCCGCTGCTACAGTTGTACGAATTCTTAAAGCGTTTATTGCAACTGAATTTCATCTCTTTCTCATCAAACAAGCAGACTAATGAATGGCTTGACACAAACTGTACCGGGGCAGAGCCTAGACAAGGCTTTCTTCTGTGTAGACATAAATTCACCAATGCGTGGTGTGAAATTAGTTCATCCCATAAATATTAATTTACTTTGCATCTGCACCCACAGCCTACATGCAGCCCTAGCCTACATATTTGGTATACTGCTTGTTTTATTTAGCTGAACTACTATAAAAGTATGTCTGGCAAAGCTGCGCGATGCACGGGACAGCGCAGAGCAAATGCTACATTGATGTGAAGCGCAGATCAGTATCAATTCAAGTGTACACTTTGAACTATAAAGCCAGAGATGAAGAGTATTTTTATATTTATTGCCATCACTGTCAAAAATTAACTTTCCCTATAAGGGAAAATATTTGCCCTTCAAATTGATTTTTCATGGGTATTTTTACCAAGGATTTTTTTTCTAACCTTATTAAATATGTATGTAATCTTAAATGTTAAATTCTTAAATTGAGACAATTGAATTAGAATCATATGACACCAATCATATGACAGGCTGTCACCAATTAAATCTGTATCAACAAGTCATCTTTGCACTGAAGAAGTGGCAAAGTAGCTGCATCTGAAGTTGCTTTTAGATGTATTTACGGTTTAAAGGTATAGCGGAGGATTTTCTTTTTCCGGGTGGGTAGTGTAAACTATTGGTCCACCTAAGTGTCAATCATTCTGGTGATATGTTTACGTAAGGCCGTCGTACGTGCTCGTCCCTTAGTTTTCGCTTTCTGCGCATGCGCACTTTCAGGTGTTTATGTGTGGTGAGCTAGAGCTCAGCCATTCATTGAAGCTCGCCGTTTCACCGGGTCCTTTGAAAATGTCTGAGGGTCGCAAGAGAAAAAGTTTGTACGAACTGTATGAGAAGAAGAGAAAGGCCTCAGAAGAGAGAAACAAGATCAGAGTGTTTTTGGGAGATTGTTTCACACGATGGCGTGCGCTGAAAACACAGGTTGGGCTTCCCACTGATGCCTCAGTCGCGAAGTTTCTACTTGACAGGTAAAGTTTGGCATGCTATTTGGAGAAAAAGTGCAAATCTTCTTTTGGAAAGTAATCTTGTATGAGTGATGCCGACAGCAACTTGTAAACAGAGCGTGCACGAGGAGAACCTCGCAGCTCGCACACGTTTAATAGGCGTTCCCTATCGGGAGCAAGTAGAGTGTTGCGCATGTGCATTTTTTCAAAAAGTGGAGAGGGCGGTTCTTATCTAAAATTCGGAAAGATCCTCCGCTATACCTTTAATGCTGGGGCAGAAAATGCATTTACACAGCAATTGCATAATGTAATGAGAATAATGTCAGAACGCAGATTTATTTAGGAATAAAAAAAAATCAAGCGGCTGGATATACAAGTCATTGAATCACTCACTCAACAGATTCGTTCAAAGACTCAGACTCATTCAGGAATGAAATACCAGTCTGTGCACCTATGCTCGCACAACAGTTCTGTGACTTTTCTTTGGAAGTTACATCAATTAATACTTAGTATTAATAAATAAACTCGGTGTATTGCCTAAAACAAAAGTTATGACTGCTGCATTGACACAAAAAATATACTGGTCATGCTTCCCTACAATTTAAATGCATTTGCTCTGCACTGTCCAGTGCATTGTGCAGCTTTGTCTCACAGATTTTAAGAGTTGGCCAGCTAAATAAAACAGGCAGTGTGCTGAATAAGTAGACTAATGGGTAATGTGGGAGCAGATGAGAGAGGTACATTTATATTTCCGAAATAAACACTTATAATAGCACCTATAATTTCTCTGGCATGCATAGTTAGCCATAGCGAACCTATGTCTACACAGAAGAAAGCCCTGTTCATTCCACTGGTTGTTTGATGAGAAAGAGTTGAAACGTAAATGCTTTAAGAAACCATACAACTTTAGCAGCGGATAACTGTTATTCTGTTGTGAGGAACTGATAAACAACTGATGACGGCACAGTTTGATGTTTATTTGACCAATCAGTTTCATTTCCGCCCATGTAGAGATCCAATATTCAAGCTGTTTATCCATTTTGGATTTATTATGTTTCCATTTGTTAAATTAGAACAAAGTATAATGAAAACAAAATATGAAGGAAAAAAAATAAGATTACTTTATGTGCATGAGAAGGGTCAAATATGTGATAAACAAACGGTTTCTTTGTTTTTCCATTTTGAAGACAAAAACAAATTATGCAAAGTTACATGCCCCCTGGTGTGTTTTACATCACTGGAATGTTTCATCAGGTGTAGGGCCATGGCCACTTAGACAGTTGGGTTTAACAGAAGCCCTTTGTGGAATCTAATCCTTGCAGCTGCCAAAATTAATATTTTCTAAACAGAAATCAATTGGTGTACAACAGAGTTATGTGGCATTAAGAACTGAATTCAGAATGCCCTTTAAATTAAAAATTCAATTCAATTTGAATTTATGTAACATATAATGCACTATTATTCTCATCATTTGAAGAAAGTAAAATCAAAATGGGACAAAAACACCCCACCAAGCACGTAAAAGAAAGCTATCCCCACCTTTAAGCTTTTAGGTTGCTGGCGGACCTCCACAGCGTGTTTCTGACGGAGTTCCTGCTCACGCCGCTTATTATACTCCATCTGATTGGCCAGTTCGCTCTGATGCTGCGTTCGGATCAGGTCGGCCCGAGTACGCTGAACCAGTGCTAGCTGCCTGAACTCCAGCTCCTGAGTGGACTCATGATGTCTCAACAACATAGCGCACTCCAGATCCTTCTGGGTTTGACGCTTATTCAGGTCCTACAGGGACAAATAAAAACAAAAAGGATGGATTATTATTATTATTATTATTACTGTTATGCATAGAAAGAGATTAATAGATAAAAGGGCAGAAAAGTGATTTAGAAAGCAAAAAAGAAAGGGAAAAGCGCACAATTACTCATGTGGGTCTCACCTCTCTAAGCAGGTCCTGCTCCAGATTGTGTCTCGCGAGCAGCATTTTCCTTTTATACTGTCTGCACTGCAGCTCGTAATACTGCCTTTGTCGCCGTAATAAAGAAGCCTCTTCTTCAGCCTGGATCTGCTGCATACACTCCTTCTGCCTCACCAGCCATTCCTGCTTCTCTCGCTTCGGTGTGGACTGGTTCTCATTCAGCTCCTGTTGCCAAGGGAAAGGATTTTAGGGTGGCAAAAGAAAGTGTTACGTGTGTGGACGTATTTGTAATATGTGTTGCGTACTTGCTCTCTTTCGCAGGCTGCACTTTTTTTTTTGGGCTTCACTAGAATTGTGATCTTTTAGTGCAGTGGTTCCCAAACTTTTTAGAGTGGCATATACCCTGAGGCATTTAACATGAGTGAGTCAGAGTCATTCATTCAGTAACAAAGCAATCGGCTGTATTTATGAATGGGTAATTGAGTCGTTGACTCTCACGAACGATTCGTAGGCGCAGATTCGTTCACTAAACACTGCTGTGTGTTGTAGTTCTGCTGTGGCTTTTGTTGGAACTTATTACGTTGCAAAATAGAGAAAACAATACTGACAATACTGTTTAAAATGTACATCACTTAATGTTATCCTTTTGTTTGTTGAAATGTCATGGTTGCAATCGTGTGGGTGTTTGGAAAAAACATAAAAATGAAAAACTAGAACACATGATGTTTTTGTAACGAAGAGTTTGAGTCTTAAATCAATCTCTATGCACAGTCTGTCTATTCGTTCATGCTAGTATCCTCACTTTTACAAAGGAGGCCTACTTTGTCGAGAACAGCAGTATTGAAGATTAGATTGAAGATTACAGATTGACAGCAAAAGATGAGGTAATTTGATTAGATGCCATGTATTTACTGCATTTTGCTTGTTAGAAATACATGCTTGGTTTTAATGTTATTTTAAGGTGGGGTAGAATTAAATGAAGGGCAAAACTCATATTACTCCAATTCGTACCCCAGTTTGGGAACCACTGTTTTAGTGAATTTTCTCATGTAAACATGTACAACCGAAGGCAGTCTTTTTCTATCAACTTAGTGAATGAGTTGCGTAACTGTAAGAGAGCGTGCGAACGCAGAGCGTGTTCTTCTCTTATGTTACTTTTTACTCTTAATTTGTGTAAATATTTTCTTTGGATTTGGAATCCGTTGGAAATTTTGCTTTATTTATGTTAGACAGGGAGCACGGTAAGGGGCCGTTCACACAGAACGTGTTCTTCCATTCCAATGCGCTACTTTTACATTATTTTTCTATGTAAACACAACTAGAGGGACAAGCATGACCGTTGCTTTCACGTCTTTTGCAGCATCTAGCTAAAAACAGCTTTTAAAAAACGCGGCGCTCAAGTTAAAATCAGTTCAACTTTTAAAAAAGCACCTTTTTCTAGACTCATCTTTTTTCGTTCCACTGACCTGCGCCAATTTTGTTGCTTTTCTAGAAAAGGGGATTGAAGTGACCATCAGTTTTTTCCCCCCATTATATTTATCATTATTATTTATTTTAATTAATTGTTACATCATCTCCTACCCCTAGGCAAACAGGGAGGTTTGTACCAATATTGTGCTGTTGATGAATATTGTGCAAATCAAGTAATTACTTGAATTCATAAACATGAAGCTCTGCAAAGAGTGGACTCTTTGAGGGTGTACCTCCTTTAATTGCTCCTTGCGTTGCCTGTACTGCCGTTTCTGGGAATCCAGCAGGCCGTTGAGTTCCTTCTTCTGCTGGTTCAAAATGTGCTGCTGAAATTTCTTCTCTTCTGTCTGCGCAGCTTTAATCTGAAAAAAAAAAGAAGAAAAGAAAAATGTCCACCAGATAAATATGTATAAGCAACACTAATAATACATATAAATACATACACAAATGTTCAAAGGTTTGGGGTCAGTATGATTTAAAAAAAAAAGAAAAGAAATGAATACGTTTATTCAACAGGGTTGCATTAAAATGGTCAATAGGGACAGTAGACAATGTCACAAAAATTCAAAGAATCCTGAAAAAAAACAATCACTGTTTCCACCAAAATATGACAAAATAAATGTTACTTGAACAAAAACAGCATATTAGAATAATTTCTGAAAGATCATCATATGACAATAAAGACTGAAGTAATGGAAAATTCAGCTTTGCCATTACTGAAAGAAAAAATATTTAAATAGAAAAGTTAGTAATAATAATAATAATACTACATTTTATTAACTGTCACAATAGTATCGTTTTACTGTATTTTTGATCAAATAAATGCAGCCTTGTTGAAAATAACAAGACTTCTTTAATAATAAAAACCTTTATAACTGTTTCTTTCTTTTTTTTTTACTTAAAAAAAAAAAAAAGTACTTTTACTCTAAAAGTACTCTACTCCCTTTCTGATAGTGAAATTGAAATCAGAGATTATATTTAAACATCTTTCACCTAAAAGTCCCATTCTTGCACATCACAAGACTAATATCATCATTATCATTTTTCTTAAACCCCTCACCTCTTTTTCCAGGATGGCCTGATGCTTCTTACTCAGCTTGTCTGCTTCACTTCCAAAGTTGTTTCTCTGGGTCTCCAGCTCTTTGTCCAGCCTGAGCTGATGTTCATCCATCTCAGACTTGAGTTTGTTCTCGAGAGCCAGCAGCTGTTTCTGGTGCTGCCTCCTCATGCGCTTGTACCCGGACATCTGCTCCCTCAGAGCTGAGCCCTGCTCATGCTCCTGAATCTGACGGGTCACCTGGAAAGAAAGGGATAGAGAAGGTTGTCTATCCCAACTTCAGATCTGAAAAAACAGAAGAAGAAAAAAGGACTCATCAGGTCATCCAGATGCTCACCAGTGAGGCTGTGCGGATGGTAGCAAAATGGTCTCGGTTTCTGTGCAACCTCCTCCGAGTGGCCGACGACGGCTGCTGCTGCGACTCCATCTCCGGCTGATAAGGATCGTCGTAAATATTATCACGCGTCTGATGAACAAAAACAAATGAGTTGAGAAAAGGACGATTTTTGAAGATTGTGTGTTCTTCGGCTTTGATTACATACAGTGGGGCGGTGTATAATAGAGCTGTTAGAGGTGACAGTCTGTTCTCCCTCCTGCATCATGGCCATCTCAGCACTGTCGTCCGAGCCATCGGCCAGGCTGTTGACTGAGGAACTCTGGGAGCTGGCGCTGATGGACATGGAGGGCACAGACTGAGAGCTCTCCATACTGTTCACCGTGCCTGTCTGCAGGAGGTACTGCTCTGCTTCCTACACACACACACACACACACACACACAAAAGAAAACATGTCATAATCTTTTCCTATTTTCTGTAGTTTAGAACAATATAACAAAAGAGCAGAAAATGGGCTGAAGATGTAGATTGAAGGATCAAAGAAGAGAAAGACAAAGGTTGACAAGCCTTTGGATGTACCTCTTCTTCCTCTCCTCCTTCCTGTGTGGGGCCATTGAGGGTTTCCTGAAACAGGATCTTCTTCATCTTCCTGTACTGCAGGTTGTCCAGCTCTCGCACAGCGTCTTTGGTGCGCGTGATCAGATCCATCACTACAGAATGAGGGCGCTCTCGACATAGGAAATGGTGCTGCGAAGGGAAAACATCGTGTGAATCGTGTGAATAACCGGTTACATTTGTCATGCAAATAATTGCTATTAATGATTTAATTGCCCATTTTGTCACATGCTGTATAAGATTACTAATACACATACTACAACTTAAAATGTGATTAATTAGGAATCCAGTGTGAGCTATTAATAGCACTGAAAGTGTTTAAAGGGTTAGTTCACCCAAAAATGAAAATTACCCCATGATTTACTCATGGTAAACTCATCCTAAACTCATCCTAGGTGTATATGACATTCTTCTTTCAGACGAATACAATCTGAGTTATATTAAAAAAAGTGTCCTGGCTCTTCCAAGCTTTATAATGGCAGTGAATGGCTGTTTCTGTTTTGAAGTCCATCAAAGTGCATCTATCCAACATAAAAGTGCTCCACACACGGCTCAGGGGGGTTAATAAAGGCCTTCTGAAGTGAAGTGATGCGTTCGTGTAAGAAAAATATCCATAATTAAAACTTTATCAACTTAAATAACTAGGGCTGAATGATTAATCGCAATTTCCATTTAATCGCACTTAAACCGATTTGGTTTATCGCGATGTTGAAATCGCAAAGGCCGCAATTATTTTTTATGCGCAGTTTGTCATTGATGTACGGCTCTGTAAACGCTGCTCCATCTGAAAGCACTGTGAGTTTGAGTCACTTATAACGTGCATTTGAAAAAGCAACACGCGTCAAACATCTTTCCAAACATGAGAAGCATTTATGAACCTTTTGTACAAAAAGAGACAATATTTAATAACATGCAAACTCCAAACTCACTTCATAACGACAGTTGATCATCCTTCTGTGAGATGATGTGGCTTCTTACACCGAATAAGGCAGTCGTGTGTTTATAAGTCATGTTTAATCAAAGCGTTTCAATCCTCTGTTTATTCAGCTACAGCGACGGGGATTTCCATAGACAGTAAAAGAAATGGACACAGCGACCCCATTGGATTCAACGGAGACAAGTGAAGTCAATTAGAAGCACTCACTTCCTGATGGCCGAGCGCACTGCGCAGACTCAAACTGAGCTTGACGACGTAGATGTGACGTGAGCAACCCGTCTGTCTTCTAGTAGCTGTGCCAAGAGAAATCTGAATCATTCTCTTCCGAAACTTGCAGAGACGGAGAGTGTGAGTAGGAGCTGTCCATGAGCTAGGAGCAACTTTTGCTAAGTATTCTGATTAATTATTTTTTGTCATTTTGCCTCCACGTCCCCCCGATTGCCCGTGAGCTTCTCCTCCTGTCCGTACGGTAATTCTCTACTGTGCAACAGAGACTCGCGTGGTTATGACGCAATCGTTAGCCTAATTTTACAAAAATTGCTTCTACGGGGCCATAAAAGAAGCTACAAGGTAATGAAGCCTTTTATACATTTTTCGTGTTTCTTTAGAAATAAATAATGGACAAATGGAGTCTTTAAACGCCTCACATGTGAAGTCATTCGCTGTCAAAGTGACGCCAAAATGAATGGGAGTAAATGGGATGCTAACAGCAGGTGGGGGTCCGCTAGCCAATGGCGGCGCCCGGGGTACCTTCAAAATAATAGAAAACCCTGCCCCCCTGGGGATTTCCTGGAATGATGTGCATTATGGTACTTCTGCGGCGGGGCATATTTGGAGTGTCTGCGCGAGAGCGCCCTCTGTCGTTCAGATGGAGCAGTAGTTACTACCGATCAGCCGCACTGCACGGACAAGCTGCACAGAAAATAACTGCAGCCTTTGCCAAATCACGTGCGGTTTCATAGAGCTGGTAAGTCCCGCCCCTTCCGCTAACCCCACTGGACCTCTAGGTTGAAAAATCGTCAATGCAAGTGAATGGGAGAAAATAATTATTTTCTGGTCCCGTTTGAATTGTGCCATGAATGTGAACATATGTTGTCTTGTCTGTGAATTTTTTATATAACTTTTCGTGTAAAGAATGCTACAATTTAGCGGGTAGAAGTTTGATACGGTTAGACTTTGTGTGAGAGCACTTTGTGGACTACAACTCTTCGCTGCTTTCGACGCGTTTGAAACGTCACCACCACTCGCACACGGACACTAGCTCACGGATCCCGCTAAACATGGCTGTGTCTTTGGTGCACTTCACCGCCTTCTTTCAGGGAGAGGACAAAATCGTTGAGGTTGGCGAAAACCACGGGTAAGTCAACTTTATGGGGTGACGTCACATAGGCGACATGTAGTCTTTCTCGTTATGTCTTTTCCACAACTGCTAGCCAAAGAATCATACCATATACTGTCAAACTCGTAACATGAAAAATTATATAAAAAATTCACAGACAACATATGTTCACATTCATGGCACAATTCAAACGGGACCAGAAAATAATTATTTTCTCCCATTCACTTGCATTGACGATTTTTCAACCTAGAGGTCCACTTGGGGTTTTACGGATGGGCAGGACTTACCAGCTCTATAGAGAGAGCGCAACGCGTCATAATCTGAAGACCACGCCCACCGGGGGGGAAAACAGTCCAACGGTCTCCATTGACTTTGCATTGTGAGAGGCTGCCTCCTTGTCATTTCTTGCTTCTAACAAAAGACAGAATAATGCCTAAAAGCTGCTATGCGACAAGGTGTACAGCAAACAAGCTAAGAAACCCAGAAATAAGTTTTCATAAGTTGTCGACTCCAAAAAAACGAGCATTTGAGGACATAAAAGTGGATACAGGCTGGAACGAATGGGTAAATTGTGGGATCCTGACACTCAGTATGCACTAAAAATACACCACGTGTGCAGTAAGTTAAACATTTGGTCACTGGTGAGTCAAATATCCAAATGTCAGTTTTATATATTATATTTCTGTAAGATAAACTATCCTGTGTTGCCAATTATGGTCTCCTCCAGCGGGCGTACGTTAGTTCTCAGAGTTTAAAGAGACACGTGACGCTTTGTCTCAACTGCCTGTATCCACTTTTATGTCCTAAACACTCGTTTGTTGGGGTCGAGAGCTAATAAAAACGTATTTCTGGGTTTCTTAGCTTGTTTGCTGTACACCTTGTCACACAGCAGCTTTTAGGCATTTTTCTGTCTTTTGTTAGAAGCAAGAAATGACAAGGAGGCAGCCTCTCGCAATGCAAAGTCAATGGAGACGTTTTGATTGGTTTCCCCCCGGCTGTGGGCGTGGCCTAAATGCGCTCTTTCTCTATTGCAATTAATTGTGCAGCCCTAAAAATAACTTGCTTCTGACAGACGGTCGTACACATTGATTTACAGCGAAAGAGTAACCCTTGACGAACAAAGTAATGAACGCGGAAGCAAAGAGGATAGAGCAAAACAAAACACCAGTCACGAATTTTTAAAGAGAAATAAGCAGAGGCAGAGGCAGAGGCAGAGGCAGAGGCAGAGAGAGAGAGAGAGAGAGAGAGAGAGAGAGAGAGAGAGAGAGAGAGAGAGAGAGAGAGAGAGAGAGAGAGAGAGAGAGAGAGAGAGAGAGAGAGAGAGAGAGAGAGAGAGAGAGAGAGAGAGAGAGCTTTTAGGCATTTTTCTGTCTTTTGTTAGAAGCAAGAAATGACAAGGAGGCAGCCTCTCGCAATGCAAAGTCAATGGAGACGTTTTGATTGGTTTCCCCCCGGCTGTGGGCGTGGCCTAAATGCGCTCTTTCTCTATTGCAATTAATTGTGCAGCCCTAAAAATAACTTGCTTCTGACAGACGGTCGTACACATTGATTTACAGCGAAAGAGTAACCCTTGACGAACAAAGTAATGAACGCGGAAGCAAAGAGGATAAAGCAAAACAAAACACCAGTCACGAATTTTTAAAGAGAAATGTCGGAGGAGCTTGAGTTTGTTGCCCAGCCCTGTTTGTTTGAACCGCAAGAGGCGTCAAAGCTTATGCTACTCCTACATCCAACGTCATACATCGTCAAGTGTTACTCTTTTGGCGCAAGTCGACTTGCGTAGGCCGTCTGTCAGAAGCTAGTCTATAAAGTTTTAAATAAGAATATTTTTCATACACGAATGCATCGCTTCACTTCAGAAGGCCTTTATTAACCCCCCAGAGCACTTTTATCATGGATAGATGCACTTTGATGGACTTAAACGGCCATTCACTGCCATTATAAAGCTTGGAAGAGCCAGGACATTTTTTTATATAACTCCGATTGTATTCTGAAAAGAATAATGTGATACACCTAGGATGGCTTGAAGGTGAGTAAATCATGGGGTAATTTTCATTTTTTGGATGAACTATCCCTCTAAGTAATGTATACTTTTTTTAACGCCACCAAATTATGGTTTTATTGGCTTAAGAAAATGCTGATCAGATGTCATTGATGGATAAAACTGTTCACATAACACTAACATCACTGCTTTTTTTAATACTTTTTACCCCAGCTGCAAAAATACACCAAACTTAGCATGTATGTTCTGGGATGAATGGTTGCTTAGCAGCTAGTGGTTGAATTTATTTAAAACAATAAAAACATGCAACAAAAAATAAATAAATCCAAAACTGGCTAACCCATTTGAGATAAAGACTCGCAATATCTCATGGGGTTTGCCATGAAATCTTTTTCAATTTTTGACATCCAACAGAAGCCATTTCTATATTCCAGTGGAGCATAAAGTGCACAATAATAGAGGTTATTTCAAACTAATAACGAAAAGGCGATTATGTAATGAC
>NC_138221.1:53483968-53621468 GCF_964197995.2 Scardinius erythrophthalmus
GCAAAACCTGCTTTCTTTACCATAGGGATGTTTGCTATGTTCTCCTGGAGTTTGAGGGTTTTCACGACTCTCTAATGCTTGTACACCATGCGTTCTGGTACATGACTCTGCGCTATTACGGTGTTGCATCACCTTAAGAACTGAAATAGGCACACTTTCTTGGTCAGTTGCACATGCATTTTCTGAACTAAACGTTTCAGATTCATTAGAGCTAGTCACCTCCTCTAAGAAGCGAACGTGCTTTTTAGTCCCATCGCTGTTAAGCATTTTGGGCAATGTAGCATTTAGCTTAGCCTTGAGATCTGCAATGGTCTCTTTGTGATTTTTACACTTTTCAGTCAGGGCTAACTGCTCAGCTAGTAATTTATCTAGCTGTGTTTGAAGATCTTGAATCTTTGCCTCAGACTTTAGTGCCTCTGCATTTTTAGATTGCACTTCTTTACATTTAGCATCTATACTTGAAGATAGACATGTTGTTAACTCACGTAGCCGTGTAAAACTTATGAAGTTTAAAGCCTCAATTATTCCAGCATGTTTTGATTTCTTTTGATGTTTGCCAATTGTGTCCCACCATTGGAGCATTTCCTTATCTGGACATTTAATCCCAATGTACTCTTTCTTGAGTTTACTCAAGGTAGGCTCAACTTTTTTGCTCCATAAAGCAAACAATACATCACTGTTATCAGATTTTTTCCCTTCCATCCCCGAGGAGATCTGAATATTCACAATATTTACAAATTATACAGTAATGGGACAATTAAAGCTATTCAAAACCTTTTAAATTCTGTTTCATTCAATTCATGCAAATGGAGACATTTCCTATCATACCATTAAACAATGAAAACAGACTTACCCATCCCATGGTCAGAAGGTCAGCTTTAATCCATTCACAAAATTAACTGTGAAAAAATGTCCTCATTCTGATCAAAGTGAATTTCAGAAAACACACTGCAAGGGATCCCGGGTTTCGGCACCATCTGTAAGGGTGGAATTCCTGCAGTGGTTCAAGCTGCAAGAACTGCCGAATGACTAAAGAAACGTTATTGGCAAGATGGTAGAAAACTGCACATTTCTTGTCTATAACCACCCACTGCCACTTATACCAACGACGGAAATAAGTGCAGTTACAATAGCTTAATATTTGTGGGAGAGCGTTGCTATAGATAGTGATGATATTGTATTGCAATATGTAGCACTTCAAAGTCAAATCCGAATCAAAACTAGTTAGCACATTAGTTGCAATTGAAAAGGTTTAATGACAAATTATGGTTATGGTTACACCTAAAATAGTTACAAAATATATGTATGAGATGATGATAACTTATATTATTAATTGTACCCAGCATATATGAAAAATGTTACCTGAGAGAGAGAGAGAGAGAGATAGAGAGAGAGAGAGAGAGAGAGAGAGAGAGAGAGAGAGAGAGAGAGAGAGAGAGAGAGAGAGGAAGAGAAGAAGATAGCCAGAGCATCAAAGAGCCAGAGCAACAGTTACAATCTTCTTTTATCCTTTCCTTGACCATGTGACTAAAACCCAAATGTGAGACATTCAAACTGACCAATCAGACAATTACACTCCCACCACTGTACTAAAGGTGTGACAATTCATTGACCCCCAAAGTACAAACATTTGGCTTGCATGCCTAGATCACTATCAGCCCCTCTGTGCCTTAGGAACTCCAAATGGTCATTGTGGTAGAAAGAGGGGGTAGAAATACAGTCATGCAAATGTCTTTGTTCATTTAAAATATCTTGGATTATTTTAAATTCTACAAGCTGCTTTGAGACAATCTACATAGTTAAAAGCGCTATATAAATGAAGATGACTTGACTTGACTTGACCATAATACATTGTGTAATTCTACCTTTTTACAGTGCCATAATACATTGTGAAATTATACCTTTATTACAGTGTAATAATACACTGTGCTATTATACCTTTATTACAGTGTAATAACATTTGTGGTATTATACCTTTATTACAGCGTAATAATACATTGTGTTATTATACATTTATTACAATGTTATAATACATTGTGTTATTATACCTTTATTACAGCGTAATAATACATTGTCTTATAATACCTTTATTACAGTGTAATAATACATTGTGAAATTATATTTTTATTACAATAATACACTATTATACCTTGGAATTATACCTTTATTATAATGTAATAATACATTGTGTTATTATAACTTAATACAATGTAATAATACATGTGTAATTATACCTTTATTACAATGTAAAATACATGTGTCATTATACATTTATTACAGTGTTATTATACCTTTATTACAGTGTAATAATACATTGTGCAAGTATACCTTTATTACAGTGTTTTAAATACATTTATTTCAGTGTAATAATGCATTGTGTAATTATAGCTTTATTACAGTGTAACAATACATTGTGTACTTATACCTTCGTCACAGTGTAATAATATATTGTGTTATTATTAGCGGCACAAATTTTTTTAACGGCTGATCAACGCAGCGCATATTTTCTGTTTGACCCGTGGCCCAACCCCTAGTTGAAGAAATGGAGATATACAGTGTTGCCAATTTAGCGACATTGCAGACCCCTTTAGCCATTTTTTCCCTTCAAAAAAGCGCCCAAACCTTATTTAGTTTCTGAGAATCGCCGGTACTGCTCTCCCAGCATGCGCGCGCACCCCTCTCTCTCTCTCTCTCTCTCTCTCTCTCTCTCTCTCTCTCTCTCTCTCTCTCTCTCTCTCTCTCTCTCTCTCTCTCTCTCTCTCTCTCTCTTTAATTCAGTTAAACAGATATTATGTTGCTTCTCTAATTTTACATGCAAGTATAGCCGAAATCACAACACAAATATTGTCTTTATCTTATGTGTATTTGATTTCATCAGACGACGGCTCGATTATCAGGATTTTTGTGCAGATTAACGTCTTGGAAGGGAGAGCTGATTATGTTTATTGGGTTGCATTTCAGTCACTATTTCATATTCATTCCGTTGTTTGACAACAGAAACAGTAAAATATACCAATGAAAACAGTTTTATTCAGAATTTAGCTTCATTAAAATGGGCACAGAGACAGACAAACTAATGTAATAATAAATAATAAATGTACATTAAGCATTTTCAGAAGAGCTGCCCTGTCATGCAAAAATCCAAGCATGTTTGTGTTAGTAAATTGCTCAGTGCAAAGAAAGAGAATAATTAGAATTTGGTATTTATTTGTTCTTTCTACATGTGTCTAATAGACATGAACAAGTTCTTTGAAAAACATCTATGACCTTTGAAACATGTCTTGTCTTCATGCTCTATGTTGACTATGGTTTCAATAATAAACATACATTTGCATAAAGCATCCATATTTATCCATGCCCACGTTGATTTAGAGTATTACAAACTTGAAAAGTTTTCATTTAAGGTACATTTAGGACAAATAAAAAATGTGCGATGAATTGCGATCAATCGCGAGTTAACTCATAACAATCATGCGATTAATTGATTAAATCG
Source organism: Scardinius erythrophthalmus (assembly GCF_964197995.2). Classification (NCBI taxonomy): domain Eukaryota; kingdom Metazoa; phylum Chordata; class Actinopteri; order Cypriniformes; family Leuciscidae; genus Scardinius; species Scardinius erythrophthalmus. The sequence continues at coordinate 53,487,462 of NC_138221.1, forward strand.
ATTGACAGCCCTAATATATATATATATATATATATATATATATATATATATATATATTACACACACACACACATACCGTATCAGTAAAATTGTATGTCATGTTCAATGTTATGTTGCAGCTATAAAAATGTGATACATGGACAATAGCAAATATAATACTATATATGCAGGGGATGGATTATGACTTGCAAAGGTCCTGGGGCCAATTATCTCCACCTCTTCCGTTCTTTTCCTTTAGCTGCGCATTCACGGTAAGAGAAAGTGGAAGTTATGATGATCGTTAATATTCAAACCATTCTCACTCCACGTTAAATGCCTGTGTTACCCCTGTACAGGTAGGTAAAGAAAGCACCTGTACACAATGTAGCCAGGGTTTACAGAATCAATGAAAAAATATATACATTTTCTGATATTCTTCTCTCTTTAAGTCTAATTGTTATGATTTGGTTGAAGCAGAGGAGGAAGCAGGATCCAAGTGCAGTAGTCATTTATTAAATTAACTCAAAACTTCTCCTACACAAACTCAGGACTGAGACTCGGGAACAGAACAACCACCATGGTGCAACAATATACAAGAACTGACCAAGACTGAACTAAACACAGGGCTTAAATACACAGACAGACAAGCTAAACAAGATAACAAGGGGGCGTGGCTAAACAGAAACACCTGTGAACATTTAGACAATCAACCAATGACAACATGACAACAGACAGGGGAACACAAGGCAAGATCACATGACTAGAACAGGGATCACATGACAGACAAGAACCAGGAACAATAAACAAAACCCAAACCGTGACACTAATATTGGTTACTAGAATGTTAATAACTGTGTAACTCATTTGTTCACGTGTAGTTATTCATTAATGATGTATTCTAAAGTGTTACCCTAATATTACCCTTAAACAGACATCCGTAAAAAAATATATATATATACTGTCAAATATTCAAGAACTGAATGCATCAAATGAATCAAATAATATTTGTCACCATAAAACCACCCTGTGGCACACATGCCTGTGAACATCACACCATCAAGCAAGCAAATGCAGTTTAAGAAAATGTACAATTTCCAACACAACTTTTGCAGGACCTGACAATTATCGAGTAAGCAAAACAATTTCTTACTTTACAGGAGTTTCTTTTTCGTTTTGCTCCTTGCGAAGTAACCCACAACATCAAAGACTCTATGGCAATAGAGCTATAGTGAGTTGACAAGTTCTTGGCACATTCTTGTTCTCAGTTTTTAACTTGAGACATTTTGGAAAATGAGTGCTCTCCCTCAGTTTGTAACTGGCAGCATCAGAATATGAAAAATATTTCTTCCACAAAGTGAATTGTGACTACTTAATTTTACTGTGATGAGCTGAAATGATGGTACCAAGTATTACTATTGGTATTTTACTATACTGTAAGATTGGATAAATTAGAAAATGCTGAGCAGTCTGGTTGAGGAACGACCACTCCCCGAGAAGACAAAGGACGTTTCTGGAAATTAACATTTAAACTCTCTCTTGAGAAACTAGCATCCCCATCCAAGAGTAAATCACCTCCCCCAACACCTCTTACATGCTGAGATCACCTGAAATTCACCCAAAAATCTATATGGCTTAATGGGAACAATAATCATACAGCGTTATACATGTTTGGTATCATTTGAAATGGCTCAGTGCGACTGGTACAAAGGAGTTCCCAAACTCAATCCCAAAGAAGTAAACTAAAAGGTAATAAAGGTTTTAAGAGTTATATAAGAGTTTAGAGAGATATCTTGCTTACAGAGGAGGGTGTGTCTTCCAGGCAAATGTAATCCTGCCCTCAAAATGTGTAAACTATGAATGCAAATTCCCATTGTTAGCTCATGTTTCCATGTGAAAGAAGTTTCTGTCTTGGTCTGAGTATTAAAGAAATGTGTTTTATGGTGCTTAATTTAACCCCTTGTTAGGGTCTTAAATATAGACACCTTCTACCTTATTTTGTTTATTCTCAGGTTAGGTAAAGTCAGTCGAATTCGTTCTAAACAATAAGTATATAAATTTCCATACTTACAATTCAGTCGAAAGACTGCTCCGTTTAGTTCAGCTCAATATTTGGTAAAACAGAGACTTAAAGCAGACGAGCTTCTTAATTTCAATTAAATGTAATTTTTATTAAATACAGGTTAACTAGTTTACATAAAAGGCACTAATACATAAAATAAAAATAAAAGTAAATCAAAACTAAATAATTTACAAGCTTTCATCTTCATGAGGCGCAATGGCAAGGCATCTAACACCGGAGAGGCCGTCCTTGGTGAAACAGCGTCTCACTTTGACATTCTTTACAATACTTTTTATAGTCCACACGCCCTCCGCACAGATTCAGTCCTTTACAGACAATCTGTCCAATCCGAAGTGTTGAACTGTCCTCCGTTCTGGAAACCCCCTTGTAACTCCATATATAAAGCTCTTTCCTTTGTTCTCCTTTGTTTACTGCTCTGGACCCTCTGCCTTTCTCCTGCGTCTCATGCTCCTCATCAAACGGGTAATGCTTACCATTTCTACTTTGCTAAGTTACATGCTTTTCACTCCTTAATGCTACTTCTATCTATTGATTAAATGCTTAAACATGAGTACATTATTGCATGCATTATTACAATAAAAAGATTATTACAAAAACAAGTTGCAGTGTCTCTCTGAACACAACAGTTCAATAATAAAGACCTTTACAAAACCATCTCCATTGTCTTTCTTAATAAAACAATTTCACAATAAAGGCTTTTACCAAACAAGTTGCATTGTCTGTTCTTAATAAACCAGATTCACAAATAAAAGACTTTTACAAAACAATTTGCATTGTCTCTTCTTAATAAATCAGATTCACAAATAAAAGACTTTTGCAAAATAAGTTACAGTGTCTTTTCTTATATAACACTCGATTTAACTAGGTTATAAATGTGGTTAATAACATACATACTATATGAAGGTCACCGATTAATACAGAATAAATTTCATATATATTTCACTTCTAAAACTACAATGGTGATTAATATCATATCAGCCCATATATATGAGGCGTTCTAAAAGAATAAATTGCATGTTCACTTAACAAATGCCACAAGAGGCTTGGGGCGATTTGTAGTTACGATCAGCCCGTAATGCTGGATGTCTTCAGACATTCAGCATTATGTATTTTTCTAATGTCAGGTTTGCATCTTTTCTCTTTATTCCAGAGCATTTTTTGTTTTCTATTTATTATCTTTGAACTGATTATGCAATTGGGTACATTTACCTGATAACAAAATTGACACATTTGGATTTATTCGGACTTAAGCGAATGTATATGTTCCCGCAAATCTGCGTCAGATTAGTGAGGGGGGTTATTATCTAATACATAATAATAATAACAACATAATTATATAATTAAAGGATTAAAAGGGATTTAATGGAATAAAAAAGTAATAGAAGTTTTTTTTTTTAAATGTGCACACTTTCACTCTTATTTGTATGCCTAATATGTAAAAAAACACAAACGTTTCTTGTCTTGTCACATTCATTTACGAATTACGAGAATAATGATAGCATATTTTCAATTCAAAACAGTGAAATTTCATAAATAGTTGAGTAGTTTGCATCACTAGATTCTATCGTAAAACAGTTGTCTAATACTTACATCTTTTCACAAACTCAGCAAGACAGGAACTTCTTTATAACTTCTTTGATTTATTTGACATTTTCGAGCGCAACCTAAAAATGTAAACAGCTGAAAATTTTTAGTTTTACAAATTTGTCATCCTAGCAACAACTTATTCTACACTAAAATGATAAGATAAGACAATTAACATTAACATAATTGATAAGACAATTAATAATATTTTTATTTACGTTTTCAGCCACTGAATAAAGAACATGAGACTTGAAAGCTTTGTAAAGGAACTGAGAATCATTCAGAATCAGAATATGATGTGGCCACTTGAAGAGAGAAAAAGAAGTCTTTCTCTTAGGGTTCTTATGCTCATAACTGTTTGCCCTTTGTCCTTATTACTCTCTGGAGATTTTCCACTCCTTCATTTTGTAAATGCATTAGTGTTCAATGTGAATCTTAATGTGACATGAAATCTGATACCATGATCTAATTCTTAGCTTGGTGGTGCAATGTAAAGTGATCGGCTCTATTCCGAGCAACTGGACAAGGAGGAAGATTTCTCGGATATGCTCGTAAGAAGCAGCAGCTATTATTTGATGGTTTTAATAGATGATATATATATATATATATATATGTATATATATATATATATATATATATATATATATATATATATATATATATATATTTTTTTTTTTTTTTTTTTTTTGTAGTTCACTTCAACAACAGCGCATGCGTGAGAAGACCGCCATATTGCACTTCAGAACTAGGCGGTCCATGGTAAGTACATCTCACTTTTGCCGGGTTTCCATGTATGGTTCTCATGGCTTTTGTTGTGACTGTTTACTGATGGCAAAGATGTGTGTACTTACGTAGAATGTTTTGTCTAATGGCTTTCATCACAGCTTAGAAAAGTGTGTCTGTCCTGTTTACATGACGCAGTAGTATCTGAAAGCTAGTCAGCTATAACACTAACTTAAGTTAGGTCACCCAAAAATGTAAATCATTTACTCACTTGCATATCATTCCAGCCTCACATTCAGTTTGTGTTTTTAGTTGTTATTGAAATGTTGTGATGATCCTGTGTCAGATGTGTGTAACTGATATGTGTAACTGTTCTTTCAGATCATTACTCATTATGACGTGCACGCGCAACATCCTACTTAAATGTTTCCTGCTTGGTTCTACACTGATCATTTGCTTCGTGTTGAAAGTCATGAAAATCATATCACCAACCAGGTACATATACAGTCCTTTTTTCTCTGATCCGCTTCTGTCTTAAGTCGTGACATAATGAACACTGTTTCCGAGTCCAAGCCTCAACTCATTTCAAATGAGAATACGATCTTAACAGCCATTTATAACCACTATTTATTCATTTCACACATTCAAGATATTGTTTTAAAAACTCACAGTGTACATTCTAATCTCCGGGATGATGGCGTCCCAGACACCAATATTTTAATGATTTATAAAAGATGAATCACTGTCTAGCCATCTGATATTTCAGTATGGAGATAACAGTAATAGGGTCATGATTTTTCAGTAGTATACATAGTACAGCATACCTTGAGTGTCTATTAGCACCGTTTGTTGTTTGCTTTTGGCATCTGATAGAATGTTTGGACCTGGAAACCATGATGTCAGACTTAATGAGATTGATTTCTTTTTATTTAGAAAAATCTTAATATGATTTACACTGATTTCAGAGCAAAAATGGTGATTATATTAACAGGATGTTTCTTTAACTATGGACACTTTCAGCCCTGTGAACAAATTTCCTTAAAACAAAGTTTTCACACACTCAAACTCTTATTTGAATTGCCTATAATGTCAAACAGTGGATGTACTGCAGTGCACATGCTAATAAATATACCAAAATATTTGAAATAATATTTTATGCTAAGTATACTACAAATACATTTACATATTTATATAAATAATATAAATACCTTGCTTTTGTACTGTTGGTATATAATTGATATACATAAAGTCTGCTAAATTGGAACAACTAATTTTGTACTTAATGCCGTTTAGTTATCCATAAATAGTACTAGGAGGTCCAACTAAAGATATACTTAAGTATATTTTATTGTGCTAAAGTAGAACTATGGCAAGTATATTTTGGATACACTTTAAATATTTTGCATTTAAAGACTAATATTATACAGAGATCATACTATCCTTACTATTAAAACACATTTTAGGCTTAATATTAAGAAATGTGCATTGTGCAATAAAAAGTACTCCAAATAAAGAAATTATAATATTTAGCCTATATCAAAGTCTCAAGCGATATGTCAGTGCATATGTTAATAGATTTGTTGTATAAGTATGAAATAAACGTATTTTAAATACATTTTGGTATTTGTTTTTTCACTAGGGTACTATTGTCTAATTTTGTCACTCTTATTCTTAAAGTCATGAATATTTCAGCATAATTTCCACCACATCTCAAATTATTTGTTCTCAAAATAAAATGGTTAAACTTCATTAATTTCATAGGATTATTATAAGCTTTAACATCATTAAATTCATAGCATCATATAATTGTATGTATACTGAATACAATTAAATAATATACTCACACTTTTTGCATAATTTGATGAAATTGCAGTTTGATTGGAAATGATGCACAAAAAACAAAACCTTTGACATATACTGCCGTTCAAAAGTTTGGGATCCATACGATTTTTACATTTTAAAAGAAAACTCTTATGCTCACCAAGGCTGCATTTATTTGATTAAAACAAAAACAACAATCCAGTAATATTCTGAAATATTATGACAATTTAAAATAACTGTTTTCTATTTGAATATATTTTAAAATGTAATTTATTCCTGTAATGCAAAGCTGAATTTTCAGCATCATTACTCCAGTTTTCCTTGCCATGTGAAGCGGGTGATTTGATACTTAAAAAAACACATTCATTATCATTATCAATCTTGAAACAAAAAAAACAAAAACATTTCAGGACTCTTTGATGAATAGAAAGTTCTATTTCATTTATTTGAAATATAATCTTTTGTAACATTATAAATGTCTTTACTGTAACTTTTGATCAATTTAATGCATCCTTGCTTAATATTGATTTATTTTATTTTGTTCTGGGGCCTATACCATGAAGCTGGTTTATGTGGCTAGCCAGGTATGTTTCAGTTTAGTTTGTCTAACCCTAATGCTGGGTTTTAGGCACCATGTGTGGTTTGGCTTTTAGCAGTGTTCATCGCCATACTAACTTATGCTCCATGCTAACCTGGTCTCGGGCAGGTTATGCTCCAAGTAAGAGGTTGCAAACCGAACTTGGACCAATCAGCTGTGAACAAAGTGACATGTCTGATGTAATAAAGTCACTCCACCTGTTTCTAATCCAAATTAAAGGTCACTACATACAGTACCAAATCATTTTTAAAGACAAAATCATCTGGCTTTTAGTAATGCTTATTTAGAATAATCATTTTGTATGATATAGATATTATTTATTATTACACCCTTAATCAATCACACATGTACAATTTTAGTTTATCAATTATTATTACGCACAGTTTAAATGAATAAATATAAGGATAATATAATATGCTTTAGACTCAATAAATAAAGCTATAAAATGACTGCATGTGAGCTTAAATGTTCAATTCTCTCTATACCTTTATCAACTGTATAAACTAACTTCAAAACTTTTGCTTGCACTGATATAGCAAGACTTTTTCTTTTAGTTGTCCTCTTTCATAGAAAGATATTTTCTCCATGTTGTGTAAATTTGTTTAAATTCTTAATATTTTTCAATCTCGTGATATTCTGCAGAAGAGACAAGTGAATTGCGCCGCTTCTCTCATGAGAAATGAATTGGTTTCACTCTTTCTCAGCATGTGATTGGCTCGCTACTGATGTCACACCTAAACTCCTAAACTCAGGATCAAAGCCTGAGTTGACAGAGAAAGTTGATGATCAGCATCAAGTTATCAACAAAGCCTGGTTAGATTGGTTTGGTTTTGTCAACTCAAAACTAATCCTGTTTAACTATGGTACAGGCCCCTACTTCCACTCTATCTCCTTTGTTTCTATGGTTACTGTCATTATGAGTTCATTTGTCCCAGCTGTGTCTTATTAATTATCGTGTTTCTGTTTGCTTTTTAAGATGCACCCTTCACCCTTGCCTTCAGTCTTTGGTCTCCGTTGTGTTAATGTGTGTTTTCCCTGCCTGTCAGCTAGTTCCAGAGAGTTAGGCTATTATTAAAGTTTGAATCGGCATCTTTAATCAGAGTCTTCAGACTGTTCCTGAGATAACCACAGTGTGACAGGAGTAATGATGCTGAAAATTCAGCTTTGCATCACAGGAATTAATTACATTTTAAAATATATTCAAATAGAAAAGTTATTTTAAATTGTAATGATATTTCACAATATTACTTTTTTGTTTGTTGTATTTTTTATAAAATAAATGTAGCCTTGGTAAGCATAAGAGACTTATTTTAAAAACATAAAAAGTCTTACCGATCCCAAACTTTTGAACAGCAGTGTAAATGTGGTCAAAGTCAAAAGGACCTATTTATCAAAGTAACTACATCTGTTAACTTTATTTTTGTTCAACAGTGCCAGTCCTGGGCAAGACACGGCCTCAAGGTAACGTAAACTGTCAATAAAATTTTGTTAGTTAATATTAGATCTGGTTAAGATGGTCTACCTAACCTGGGGTCTTTCTGTTATGTTTATAGTATAACCGGACACCATATCTTTGGATCTTCGCCCAGGCCAAATGTTACTTGTGAAGGAGATGAACTCACCAAGCAATTTGCGCCAGAAGATCAACTGGATGATATCATTAAGCGCAGAGCACAGGCGTTCAATCAACATCAACTCAGGTTGAACTGGGTTTTTTTTTTTTTTACATCTCACCCAAAATCCTGTAAAACAGCACCACAGTGTCATGTTAAATTATATTTTATTAACAAAGTTCGGGAGGAGCACATTCAGATAATTAAACACGAGTGAAGCACACTCAGTTAATCAACGAGTTAAGAGGTGTAGGCATATGTATATTAGGCTTTCACACAGCAAACTTACCTCCTTTTCCGCTTAATCCTCTGGTGTTATCTCGCGGGCGTCAGGCCAAACAAACGGGTCCTCGCCACCGGGCGAAACATATCCGCAATCTCCTTCCGCGTATTTCTCTTAAAGGAGAACTCCGGTCAATTTTAACATTGAGCTAATTTTTTTGTACATTTGGAGTGCTGTCAATACAGAGAACAACAACAAAAATCGGTGTTGCCTACACCGAGTTATTCTATTTTTAAAATTTGCACCCTATTGACTTCAATGGGGCAAGTAGTAAGCCTGCTTTTTAGCCTCTTAACATCCTTGATGTGTCATTACAAGTGCACAGAAAATGTGAGTGATTCCTTCCGAGTGAACACGGGTGAATCTGACTGCAGTAGATGTTAGAGATATTAATAAAAATGAAGTTAATTCAGCCAGCGCTCATACCTCTGTTTACATCCTGTTTTCGGTGGAAGGCCATAGTAATCGATTGTCGAGTTCACGCGCGTGATCATAGGCACTAAACCTATGCGCGTGAACTCGACAATAAATTAATATGGCCTTCCACCGAAAACAGGATGCAAACAGAGGTATGAGCGCTGGCTGAATTAACTTCATTTTTATTAATATCTCTAACATCTACTGCAGTCAGATTCACCCATGTTCACTCAGAAGGAATCACTCACATTTTCTGTGCACTTGTAATGACACTTAAAGGATGTTAAGAGGCTAAAAAGCAGGCTTACTACTTGCCCCATTGAAGTCAATAGGGTGCAAATTTTAAAAATAGAATAACTCGGTGTAGGCAACACCGATTTTTGTCGTTGTTCTCTGTATTGACAGCACTCCAAATGTACAAAAAAATGAGCTCAATGTTAAAATTGACCGGAGTTCTCCTTTAAGCCTCTGTTATACTCCAGTTTGGACGCGTACACGACAGCTGCACACAGCTCGGACGCGGACTACTTGTATTTATACTTTCTGCTGAGGTCCGCTTGGTGAACGCGTTCAACGCATGCGCAGTAGATCGGTCTGGACAGTATAATCGATAATATTTTTTATATTTATAGTTTATATTTGCATTTATGTCAAAACCTAGACACTTTCCAACATCAAAATGACATTTATTAATATGTATTCGTGTCAAAAATGACATATAAACCTCTTTTCCTATTCTATTTTGCCTGGAAACGCACTTGCGGAAAAATAGGCATTGGTTCTATTTCTAGCATGTACGCGTTTTCCTTTTTTTTTTTCAAATTCGGCGTCCATGTTATTTCCATCTCTTTCGCGGTTTTAACCTAATGAACGCGCGCCCTTTTGTCCGCGCGGTCACAAAAAAATGGGAGGCACGCGGCTGTCCGCAACGAGCCTCCGCGTGCAACCCCGATGACGATTTTTACGTCACGCGGACCCTCCGCCATCGCAGTCGCGGAAAGTATGGGTGTACTCACACTAGCCAGTTTGAACCGTGCCCGAGTGCGTTTGACCACCAAAGCGCGGTTCGTTTGACTAGTGTGAGTCCCCGAACCGTGCCCGGGCGCGGCTCGATTAGCCGGCCCTGGCCCGCTTGGAAGAGGTGGGCCAGAGCACGGTTCAGTTGGACTTGAGCGCGGTTCGCATGCAGTGTGAGCGCTAACCGTGCTGGAGCACGGAACAGGACGCGTGACGTCACGGTTTTGACAAAATTTCCGTGCCACAAAGGCGATAGATCTGTTTAACAACAGGCTGTGAGAGGGCTGTGGACCACCGTGGACCAAACGACTCAAAATTATCCACAAAGTAAACAGAGCGATGGACATTGTGTTCAGTGAGAGCGCCGCTCTTCCTGTTTATCCCGAAACCGTCGCACCATAATGACGTAAGCGTGCTCCGGCACGAATGCTGAAACCCTATGTGAGTGCATGCCAGAGGGGGAGTGGGGAGAGGGGACAATCGTACTCGGGCCCGGTTCATGGCAACCGTGCCTAGTGTGAGTACACCATCTAACAGAGGCTTTAACCAGACCATTCAATAATTCCTGCCATAGAGAAATGGAAAATAGCCTAAAGTAGGCCTAAGCCGCGTCGCAGATTCAGTCCCATCCAGTCCACACTCTCAACGTCTGCCAACGTTAGTCTGGCGCAGGGCTATTCAATTAGCTTCATTCGAGGGCCGGATTATCAAATCGAAAAGTTGCTAGAGGTCAGAGGAAAAAGTTGAGGTTGGTTGGTTTGGGGGTTTAGCTTATTTATTGAAACAGTTTCAATAAATAAGTTAAAGTAACCTTAAAAAAGTATGGTATCCATCCATCCATCCATCTTCCTCCGCTTATCCGGGGCCGGGTCGCGGGGGCAGCAGTCTAAGCAGAGATGCCCAGACTTCCCTCTCCCCGGACACTTCCTCCAGCTCTTCCCGGGGGACACCGAGGCGTTGCCAGGCCAGCCGGGAGACATAGTCTCTCCAGCGTGACCTAGGTCTTCCCCGGGGTCTCCTCCCAGTGGGACGCACCCGGAACACCTTCCCGGGAAGGCGTCCAGGTGGCATCCGAAACAGATGCCCGAGCCACCTCAGCTGACCCCTCTCGATGTGGAGGAGCAGCGGCTCTACTCTGAGCTCCTCCCGAGTGACCGAGCTTCTCACCCTATCTCTAAGGGATCGCCCAGCCACCCTGCGGAGAAAGCTCATTTCGGCCGCCTGTATCCGGGATCTTGTCCTTTCGGTCATGACCCAAAGCTCATGACCATAGGTGAGAGTAGGAACGTAGATTGACCGGTAAATCGAGAGCTTTGCCTTGCGGCTCAGCTCTTTCTTCACCACGACAGACCGGTACATCGACCGCATTACTGCAGAAGCTGCACCGATCCGTCTGTTGGTATGGTAAAGTATGGTATTTACTTGGAAATGTGGTAGGCGACCCAACAGTAGGCTATGCAGATATTTAAAACCATAATAAATAAAAACTTGATCATTTACAGCTGTGTACAACTATTTTCCTTGGAACAAATCAATTAATTACACAAACTCGTAGCTGTTGGTGAGAAATAATAATAATTTTGTTTATGATTGTTATGCTTAAATGAAAATATTCTGACAGTGAGACTTGATAACCACAGGCTACTCACTCCCACTGTATAAAAAATGCCTAAACACAAGTTAAACCTTTACAAAGAAACTGACATAATTTCATAACAAACATTAATTATATATTCCTCTACCCACCTAATAAATCTAAAGCAATATAAATCACTAAATTTACTATTATACTATATAGGCTAATATTATAGTATATATATATATATACACACTCACCTAAAGGATTATTAGGAACACCATACTAATACTGTGTTTGACCCCCTTTCTCCTTCAGAACTGCCTTAATTCTACGTGGCATTGATTCAACAAGGTGCTGAAAGCATTCTTTAGAAATGTTGGCCCATATAGATTGGATAGCATCTTGCAGTTGATGGAGATTTGTGGGATGCACATCCAGGGCACGAAGCTCCCGTTCCACCACATCCCAAAGATGCTCTATTGGGTTGAGATCTGGTGACTGTGGGAGCCATTTTAGTACAGTGAACTCATTGTCATGTTCAAGAAAACAATTTGAAATGATTCAAGCTTTGTGACATGGTGCATTATCCTGCTGGAAGTAGCCATCAGAGGATGGGTACATGGTGGTCATAAAGGGATGGACATGGTCAGAAACAATGCTCAGGTAGGCCGTGGCATTTAAACGATGCCCAATTGGCACTAAGGGCCTAAAGTGTGCCAAGAAAACATCCCCCACACCATTACACCACCACCACCAGCCTGCACAGTGGTAACAAGGCATGATGGATCCATGTTCTCATTCTGTTTACGCCAAATTCTGACTCTACCATCTGAATGTCTCAACAGAAATCGAGACCCATCAGACCAGGCAACATTTTTCCAGTCTTCAACTGTCCAATTTTGGTGAGCTTGTGCAAATTGTAGCCTCTTTTTCCTATTTGCAGTGGAGATGAGTGGTACCCGGTGGGGTCTTCTGCTGTTGTAGCCCATCCGCCTCAAGGTTGTGCGTGTTGTGGCTTCACAAATGCTTTGCTGCATACCTCGGTTGTAACGAGTGGTTATTTCAGTCAAAGTTGCTCTTCTATCAGCTTGAATCAGTCGGCCCATTCTCCTCTGACCTCTAGCATCAACAAGGCATTTTCGCCCACAGGACTGCTGCATACTGGATGTTTTTCCCTTTTCACACCATTCTTTGTAAACTCTAGAAATTGTTGTGCGTGAAAATCCCAGTAACTGAGCAGATTGTGAAATACTCAGACCGGCCCGTCTGGCACCAACAACCATGCCACGCTCAAAATTGCTTAAATCACCTTTCTTTCCCATTCTGACATTCAGTTTGGAGTTCAGGAGATTGTCTTGACCAGGACCACACCCCTAAATGCATTGAAGCAACTGCCATGTGATTGGTTGATTAGATAATTGAATTAATGAGAAATTGAACAGGTGTTCCTTATAATCCTTTAGGTGAGTGTGTATATATATATATATATATATATATATATATATATATATATATATATTACTACATAGTGTTCAATATAAATATTGCACATTTCTGCCCAACCCATGGTAAATTACAACAGTAGCCTACATTCATGGTAAATGTATGTAAGGGTGGTTAGGGGATTTAAAGTCTTCTAATTTTGTTCATGCCTCAGTGTTTCTCCTGCTTTCCTCATCAGTCTTGTTGGGAATGTTGAGGCTGTTTCATCCGATTTAATACTAGTTAAACCATCGAGTGATTTGTGGTTTGTAACAGAGAGGTGTTTGTCAAATTGAAACGCTTCTCACTGGTTGTCTTGCCACAACGCTGTTTAATAATAGTGTCCGGGACCTGGAGTTAACGCAACTCTGTACTGGGCCGTGTTGAAACAACTAGTGAAACAACTGGGACTCGTGTGAACTCGTGAAATACACACTGCGTATCTTTGTTGTTTTGAGGTAGGCTACATTATTTTTGGGAGCCACTTATAAACTTTTATAACTTTATTTTCTTCTTGCGTTTTTCTCAGGATGAAGACAAACGAAGAAATTCTTATCGCCAAGGCCAACTCTCCTCTCCAATATCCCACCAGTTTCAACGTAGCTCCTCTGCAGAAAAGTTTAATCCCAGGTCAGCATAGCTTTCCTATTAAGTCGTGTCTGGGGCCAGATTTACTAACAGCTTGTGCCAGTTCAAACCCTCTTTTGGCATTAAAAAACTACTGTCAATATTTACTAAAGACACGCAGTGAAAATTTAACGCTAAAAAAAGCATGGAGACAGTTATTTTTGCCCTGTTAAGTAAATCTGTTCCAAGGAATGTTGAATGTTGAACTGGGCACAACCTCACTGTATGCTGTTTAGCAGTAACATAATATAGCCTACCTTTTTTGGTTCACGTTAACTAATGCTAACTAAATTAAACCTTATATAAAGTGTTACCATTTTTTAATAATGTTGGCTATAGGAATGTTAAATTAATTAAAAAAGTTAAGGAATCTTGCACTGGTTCAAACTAGGTTATTCTATTGAATGTGTACATAATTTATGTTAAAGTGTTTGGGACATGGCTTTTAATGGTAAGCTTTTTTGTTTTTGTAATCGGGCTCTCAAAGTATATAAAAATTTGAATTTAGATGTATCGGCTTTCAAATGTAAAGAATTATCGATATCGGCCAAAATTTTCATATCGGTGCATAACGATTTTTTTTTTTAAGCAAAGCACCATACTCTGCATTTAAGTGAATTATTTTATAGCCTATTATAATTTCAGGTCTCGCTCTTCAAACACAAGAAAGAAGTGTAACAACAATCAAGAGTGAGGCGTACAAGGTTGGTTTAATCTTCCAATTCCCTTTTGTGATTGTTTTTTTTTTCATAGGTAAATTTGTAGGTAATTGCCTTGTACAAGGTATTCATTTAATATGCATGCACATTAGAATCCTGTTTCACCATTAAATACTATTTGTTAAGCGTTAAATGCATGTTGATGCAAAATCTTGAGACAGGTGAATTTAGATTCCATTCTTAATCTAAACTTCCATTTGCATTAAACACAATGATGTCTGCAGGTGTTTTTTCGAGTGAAGAATGGGGTGCTCTCAGTAGAAGATGTTCTGGATGGAGAGCAGGTGGATGGACAGGGTCAGAGTGAACTGAGCATCTCATCTAGCAGCCTCACACAACTCAATGATCTGCTGTCCAGAGTGACCTACACCAGCACTATCTACCGTGTCAAGTCTAAAGATCTGGGTAAGTACAGGAGAGACACTCATGTAAAGTGTTCAATTTAAGAAATGCATAAAGCGTTTAGAAATACATCATTTTACAGAATAACGTTTTAACGTTTTACGGTGACTTTATTTCTTAAGTTTAATATATGGTGGCAGCCCATTATAAGCAATTTTTCGGCATGGTTATATCTTTACTATTTGTTCAAAGAGTCTTCACTATTTTCAAGATTAGTCATTTATTTGTCAAACCACATTTTCTCTTTAGTTCAACTTTCTTTTGAGGACCATAAGGCCATGTTTCCCATCATGATTAGGAGACCATCAGTTCCTGTTCTTTATGACCCAGGAAACGGTAAGTCCACAACATACAAAGTGAAACACACTACAAAACCGCATGCTACCATGGCATAAGATGTGCTGGTTGTAACAAATGTATACATAAATGTCTATAAAGTTGCCAATAAACCAATGAAATGTCAAACCTACTTCTCACTCTCTCTCTTAAAATTCAGATATAAACTCACAGGTAACCATATTAACAAAAACCTTTCTGAGGTATAAAGAGCTGAACGTCCTCATCCAGAGTATCCGGAAGTTTTACCCAAATATCAAGATCATTGTTGCGGATGACAGCCTGAAGCCTGAACCTGTGTCTGGAAACAACATTGAGCACTACATCATGCCTCCTGCACAGGTACACACTTCTGCCCCAACACTTCAATTGGTCTAATGCTGTATGTCACACATCTTGGATTTTAAGCGTAGATTACCTGGCAACTAATCACTGCTGATGATTATTTGGCACCGCAGGGCTGGTTTGCAGGCAGAAATCTGGCTCTGTCCCAAGTCAGAACTAAATACTTCCTGTGGGTTGATGATGACTTCTTGTTCTTGAAAGAGACACGGGTCGAGGGGTTTGTGGAGATTATGGAAGCAATTCCAGAACTAGATGTTGTAAGTATGGAATTATATTCTTTAGAGGGGTGACAGGTCTTGGAGCACTACAGCACTGTTAAATAAGCTCTTTTTCTCATGTTAGCTTGGTGGTGATGTCTCAGGTGAGCAGTTCCATTTTATTCTCGAGTATGATGAGGGAGATGAAGAAGGTGGATGTCTAAAGCGTATTAAAGGAGGGTTTCATCAGCCACTTTCTGGATATAATGAATGCTTTTTAGTAGATGGCGTTGTTAATTATTTCTTGGCGAGGACTGAAGCGGTGCGAAGAATTGGCTTTGACCCATTCCTTAAAAGAGTTGGACACACAGGTAAACATACTAAATTTTACGTCAGTAAAACGTCTTCATTGATTGATTCCTAGCACATTTAATCCTTCGACTTTTTAATTCTTAAATTCTCCTTTTCTTTCATTTTTCCCACAGAGTTCTTCATCGATGCACTTGGAAAACTGTTAGTTGCTTCATGCAAGGGCCTTTCTATTGGACACCAGACACATCGGGCACAAAACGAATATGACTCATACCGGACTCAAGGGAAACTTGAAGAGAAGAGAAAACTGGCCCATCAATTCTTTAAGAATTATCTTAACTACATCAAGTACTGATTAGTATTAATTACTGATCTTTTTTTTTTAATAATCAACTACAAATCGCACAGATCTGCCAGTCACAATGCTTAACAGTAGTAAAAAATGTATTTCTATGGACAAAATGCCGCTGAAGAATTGCAGAGAACAGTGAGCTGTTGCGGGTGAAGTGCACGACCTAAGTTGCCCTAAACACAAGAATGCTTTATATGAAAGGTTACCTCACAGGACTTTCGGTTATGGATTGGTATTGAGAAGACGCGTATTAACGACCCTCCTATATTGTTTGAGTAATAATCCTTCAAACTCACTTAAAACTTTATCACATCTTCAGTTAATTAATACACAAAGACCAACAACGGAAATGGCACCGAAAAAAACACAGAAAGTGAATAATAAAGCGCAAGAGATGCCACAAGATTCTGATCACGCGGACGAACTAAGAGTGACGACAGTGAATCTACGAAAGTAACAGAGTTGAACCCCAGCAATGCAGATATTTTACAAGCCATTAAAGAAATGGACAAACGAGTTACAAGTAAAATCGACAGTGTTATGTCAGCAATCATAAGCGAGTGAAAGAGGCCGAGGAAAGCATCTCTGGAGCGGAGGATGAAATCGTTCAACTACGAGCTCGCTTGAGTCACAAGTTAAAAAACTGACAGACAAGGTTGACTACATGGAAAACAGAAGCAGAAGGAACAACCTAAGGTTGGTGGGTTTGCCGGAAAAAGAAGGAAATGATGTGTGTGCATTTTTAGAGGCCTGGATTCCAAAAATATTGGAAATGGACTCGAGCACATCTTTAGTCATAGAGCGCGCACATACAGTAGAGTGGATCCACAACGAAACCTAGGTGACCAGAACACAAGACGAGATCCCTGTACACCATCAAGAACACTAATAATGAAGTTCTTGAACTTCAGTCAAAAATGAACAGGTGCTGAGAGTGGCCAGGTTCAAGGGGATGGTTTCATATAAGGAACACACTCTTCATTTTCTTCCAGATGTTTCTGCTGAAGTTCACAGGAAGCAGAGAGCTTATGATGGAACTGATAGTTCCTCACGGTTGTGTGGACCAATCAACGCCATACAAGGTGTGTAAGGGATGGGGGTTTAAATGCAGTAGCATGGACGCTACTGGGGAAAACGGGGATGTTGTTGAATATGTAACAATAGGTGTTTTGTTCATGATTATTTTTTATTTGTATTTTTTGCTTCTCAGTATTTAGGGTATGTGTGTCTATAAAAGGGAATGTGCCTCCTAATAGGAAATGTAAAAGATTATGGGGGAGACAGAGAATGTGAAATTTTTAACCTGGAATTGTAGAGGACTGGGTAATAAAAAATAAATAAAAATAAAGCAGGTAATGGACAGGATCAAACAATTACAGGCGCAAGTAGTTTTTCTTCAGGAAACTCACATGGTAAAAAGTGAGACAATTAGGATTCGTCGGAGATGGTAAGGCAAGTTTTTGCTGCCACACTTCTAATGCAAGGGAAGTAATGACTTTAATTCATAAATCAGTCCCAATACAGGTTCAGAAGGTAACTAAACATCCATTAGGAAGATATATTATGCTACAGTGTACCATTTTTTGTTTGTTCTTTTTTTTTCAGAAAAGATCAATTTAATTAGGGTAAACGTACCTATTAAGCTCAAGTACCCATTAAGCACACTACCATCTTGGAGCTCAGATTATAAAAAGAAACAGCAATGTATTATCCTATTTGATGTATTAACCAATTGATGTGTTTGTTACTATATACCTCCTGTAATTTTAAACCAATCAGACCATTGCACACTGAGATATGTGTGTCCATGTGTTCACACTGTCTGGCGGCTATTTTCAAAGCTGTCTGAAAACTTTCACCAGAAGAGGAGCCCCTCAGATGTGCATTTTTTATATGTTTAAGCCTTTATTTTGAAGAAGTACATCTTCTTATTGCAAAATTAAGAGATTAATGTTTAGACTTTTGAATATTATAACCTGGAACCTGGATGTGGGAAATAATTACAGTTAGATCTAAAAGATAGTTTTAGCAACATAGCCCAGATGCTACGAACATAGCTAGCTTACTAGCTGTATAAGATTGTGTGCTACATTAATATATTACTTCACAGGAATTAATGGCTTGTACTTTTAAATCCATAATATTATAATTTTACATTTTATTGATAGTCTGTGGTTTTAAACTGCTGTAATTTTTAAAGAATTCATATTATTGTTAGGTGAGCTTAAAGGGTGCACTACTATGACAATCACACAGCTTCAGTGTGACATCAATTAGAAAAAGCATAATTTCATAGATATTGTCTATAATAGTTGTTCATATTAAAATTGGTATAAACTTAATACATTACCTAGATTATTAATTTAGCTAAATATTTTCCTTTAAATATTAATTTAATATTTATTAATTAAAAAATGTTTTTGCTCCAATTAAGCACAGTGTGTGCTCCCTTTAAGCTCACCCACATTAAACGTCTATGTAAATACTTAATAATCAGAATTTAAATATTAACTGATGGTTGTCACTATGTTAATCTTCAAAAAAATGATTAATAAACTTATTTTCACAGTCTTAAGATGACAAAAGCTAGACGAAACTATAGTGTATGCCCAAAGATGAAAGAGGCATGTCATACAAAGAAGGAGCCATCAGAAACCTGTCGTATCTGTCCAAGAAGTTTGGAGTAGACAGGAAAGCTCTGACCCAGAGAGTTAAAGGGATACTCCCTTTAACTCTTTTTTTTGGAAATAAGCTCATTTTACAACTCCCCCAGAGTTAAATAGTTGAGTTTTACCGTTTTCGAATCCATTCAGCCGATCTCCGGGTCTGGCGGTACCACTTTTAGCATAGCTTAGCATAATGAATTGAACCGGACAAGACCATTAGCATCTCTCTCAAAAAAATTACCAAAGAGTTTCGATATTTTTCCTATTTAAAACTTGACTCTTCTGTAGTTACATCGTGTACTAAGACGGACGGAAAATGAAAAGGTGCGATTTTGAGAGTATAGTTCCTAGCCATATCAGCCTAGAAAATTTAAACTTTACATTTTCCGTCGGTACACGATGTAACTACAGAAGAGTCGAGTTTTAAATAGGAAAAATATCGAAACTCTTTGGTCATTTTTTTGAGAGAGATGCTAATGGTCTTGTCTGATTCAATGATCTATGCTAAGCTATGCTAAAAGTGGTACCGCCAGACCCGGAGATCGGCTGAATGGATTCGAAAACGGTAAAACTCAACTGTTTAACTCTGGGGGAGTTGTAAAATGAGCCAATTTCCAAAAAAAGTGGAGTATCCCTTTAAAGAGCACATTGGTTTGTTTTGTTATTTGATTTTTCAATATGGGTTACATAGCTGAACGTGTACTAGTCTAGATGTTGCAATGAGTTTGAATGACACGTCACTATGAATAGGATAGGCTACCTGATCAAATTGAATGCCTTGTTGCTTGATTTTAGTGTTCTGTTTTTTTGTGATTGACTCTGTACCTTCAAATAAAACTTTTTTCAATTATTCCTTAAAAAGGTTGTATAAAATAAACAAGAATTTTTAATAAAACTTGTTGTGAGCTTATTGGGAACAGGGGTGTGCTTAAAGGGTACAAAATGTACCCATTAAGCACAGCCAGACTTTTTATATTTAATGATGTACATCTTAATTGAAATACTTTTGTCATTTAAAATAAAATGAAATATTATAGTGTGAGAGATTAATATTTTATTTTAAAATAACTTCTTGTACTAAAACCAATATCTTGTGCACTAAAAATGTCTCAATGTAGATTTTGGTGAGCTTAATAGGTACGTTTACCCTAATGTATATGTTCCAAATTATGACAACCTCAATTTTTTTAATGATTTGTTTTTGCTAACTGCTAGTTTGCCTGGATACTATCTTATCGCAGGGGATATGAATTGTGTACTAGATCCTACCAAAGAT
Source organism: Scardinius erythrophthalmus (assembly GCF_964197995.2). Classification (NCBI taxonomy): domain Eukaryota; kingdom Metazoa; phylum Chordata; class Actinopteri; order Cypriniformes; family Leuciscidae; genus Scardinius; species Scardinius erythrophthalmus. The sequence goes on from NC_138221.1 coordinate 53,507,870, forward strand.
CGTTCTACAGGGATTGATAAAACACATACTAAAGCTAGGAAGTTGATACAGGAATTTATGAAAGACCTTAATTTATCAGATGTTTGGAGGGATCTTAACCCAGCAGCAGTATCATATTCATTTTACTCTGGTATGCATCAGACATACTCACGTATTGATTATTTTCTTGTATCGGCAAACTGCTAGTTATAACAGATATCACAGCATAGTCATCTCTGATCATGCAGCAGTACACTTATCATACAAAACTACAAAATTCATAAAGAACCCCCCTAGATGGCGCTTTCAGGCTTTCAGATATGGCTTCGGGATCCAGAGTTTATAAGAATATATGAATAAACAAATTGATCTTTATTTTGAAATGAATCGTTCTGAAACATCTGCTGGTATTAGATGGGAAGCATTCAAAGCTTTTATTCAAGGACATATTTGTTTTTGCAGTTCAAAAGCCAGGAGGTCTAGACAGGAAATGAAAAAATTAGAAGATCAGATCAAAAAATTAGAAAATTATATTTTCCAGAAAGCTACAGACACAGTAGAAGCAAACAAGAAATTATTATTACTCCGGTCCCGATATAATGAATTATCAGCAGGTAGAGCAGCTTCAAAAGTTTTGAGATAGAAACAAATTTTTTTATGAATATGAAGATAAAACTGGTCGATTACTTGCATGGCAAATCCGACAACAACAAACAGAACGTACCATCACAGTAATTGAGAGTTCAACAGGAACTATAGTTGACCCTATAGAGATCAATGAAGCATTTAGAATTTATTATAAAAAACTAAAGAGCTTTAATAACATTACCAAAACCAGGGAAATCAAACACAAAGTGTGAAAATATGCGGCCAATTAGCTTGTTAAAGGGGGGGTGAAATGCTAATTTTCACTCAATCTCCTGTTAATCTTGAGTACCTATAGAGTAGTATTGCATCCTTCATATCTCCAAAACGTCCTTAGTTTTATTATATTTATAAAAGAAAGATAGACTGTACCGAGTCTTTCCGGAAAAAAACGAGCGGCTGGGGGCGGGCCGTGTGGGCGGTGTGGTATACTGCCATGCAAAGGCAAAAGACCTTAACTTCGTTTTTGGTCGAAAATGAGTTATTTATATTTCTGGCACATTCAAGACCTCCTTTATCATGTGGATAAGTATCTTGAATCAATTCCGTTGTTTTTTCGAGAAAATAATGAATTGTCTTAACAGTAGGGGAGACCGGGGACAGTTGCAACACTTTTTGCATTTCTCTCAGTTACTCAGAGACTATTTGGAGTAGACCAACCAAATTTGTATATATTAAAGGGTTAGTTCACCCAAAAATGAAAATTCTGTCAGTAATTACTCACCCTCATGTTGTTCCAACCGCGTAAGGCCTTCGTTCATCTTCGGAACACAAATTAAGATATTTTTGATGAAATCTGAGCCATGTCTGAATCCTCCATAGGCTTCTATGTGACCGAAACTTGCTGGCCCAGAAAAGTTATTAAAGAGATCGTTAATATAGTCCAAGTGACTCCAGTGGCTCAATCTTAAGTTTATAAAGCGACGAGAATACTTTTTGTGCGCAAAAACAAACAAAAAATATAGCTGCGAGCAGCGATTACGGGCCCAAGCCGGTGGCACCGCAACCCTGTTGCCTTTAGTTACCTAAAGGCACCGGGGTGTCGGTGCCACCGGCTTTGGCCCTTCATCGCTGCTTGCAGCTATATTTATATATATATATATATATATATATATATATATATATATATATATATATATATATATATATATATATATATATATATATATATATATATATATATATATATATATAAGACAGAAACCTTATTACCTTATTCTGATTTTATGATACACTCAAAATATTCCACAACAAATCTTTTAAATTTAATGTAAAAATAAAAACGAAAGTAAGCACTGTTGGGCTCACGTAACCCTCTCATTAGAATCAAAATGTTTCAGCATTTGCGATGTATTTGGATGCTAAACTATTCTTTATTATAGGCTTTGTTCTTCGCTCGTGTTCCAATATCGACGGAAAAAATCATCCTCTTCACACGCGCAAAAATGTGCTTGAAACATCACAGTGGAGTGGTGCTTACTGTGAATGTACGAATTGTACTACTGACTATTTAGAGCAGTGTAATTTTTATATGTTAGGTTAACTATTTTATTATTATATTTTATTAAGGCTATAATGAACAGGCTGCGATGTCAAGATTGCAATGCTGGAGTGTGTGTGTGTGTGAGTGTGTGTGTGAGTGTGTGTGTGAGTGTGTGTGTGAGTGTGTGTGTGAGTGTGTGTGTGAGTGTGTGTGTAAGTGTGTGTGTAAGTGTGTGTGTAAGTGTGTGTGTGTGTTCATGTTTTTCTATCCCGGTGGGGACTTCAACCTGAATGCACACAGACTCATGGGGACTCATGTCACAGTGGGGACCTAAATAGAGGTCCCCATGGGTAAACAAGCTTATAAATCATACAGAATGAGTTTTTTTGGAAATGTAAAAATGCAGAAAGTTTTCTGGGATAGGTAGGTTTAGGGGTAGGGTTAGTGTGAGGAGATAGAATATACAGTTTGTACAGTATAAAACCATTAAGTCTATGGAGAGTCCCCACAAAGATAGGAAACCGTGTGTGTGGCGTGGGCGCGATTGAACAGTGGACACATAAAAACATACTCCGTCATTATACAGGACGACATTCAAACTGCAAAGTGTTAACTTATATTTGTGTACAGTCGCAATAAAACACAACATTGTGCTTTTGTAAAATAATTTCAAGCAATCCACCCCCCGAAAGGCGCTCATTTTAAATTTAAACTAAAATGCTCATGGCTGCACGGGCATTCATAACGGTGCGCATCCACGGCGAGGAACGAGCAGAACAGAGTGAACGTTTTTCAGTTAATTCCTACTTCCATAGGAATTCATTTGAAAAGCTCGCTCAACCACTATCAATGTCAGTGCGGACGAGCATATTTTACTTTCGTTTTTAAGTTGGCGATTCAAAAGCCCCCAGCGGTGTCACACATAGATTAACCAGTGGTAAAATATTCTCAACGTCACAAACCTAGTATATTTTTATGTAGATACAATAGGCCTACCTGATTTTGAACACAAGAGGACAGTATAGCCCTATGTATGACTTGACTTTTATGGGACTAAATAGTACAATTACTATTTTTAAACTTATAAATAATTATTAAATTGAAAAAAAAAAAAGAATAAAATGGGTTTAGTTGTGATATTTGTATACTTTTATATAGAAATAAATGTTTTTTAATTACATTTTTAGAAGATGAGGCTTTTAGTTTCCTTTTTGTACATTACTTTAGTCCCTCACTATAGCAAAACCGTTTGAGATGTTTAATATCCGTTCACAATTTAGCATCTTTAATGTATTTTCATCATTTTGAAAAAGTTTGGTGTGAATAAAATAAACCAGTTAGGAAGAGTAGCTAAAAACTCAGAGTCTGAAATATCCAAAAAATCCACATTCAAACCAAAATATCTGACTTCCTTTTGCTCTGATCTAATAACTGTAAATTAGAAAGTTGTCTGACTCGATGAGACCAATATATATACTGATTTTTGGAACTGTTGGTAAAACTAACCCCCCCACTTTTGTCAAAAGCATGTTGAAAGTGACACACTTCCTGCTGCCAGTTGGTGGCGCTATAACTTTGGCTCACAATAGTTACATCCATCTGATCGGCCTCTTACCACGAACACACTGGTGAAGTTTCATGAAGATCAGTTAATGTATGCAGAAGTTATACCACTTCGTGTTTCTCTTTTCTCGCCATCATTTCGTTTCCTCGCCACGGCCAAACCGTTCGAGATATCAAAAATCCGTCCGCAATTTAAAATCCTCAATGTCTGGACTTCATGCACACCGAGTTTGGTGGGGATTGGATGAATTCTCTAGGAGGAGTACTTCGCATTCCACAGCAAGCGTTTTCCAAACAACCCATAATAGCCGACTTCCTGTTGGGCTGGCGTAAAACTTGACCGGGGGAAAGTTGTTCGGCCCGATGAGATCTATATGTGTACCAAGTTTCATATTAATTCATGCAAGCGTGTTTGATTTATGGACCAAGTTTTGGGACCCCTTTCAAGGGGGCGCTGTTGAGCCCCCCTGCCACACCCGGGTACCAGCTTCAGCCCGTCCCTGATGGCAGGGGGTTCTGACTTGTGTGCAAAGTTTCAAGAGTTTTTGAGCATGTTAAGGACCCCAAAAGCCCCTGAAAACTTGATTAACAATATAAAAGCAATAGTCAAATCCCCCCTCCCCTCACACACACAGAGACACAGAGAGAGGGAGAGAAAATTCTTCAGAAAATCCACATTCAAACCAAAATATCTCTCTTCCTGTTGGTCGGAGATAGATCATGTAAATTAGAAAGTTGTCCGTCTTGATGAGAACAATACACATACCAGGTTTTGTTGCTGTTGATAAAACTAACCCCCCCACTTTTGACTAAAGGTGGCGCTACTGAGCCATTTCACCACGCCCGCTTCTGAAACTTTGCACATGTCTACGGGCTGAAGGGAGTGGATTGGAATCCACTGCTGCTTCAATGTATGTGATGAGGGATTATAATCAAGGTATTAATCAATATTTTTCGTTCTAAATATCACGAGTTGAATGACTTCTCTGGAGATTTTACTTTGTTATAGAAGTTACCAGTGTGATTACTGAAATGTTCTTTTCATGTATTCTTTAATGTCTGTAAAGTTTGAGAAAGGTCTTAAACGTGTTAAAACACATAGGGGTCATTAAAGTCTATAGTTTAAGGGACCATTTGTCATTTAAAGCATATACTTTCCATTTAGAATAAAGTGTCCTATCCTGAGAGAAAGAACTTATCTTGATGTTTTGAGCCGAGACTCCTGTTTATAGTTAGAGCCTGGCCAAATCCAACCTTGGAAAAGATGTGTGTCGGTGTGTGTGTTAGTCTTCTTGCTTACAGGTTAAGGAACCACTGGCATTATTGGAGATTGACTGAGTTGTTGTTCGGGACATGCTGGCGCCCAGCAACCCAAATCTGCGACCTGGAAGGTCATGACGTGCCTAACTTCAGGGTCAGATTGTCAGCCGTATAATCGAAGGAGATATGCTTCAGTCTATCTGTATATGTGTGGAAAATTACTATGTTTATCAATTTCTTAGCCAATCAGAATCATTCAACCTGTGAGCAATGACGTAGCTTAGACCTTGGAAATGGTATAACTGCTGTGATCTTTGTAACTGTAAGGGGGGCGGCCTACGAACTCCTGTGTGAGTCTTGAAGCTGACTTCTGCTGATGAAACTGCAAATTATTTTCAGTAAAACTTTTCTTCAATTTTTTATAATTCTGACTCCGGGTCTTCTTTCAAACATCTGGTCCTTGGGTCCTAAACTGTTAACCCCTAACAGTAATGGTGGAGAATGCGGGCAGCAATTATTCTTGGTGACACCCCTGGCAAATCAGCAAACAAGGTAGAAAGATTTTATTATGTGGTAGTGCTGTCTGAATGGAAGAGATTGTGAAGGGGGACGGAAGAGCTTCACTCCGACGAGGCGAGTGGAGAGCTTCACTCCGATGAGGAGAGTGAAGATTAATTATACTAAGTTAAAAGTATAAGAAGTCGCTGATAGCATTGTTCAAGGTTTAAAGTTAACAAGAGCAGACAGCGCAAGCGAAGCGTGCTCTGTGGGGGCCCCGATGGGCATTGTTGGTGGCAACACCCCAGCAGAGTACGTCCCTGGATTGAAGGTCCAGGGCACCGCAAACCTACTCCATCTCTTCCATCTCAGATAGGGGATCCCCGAATTTAGTGAATCAGACAGTTAGGGATACTAACAAAAATAGGGTTGTTTGCCAGGGATGCACCAGAAATGATCCCAAGAGGAAAATAAAAAAGTTGTGACCCAAATTGGCGTGGACCAGTATATGTAACTGTCATGTTGGAGTATACTTTGCAGTTTCATCATGCAGAAGCCAAGCTGTGTTGTTCAAAGATCGCCGCCTCCATTTCTGCAATAACTTCAGGTGAGTTTGAACTGTGACTAAGATATGGCAGACAAATTGAGTAACTTGATCAATAACCTGAACAGTCCTGAAACAAACCATGAGACAGAAGAGAGCAAACGCTGTAACCAGATGTGCTCTGAAGCTCTGAATTCAAAGAAATGTGAAATTAATAAGAAAATGTGTAGTCAGGTTTTTGATTCTGTTTGGAAATTTAAACAACAACTTGACTGGCTAAACAAAGAAAGAAACTGAAAATGTTTCATTTTTAGCCTTGTATTGCTTCCGATGATTACAAAAAGCAAGTAAATGTAATTATGGGTTAGGGAACATTTCCTTGGACAAATGTGATTCAAGTTAAACAGAAACATTGTGAAAACCTCTTAGAATAGAGTGATTTTCTGTGCAGCTTATGAAAATTAATGTGCTGCCAATGATAATGATGAAGATTTTGATTTGGCTATTGCGATTGAATCCGCCACTGGTGTAGAAGAATACAGAGAACTGCTTATCAGTGGCTCTGTTTACATTCCTGATTGGGACACACTGCTTCAAGGGTGTGCAGTAAGTTGGAGCACTTTGCAAGCTCAATGATCAAACTATAGGCAAGGTGTCTGTTGCTGTAGCTGAGGTTGATACACAAACCCACCAGATGACAGAGAGGGTTTTAATTATGGTCAGCAGGGCCAGTTAACCAGTAATTGTAAATGGCCACTCAGAAGGTGAGAAAATGTGAAAGTAACAGAAATTTCTAGTATTAATGTGGGTTTGAAAGTAGATCAGTGTTTAAATGACGATATCAAAGTTTTCGTCTGAGAAAGAATAAGAGATAAAAACAAGGTCAAAAGATTTAAGTCTTAAGGGAATCCTTTTGATCTATAATAATATTCTTTATAAGTGAATTGATGAATACAGGTTGATGTAAAATTACAGATAATGACTAAAAATATGAGTTGCAAAATACATAAAAGTAACTAAAGGGATGATTGTGTTTTAATGGAACACTTTAAAAAGGGTTTAGATGATATAGAGAGACTAATCTCACGGATGATTTATAATGATAACAGCAAAAGATGCATCACAAGCGGAGAGTGCTAGCCTCCGCAAAGTTAGTGTGAATCCTAATTGCAGATTGATCAACTCCTAGAAAAAAAAACATTGAAGTAATTGAGAACTTGACAACTAAAATTGAGATTAAATGTGATCAAATAAGCAGAAGCAGTATTACTGGATTAACAGTTGCTAAATGTAAAATGTGTAGAAATGCATCTGATTAAACAAACAGCTTGTTAGTGTTTTGAACGTGGAGGAATAGTGTTGACCATGAAAGAACTAGGAGCTGATGTTTTGCTTTCAGAAGATAAGCTTGTGATTGGCTTGAAACAGTTTGCTTATCTGAATCTGGTGTGGCTGAAACGGCCAGTGCGACAGAGACACAATCTGAGTGGAAATTTGTAATGTCTAAATTCCCTGATGTGGGCAAAAGACAAATATAAAATATGGTTGTTTGAAAATACATGTAAATTCTGGCAAAGATGCCTTACTGCTGAGCTAGAGTTAAACGATGGTAGATAAAGTTTGATTTTAGAAGTTTATAGTGCAGAGCACAAGTCCTGAATGCCTCAGAGTCTCTCTCATTCAAAGTCAGCTAAAATCTGTTATCTGAGCCAGTGTCATAAGTGATAATAAGCTAATATAGTAAGGCACCGTGTTTCAGTTGAAAACCATAGACATGGAGATGTTAAAAGAAATCATGCTACAGGCAGTTCAGATTTCATACATTTAAAGGGAAATTTGTAAATGTTTTTAAAGTAAAACTGAATGACTTTGAAGAAGTCTTAAACAATATAAGTGACGTTTTTGACCAGTTTAATTCAGGGCCAGTAACTTTTTTGTCTCATTTTAGTCTCCACCATGAAACAGGGCTGATGGCTCCGGCTACAGATGCAGATGTACACTGAATGGACGGTTGATCTAAATTCACAGAGTATAAGCTCAGTATTGCGATTTTGCTGATTTGAAGATGTTTAAAATATTTAAGTGATTAAATACTGTTGTTATTAACCTGTCTCCCTGTGTTAACACTATTAGACAGTCCGAATGGCTCTGGTGACTCTTGAATGTGCCTTTCCTAAGCTCCAGAACTGATCATGTTGAAGAAAATGGTCAAAGATTCTGTTATGGGGAAGAGCGGTAACCAAGTGTGCACGAAGTGACTACTCAAGGACGGGTAAGAACCTTTGGCCAGAGGTCAACCTAAGGCAGGGGGTCACGCCGACACTGGCCATCTCCAGAATGGAGATGTGTTATGTGAGATGGGTATAAGAGTGCAGCGGATGACTGAGGCCACCAGCATCAGCAGATCACTGAGAGGGGAGATGGGCTGTAAGGAGTTACGGCAGTCTGACCCAGAAAATGTGAGTTCCTCTATACCCACTCACCAGAAACCGCATTCATTGTATGGCTTGTTTTTTATTGTGACAAGTGTTTGCAACTATGCCAGGGGACAACACCCTGAAGAAAAGGAGATTATAAAGAGCTGATGGGAATGGGCTTTCAAGAGTCAGCTGAGACCGTGAGGTGATTGTCATTATTTGTTGTGGAGACAGTAACAAAACTTAATTTATATCAGGAACATGATGCTGGTTGCCTTGGGGGCAAGGGGAAAATTTATGGAAGTGTTGATATTGAAATAATATGCCAATAAGATGGTTTTAACTCCTGAAGGTCGTTAGACATGGTGGTGGCTAAAGGTGAAGACAGCTTTTGTAGATTCAAGAAAAGTCTGGATAAAGGTTAATGGTCAAAGGTTATTAAAATTTATTTATTATTACATTTTGTCTAAGTTACAGTCTTAGGAGGCTGTTGAAAAGATTATTTGTGTATAGTGAGAGAAACTCTGAATGGAGGCAGGGATGGTACTCTGTCTGTCTTTCTGTTATCGGCCTGCTAAAGCAAGCTGAAGCAAAATAATGATAATGAACCAAAACAACCCAGCTGACTTTTCTAAAATCAAGTGAATAATGAACAGAGATGCTTTGAAACTGGTAAAGAGACTATGTAAAATTAAATAAAATCGAAAGAAAAATGTGAAGTAAATATTTTTAGAGTTAATATAAAAAGTGAACATTGAAAATGAGCAGTTAACATGTGTGTCTAGAATGAGTGTGTGTGATGGTGACTGCACTTCATGTCTTGTATGTGTTAGTTTGTGGTACTATTATTTCCTGATTTTGTGAATATTTTGTCATTAACCTCTGGAATGAGTGTTTTACCATTACAGATGGGTTAAGTAACGACAAACTTTAAAGAAGCTGATAATTCTGAGTCAATCTGATGAAAAGACGATACAGAACATTGGACGAGCTTTAATTGGATTGGTTTTCCAGCTCTGTCTGTTACTGGTAGTTATGACTACTTTTGTCATTTATGATGTTGTTCTGAATTACTCTCTGGATTAGAATTTATGTAAATTGGAATTGTGAAGTTTAAGATTGTCATCCATTATGGGGTAAAAACTCTTGTCTAAATTCAACCGAGGGTCTAAATTTAAATAAGACACCTAGGTGGGATCATAATGGTAAACGTAAAAATAATAGACTTGATGGCAGAGAGACAAAGTGACACATTGGCTAAGTCACTATCCAAATTATCCAGAGAGAGCGCCCTCATTTTATGAAAGGCCGGTGGGCGAACAAAGGAGGAGTGGATATAACTTCTAAAAAGTTTTATTTCTCAATCCATTAAATGGATGTATGACATTAGATGTCTAAGAAAACTACAATTTAGGTAATAAAGGTTAAAGAAGAAAGCAGCTATATGGCTGTCTTAAGGGTTGAGATTCGAGTAACATAATATTTTGGTTTGTGAAAAACAGTAAATATAAGTGAGACTGAGACAATACTGATAATATTTTTGGGGGATTTTCAGACTAACCATTTGGTAGAGGAATACTGTGAGAAGTAGTTATAATGGAAAATAAAGTTAAAAATAATGTTATGAAAATAAAATTTCTGATAGATTTTATGGAACTACTTATGAACACCTGTTAAGTCAAATTAAGTTGAAATGATATGAAAAGTGAGTTTCAGATAAAAATAATAAGGCATTGAGTATGATTAACAGGGATTAACGCGTTATAAAGATGAGGAATGAACAAAAGTTTTATTAAGCAGAATGGGGAACAATTCTATATTTTAGTGGTAAAATAATGATTGAAATGATGATGAATTTGTTTTATTTTATTTCTATTTTTGAAAAAAAAAAGTACAAGATGTTACATGCTGTGACTGTAAACTGAAGGATGAATTCAGTAGAAACTTAAAGTACTTTGATGGATTATTATGGGTCTTAATTATTATTATTATTATATTATTATTTTTATTTTTTGTTGTAGTTTATTTTCAGTTTGATAACCATTGTGTTTTGAACCTAAAGGGTCTATAATGGGGGTAGTAAAAAATAATGGATTAACTATCTTTCTTAGTTTATTATAAAAGGAATTGGAAATTATAGTTTTATGAACATATCCTGGTATTTATGATTATAGACCATGTCTGTATTTAGGATCTGAGTAGTGACTGCGGGTCTAGCCCATGCTAGGAATACAGCAACAGTGCTTGCTTATTTAGCCCGGCTTCCAGAGAATAAATATGTACTTGTTTTGTATCAGTTAGTGGATGATAAAACCAAATTCGCCAAAATGAATAACAGCTATGTAAGACATGTAAAGACAGCTATGTCCAAAGGTTCTGAAGATCAATTTTATATATGTGCTATGTGTGATATTATGTTCATGTTAAGTCCTTGAAGGAAAAAGAAATTGTCTGTTTTATAAAAATTTCACCTGATAGAGGAGCATGCGTCAGAAACCAAACCTTTTGAAGCAGCCTTTATGGAAAGACCAGATGTGGTGTTTAGGACCCCACATTGGTCTAAAACGGGGGACTGAAGGGAGTGGATTGGAATCCACTGCTGCTTCAATGTATGTGATGAGGGATTATAATCAAGGTATTAATCAATATTTTTCGTTCTAAATATCACATGAGTTGAATGACTTCTCTGGAGATTTTACTTTGTTATAGAAGTTACCAGTGTGATTACTGAAATGTTCTTTTCATGTATTCTTTAATGTCTGTATTTGATATTTGAATTGCTTGCCCATTGCTTCCAGGAATTAAATAGGGAACTGTTTTGTGTTTGAGAAAGGTCTTAAACGTGTTAAAACACATAGGGGTCATTAAAGTCTATAGTTTAAGGGACCATTTGTCATTTAAAGCATATACTTTCCATTTAGAATAAAGTGTCCTATCCTGAGAGAAAGAACTTATCTTGATGTTTTGAGCCGAGACTCCTGTTTATAGTTAGAGCCTGGCCAAATCCAACCTTGGAAAAGATGTGTGTCGGTGTGTGTGTTAGTCTTCTTGCTTACAGGTTAAGGAACCACTGGCATTATTGGAGATTGACTGAGTTGTTGTTCGGGACATGCTGGCGCCCAGCAACCCAAATCTGCGACCTGGAAGGTCATGACGTGCCTAACTTCAGGGTCAGATTGTCAGCCGTATAATCGAAGGAGATATGCTTCAGTCTATCTGTATATGTGTGGAAAATTACTATGTTTATCAATTTCTTAGCCAATCAGAATCATTCAACCTGTGAGCAATGACGTAGCTTAGACCTTGGAAATGGTATAACTGCTGTGATCTTTGTAACTGTAAGGGGGGCGGCCTACGAACTCCTGTGTGAGTCTTGAAGCTGACTTCTGCTGATGAAACTGCAAATTATTTTCAGTAAAACTTTTCTTCAATTTTTTATAATTCTGACTCCGGGTCTTCTTTCAAACATCTGGTCCTTGGGTCCTAAACTGTTAACCCCTAACAGGGCTAATAAATGTGATGTGTCTGTCGAGTTTCATCCAATTTCAAGTATGTTAAGAGTCTCAAAAGCATCAAAAAAGAATATTAAAGTTTGAAGCGTTGCCATGGCAACAGTATTAAAGATATCAAAAATCCTTTCACAGGTCTACATCTGCCGTGTGTTTACATTATACACATAAAGTTTGAAGCAAATCGGGTAAAAATAAGAGGGTGATTTCAAAGCATTTTGAAAGGGACACACTTCCTGCTGCCAGTTGGTGGCGCTATAACTCTGACTCACAATAGTCACATCAATGTGATCGGCCTCTTACAACGAACACACTGCTGAAGTTTCATCAAGATCAGTCAATGTATGCAGAAGTTATAACACATTTCCTGTTTCTCTTTTCTCGCCATAAATTCGTTTCCTCGCCACGGCCAAACCATTCGAGATATCAAAAATCCGTCCGCAATTTATCATCCTCAATGTCTTGACTTCATGCACACCGAGTTTGGAGGCGAATGGATGAATTTCCTAGGAGGAGTACATCAAATTCCACAGCATGCGTTTTCCAAACAACCCATAATAGCCGACTTCCTGTTGGGCTGGCGTAAAACTTAGAGCACGAAAGTTGTTCAGCCCAATAAGATATGTGTACCGAGTTTCATATTAATTCATGCAAGAGTGTTTGGTATATGGACCAAGTTTTCGGACCGCACTCGGACCCCATTCAAGGGGGCGCTGTCGAGCCCCCCTGCCACGCCCAGGTACCATCTTCAGCCCGGCCCTAATAGCCGCAGCTTCTGACCTGTGTGAAAAGTTTCATGAGTTTTTGAGCACGTTAAGGGCCCCAAAAGCCCCCGAACCCTTGAAGAACAATAATAATAATAATAAATATAGCTGCGAGCAGCGATTACGGGCCCAAGCCGGTGGCACCGCAACCCCGGTGCCTTTAGTTACCTAAAGGCACCGGGGTGGCGGTACCGCCGGCTTGGGCCCTCCATCGCTGCTCGCAGCTATATATATATATATATATATATATATATATATATATATATATATATATATATATACATATACATACATACATACACACACATACATATATATGTATATATATATATATATATATATATATATATATATATATATATATATATATATATATATATATATATATATATATTATTGTTCAAAAGTTTGGGGTCAGTAAGATTTTTAATGTTTTTAGGAGAAGTCTCTTCTGCTCACCAAGGCTGCATTTATTGATTAAAAATACAAACAAAAACAGTAATATTGTGAAATATTATTCCAATTTAAAACAGCTGTTTTCAATTTTTAAATATTTTACATAGTAATTCATTTCTGTGATCAAAGTTGAGTTTTCAGCATCATTACTCCAGTCTTCAGTGTCACATGATCCTTCAGAAATCATACTAATATGATGATTGATGCTCAATAAATATTCATTATTATTTTCAATGTTGAAAACAGTTGTGTACAGATTTTTTTTTTCAAAATGCTTTGATGAATGTAAAGTTCAAAAGAACAGCATATATTTCAAATATATATATTTTTAACATTATAAATGTCTTTACTGTAACTGTTGATCAGTTTAACTCATCCTTCATAAATAAAAGTACTGATTTATTTTATTTATTTCCCCCCAAAATAAAATTTTAATTATTACTAACCCAAAACTTTTGAGCGGTAGTGTTTAACGTTACAAAAGCTTTAGATTTCAGATAAATGCTTTTCTTTTGAACTTTCTATTCATCAAAGACTGTACACAACTGTTTTCGACATTTAAAATAATAATGAATGTTTCTTGAGTATCAATCATCATATTAGAATAATTTCTGAAGGATCATGTGACAGTGACGACTGGAGTAATGATGCTGAAAACTCAGCTTTGATCACAGGAATAAATAACAGTTTAAAATATATTAAAATAGAAAGCAGCTGTTTTAAATTGGAATAATATTTTACAATATTACTGTTTTTGTTTGTATTTTTAATCAAATAAATGCAGCCTTGGTGAGCAGAAGAAACTTCTCTGTTATGTGCGCGCCACAGACTGCACGCACGTCCGCTTAGAGTTCCGCCTTTTGCCTTCCGTCAATATTACGTTATTAGAAAAATATTTTTTTAGAGAATCGATTTTTTGACATTTGTGAATCGATTCAGAATCATCCACGTCCGCATCGCGATGCATCTAAGAATAAATTTTTTCTCCCACCCCTAGATTTCATACAACAGGTTAATAAACAGTTACAATTAAGTCACTTACATTTTAGATGCAATGTTGACTGTTTTTGTTCTGTTTCAGCAGCGAAAATAGTTAAACAAAGATCACGGCAGAACCATCACGCATCACGTGTTTTCTCATAACTGAACGATTCAGCATTTTTAACGAATCGGTTGACTCAAAGATTGAATGATCAATCCATAAACATCTGTCTTAATCATGATCAACTCATTCGAACAAATCGTTTGAACGAATGAATCAATGACTCGCTTATTAAAATGGATGCCTGGCGACACCTAATGTCGGTTTAGTGTTGTTTAAAAGCATCATTCTTTCCCACATGTGTGTGATTTGTGTGTGCAACATTATCATTATTTTTCTTACACTATTATATTAGCGATTTAAAAGCACCCACTCGTGTCACACGTCGATTAACCGGTGGGAAAATATCCTCAGACACATACCTAATAAATGTATATTTAAATACAATATTGGCCTACCTGGTAAAAAGTTTTATATACTATTTTGATGTCCTTTTGGACACAAGAGGGCAGTATAGCCCTATGTTTGCTTTTTTGTTGAACCAAATAGCACTAAATAGCCTGTTTTAACTTTTTCATTCTTCTTGAATTGCAAAAACAGAATAAAATGGGTTTAGTTGTGATATTTGTATACTTTTATATAGAAATAAATGGTATATAATTACATTTTTAGAAGATTTTTAGTGTTTCCTTTTTGGACATTATTTAATCCCTCGCCATAGCAAAACCGTTTGAGATATTTATTATCCATTCACAATTTAGCATATTTAATGTAGTTTCATCATGTTGAAAAAGTTTGGTACGAATAAAATAAATAGTTTAAGAGGAGTGGCTAAAAATTCAGAGGCTGATTTTGCAAAAAAATTCACATTCAGACCAAAATATCTGACTTCCTGATGGCCAGAGCTATTGAATGTAAATTAGAAAGTTGTCCGGCTTGATGAGAACAATATACAAACTATTTTTTCTTTACTGTAGTTAAAACTAACCCCCCCACTTTTGTCAAAAGCATGTTGAAAGTGACACACTTCCTGCTGCCAGTTGGTGGCGCTATAACTTTGACTCACAATAGCTACATCCATCTGATCGGCCTCTTACCACGAACACACTGCTGAAGTTTCATCAAGATCAGTTAATGTATGCAGATGTTATAACACTTCCGTGTTTCTCTTTTCTCGCCATAAATTCGATTCCTCGCCACAGCCAAACCGTTCGAGATATCAAAAAATCCGTCCGCAATTTAGCATCCTCAAAGTCTTGACTACATGCACACCGAGTTTGAAGGGGACACGGTGAATTTTCTAGGAGGAGTATTTCACATTCCACAGCAAGCGTTTTCCAAACAACCCATAATAGCCGACTTCCTGTTGGGCTGGCGTAAAACTTGACCGGGGTAAAGTTGTTCGGCCCGATGAGATCTATATGTGTACCGAGTTTCATATTAATTCATGCGAGCGTGTTTGATATATGGATCAAGTTTTAGAACCCCGTTCAAGGGGGCGCTGTTGAGCCCCCAAGCCACGCCCGGGTACCAGCTTCAGCCCGGCCCTGATGGCCGTGGGTTCTGACCTGTCTGCAAAGTTTCAAGAGTTTTTGAGCACGTTAAGGACCCCAAAAGCCCCTGAAACCTTGATTAACAATATAAAAGCAATAGTCAAATCCCCCCCTCCCCTCACACACACACAGACACAGAGAGAGGGAGAGAAAATTCTTCAGAAAATCCACATTCAAACCAAAATATCTCTCTTCCTGTTGGTCGGAGATGGTTCATGTAAATTAGAAAGTTGTCCGTCTTGATGAGAACAATACACATACCAAGTTTTGTTGCTGTTGATAAAACTAACCCCCCCACTTATGACTAAAGGTGGCGCTACTGAGCCCCTCACCACGCCCGTTTCTGAAACTTTGCACATGTCTACTGGATAATAAAAGTGATGTGTCTGTCGAGTTTCATGCAATTTCAAGTATGTTAAGAGTCTCAAAAGCATAAAAAAAGAATATTAAAGTTTGATGCGTTGCCACGGCAACAGTATCTAAGATATCAATAATCCTTTCACAGGTTTACATCTGCCGTGTGTCTACATTGTACACATAAAGTTTGAAGCAAATCTGGTAAAAATAAGACAGTGATTTCAAAGCATTTTAATAGTGATGTACTTCCTGCTGCCTGTTGGTGGCGCTATAACTTTGACTCACAATAGTCAAATCTGTGCGATCGGCCTCTTACAACGAACACACTGCTGAAGTTTCATCAAGATCAGTTGATGTATGCAGAAGTTATAACACACTTCCTGTTTCATTTTTTCGCCATAAATTCGTTTCCTCGCCACGGCCAAACCGTTTGAGATATCAAAAATCCGTCCGCAATTTAGCATCGTCAATGTCTTGACTTCATGCACACCGAGTTTGGAGGCGAATCGATGAATTCCCTAGGAGGAGTACATTAAATTCCACAGCATGCGTTTCCAAACAACCCTAAATAGCCGACTTCCTGTTGGGCTGGCGTAAAACTTAGAGCACGAAAGTTGTTCGGCCCGATGAGATCTATATGTGTACCGAGTTTCATATTATTACATGCAAGCGTGTTTGATTTATGTACACGTGTTCGGATCCCGTTCCAGGGGGCGCTGTTGAGCCCCCCTGCCACGCCCGGGTACCAGCCTCAGCCCGGCCCTGATGGCCGCGGGTTCTGACCTGTGTGCAAAGTTTCAAGAGTTTTCGAGCATGTTAAGGGCCCCAAAAGTGGCCGAAAGGTTGACAAAATAATAATAATAATAAATATAGCTGCGAGCAGCGATTACGGGCCCAAGCCGGTGGTACCGCAACCCCGGTGCCTTTAGTTACCTAAAGGCACCGGGGTGGCGGTACCGCCGGCTTGGGCCCTTCATCGCTGCTCGCAGCTATATATATATATATATATATATATATATATATATATATATATATATATATATATATATATATATATATATATATATATATATATATATATATATATATATATATATACATACACACACATACATATATATGTATATATATATATATATATATATATATATATTATTGTTCAAAAGTTTGAGGTCAGTAAGATTTTTAATGTTTTTAGGAGAAGTCTCTTCTGCTCACCAAGGCTGCATTTATTGATTAAAAATACAAACAAAAACAGTAATATTGTGAAATATTATTCCAATTTAAAACAGCTGTTTTCAATTTTTAAATATTTTACATAGTAATTCATTTCTGTGATCAAAGTTGAGTTTTCAGCATCATTACTCCAGTCTTCAGTGTCACATGATCCTTCAGAAATCATACTAATATGATGATTGATGCTCAATTCATTATTATTTTCAATGTTGAAAACAGTTGTGTACAGATTTTTTTTTTTTCAAAATGCTTTGATGAATGTAAAGTTCAAAAGAACAGCATATATTTCAAATATATATATTTTTAACATTATAAATGTCTTTACTGTAACTGTTGATCAGTTTAACTCATCCTTCATAAATAAAAGTACTGATTTATTTTATTTATTTCCCCCCAAAATAAAATTTTAATTATTACTAACCCAAAACTTTTGAGCGGTAGTGTTTAACGTTACAAAAGCTTTAGATTTCAGATAAATGCT
Organism: Scardinius erythrophthalmus; assembly: GCF_964197995.2. Lineage (NCBI taxonomy): Eukaryota > Metazoa > Chordata > Actinopteri > Cypriniformes > Leuciscidae > Scardinius > Scardinius erythrophthalmus. Next base: position 53,525,657 of record NC_138221.1, read on the forward strand.
GTTCTTTTGAACTTTCTATTCATCAAAGACTGTACACAACTGTTTTCGACATTTAAAATAATAATGAATGTTTCTTGAGTATCAATCATCATATTAGAATAATTTCTGAAGGATCATGTGACAGTGACGACTGGAGTAATGATGCTGAAAACTCAGCTTTGATCACAGGAATAAATAACAGCTGCTTTCTATTTTAATATATTTTAAACTGTTTTAAATTGGAATGATATTTTACAATATTACTGTTTTTGTTTGTATTTTTAATCAAATAAATGCAGCCTTGGTGAGCAGAAGAAACTTCTGTTATGTGCGCGCCACAGACTGCACGCACGTCCGCTTAGAGTTCCGCCTTTTGCCTTCCGTCAATATTACGTTATTAGAAAAATATTTTTTTAGAGAATCGATTTTTTGACATTTGTGAATCGATTCAGAATCGTCCACGTCCGCATCGCGATGCATCTAAGAATACATTTTTTCTCCCACCCCTAGATTTCATACAACAGGTTAATAAACAGTTACAATTAAGTCACTTACTGTACATTTTAGATGCAATGTTGACTGTTTTTGTTCTGTTTCAGCAGCGAAAATAGTTAAACAAAGATCACGGCAGAACCATCACGCATCACGTGTTTTCTCATAACTGAACGATTCAGCATTTTTAACGAATCGGTTGACTCAAAGATTGAATGATCAATCCATAAACATCTGTCTTAATCATGATCGACTCATTCGAACGAATCGTTTGAACGAATGAATCAATGACTCGCTTATTAAGATGGATGCCTGGCGACACCTAATGGCGGTTTAGTGTTGTTTAAAAGCATCATTCTTTCCCACATGTGTGTGATTTGTGTGTGCAACATTATCATTATTTTTCTTTCACTATTATATTAGCGATTTAAAAGCACCCACTCGTGTCACACGTCGATTAACCGGTGGGAAAATATCCTCAGACACATACCTAATAAATGTATATTTAAATACAATATTGGCCTACCTGGTAAAAAGTTTTATATACTATTTTGATGTCCTTTTGGACACAAGAGGGCAGTATAGCCCTATGTTTGCTTTTTTGTTGAACCAAATAGCACTAAATAGCCTGTTTTAACTTTTTCATTCTTCTTGAATTGCAAAAACAGAATAAAATGGGTTTAGTTGTGATATTTGTATTCTTTTATATAGAAATAAATGGTATATAATTACATTTTTAGAAGATTTTTAGTGTTTCCTTTTTGGACATTACTTTAATCCCTCGCCATAGCAAAACCGTTTGAGATATTTATTATCCATTCACAATTTAGCATATTTAATGTAGTTTCATCATGTTGAAAAAGTTTGGTACGAATAAAATAAATAGTTTAAGAGGAGTGGCTAAAAATTCAGAGGCTGATTTTGCAAAAAAATTCACATTCAGACCAAAATATCTGACTTCCTGATGGCCAGAGCTATTGAATGTAAATTAGAAAGTTGTCCGGCTTGATGAGAACAATATACAAACTGTTTTTTCTTTACTGTAGTTAAAACTAACCCCCCCACTTTTGTCAAAAGCATGTTGAAAGTGACACACTTCCTGCTGCCAGTTGGTGGCGCTATAACTTTGACTCACAATAGCTACATCCATCTAATCGGCCTCTTACCACGAACACACTGCTGAAGTTTCATCAAGATCAGTTAATGTATGCAGAAGTTATTCCACTTCCGTGTTTCTCTTTTCTCGCCATAAATTCGATTCCTCGCCACAGCCAAACCGTTCGAGATATCAAAAATCCGTCCGCAATTTAGCATCCTCAAAGTCTTGACTACATGCACACCGAGTTTGAAGGGGACACGGTGAATTTTCTAGGAGGAGTATTTCACATTCCACAGCAAGCGTTTTCCAAACAACCCATAATAGCCGACTTCCTGTTGGGCTGGCGTAAAACTTGACCGGGGTAAAGTTGTTCGGCCCGATGAGATCTATATGTGTACCGAGTTTTATATTAATTCATGCGAGCGTGTTTGATATATGGATCAAGTTTTAGAACCCCGTTCAAGGGGGCGCTGTTGAGCCCCCCAGCCACGCCCGGGTACCAGCTTCAGCCCGTCCCTGATGGCCGTGGGTTCTGACCTGTGTGCAAAGTTTCAAGAGTTTTTGAGCACGTTAAGGACCCCAAAAGCCCCTGAAACCTTGATTAACAATATAAAAGCAATAGTCAAATCCCCCCCTCCCCTCACACACACACAGACACAGAGAGAGGGAGAGAAAATTCTTCAGAAAATCCACATTCAAACCAAAATATCTCTCTTCCTGTTGGTCGGAGATGGTTCATGTAAATTAGAAAGTTGTCCGTCTTGATGAGAACAATACACATACCAAGTTTTGTGATTCTAGGAAAAACTAAGCCCCCATTTTTGACTAAAGGTGGCGCTACTGAGCCATTCCACCACGCCCGTTTCTGAAACTTTGCACATGTCTACGGGCTAATAAATGTGATGTGTCTGTTGAGTTTCATGCAATTTCAAGTATGTTAAGAGTCTCAAAAGCATCAAAAAATAATATTAAAGTTTGATGCGTTGCCACGGCAACAGTATCTAAGATATCAATAATCCTTTCACAGGTTTACATCTGCCGTGTGTCTACATTGTACACATAATGTTTGAAGCAAATCGGGTAAAAATAAGACACTGATTTCAAAGCATTTTGAAAGTGATGTACTTCCTGCTGCCTGTTGGTGGCGCTATAACTTTGACTCACAATAGTCACATCCATGTGATCGGCCTCTTACAACGAACACACTGCTGAAGTTTCATCAAGATCAGTTAATGTATGCAGAAGTTATAACACACTTCCTGTTTCATTTTTTCGCCATAAATTTGTTTCCTCGCCACGGCCAAACCGTTCGAGATATCAAAAATCCGTCCGCAATTTAGCATCCTCAATGTCTTGACTTCATGCACACCGAGTTTGGAGGCGAATCGATGAATTCCCTAGGAGGAGTACATTAAATTCCACAGCATGCGTTTCCAAACAACGCTAAATATCCAACTTCCTGTTTGGCTGGCGTAAAACTTAGAGCACGAAAGTTGTTCGGCCCGATGAGATCTATATGTGATGCGATCTGGGAAAACCCGTGGGATGTCGCGCTGGGCCGTTTTCAGTAAATTCCAAAATAGTTTGAATGTCAGTTTTTTTGTCAAATTTTTTTTTCCATTAAATTATTATTCTATAACATCTTTTCTCTTATCTCTGAAAATATCTTGGCAAAATTCCCTTGTTTAGTGCAGAAAAACAGCGATTTATAGTGTCAAGCTGAAAATACTCTCTTTCTCTAATGCATTCTATGCGACCATTAGCGCCCGGCAGAGGTGAAAAAAAAAAAAAAAAAAAACAATCGCCGTATATCCCATACACCTGTCCGTCTCGTAAGACTACAAAGATAGTTTACCTTTAAAATAAACCGCATACATGTACAGTGAATGTGTATAGTGCGCATTTCGCGCCAATCCTGTTTAAACTATAACGTCACGCAGTTTCATAACAATCGCGAGATGGACGCGTCTCAACGGTGACAGTTATTTAAACCTGTTTTTCTCAAAATTCCGTTCCAGAAAATCATAGAGATCGGCCGACTTCAGATAAACATAACTTCTGCTAGCAACAAGCTATGATAAAAATAAAAACAGATTTGGAAAGGGCTTGATACCAGCATCCATATGATATCAAAACCTGTAATAGGTAAAATTTCACCATGTGGTGGGTTTTCCCAGATCGCATCACATATGTGTACTGAGTTTCATATTATTACATGCAAGCGTGTTTGATTTATGGACATGTGTTTGGATCCCGTTCCAGGGGGCGCTGTCGAGCCCCCCTGCCACGCCCGGGTACCAGCTTCAGTCCGGCCCTGATGGCCGCGGGTTCTGACGTGTGTGCAAAATTTCAAGAGTTTTCGAGCATGTTAAGGGCCCCAAAAGTGCCTGAAAGGTTGACAAAATAATAATAATAATAATAATAATAATAAATATAGCTGCGAGCAGCGATTACGGGCCCAAGCCGGTGGCACCGCAACCCCGGTGCCTTTAGTTACCTAAAGGCACCGGGGTGGCGGTACCGCCGGCTTTGGCCCTCCATCGCTGCTCGCAGCTATATTTATATATATATATATATATATATATATATTTATATATATATATATATATATATATATATATATATATATATATATATATATATATATTATTGTTCAAAAGTTTGGGGTCAGTAAGATTTTTAATGTTTTTAGGAGAAGTCTCTTCTGCTCACCAAGGCTGCATTTATTGATTAAAAATACAAACAAAAACAGTAATATTGTGAAATATTATTCCAATTTAAAACAGCTGTTTTCAATTTTTAAATATTTTACATAGTAATTCATTTCTGTGATCAAAGTTGAGTTTTCAGCATCATTACTCCAGTCTTCAGTGTCACATGATTCTTCAGAAATCATACGAATATGATGATTGATGCTCAATAAATATTCATTATTATTTTCAATGTTGAAAACAGTTGTGTACAGTTTTTTTTTTTTTCAAAATGCTTTGATGAATGTAAAGTTCAAAAGAACAGCATATATTTCAAATATATATATTTTTAACATTATAAATGTCTTTACTGTAACTGTTGATCAGTTTAACTCATCCTTCATAAATAAAAGTACTGATTTATTTTATTTATTTCCCCAAAAAATAAAATTTTAATTATTACTAACCCAAAACTTTTGAGCGGTAGTGTTTAACGTTACAAAAGCTTTAGATTTCAGATAAATGCTGTTCTTTTGAACTTTCTATTCATCAAAGACTGTACACAACTGTTTTCGACATTTAAAATAATAATGAATGTTTCTTGAGTATCAATCATCATATTAGAATAATTTCTGAAGGATCATGTGACAGTGACGACTGGAGTAATGATGCTGAAAACTCAGCTTTGATCACAGGAATAAATAACAGTTTAAAATATATTAAAATAGAAAGCAGCTGTTTTAAATTGGAATAATATTTTACAATATTACTGTTTTTGTTTGTATTTTTAATCAAATAAATGCAGCCTTGGTGAGCAGAAGAAACTTCTCTGTTATGTGCGCGCCACAGACTGCACGCACGTCCGCTTAGAGTTCCGCCTTTTGCCTTCCGTCATATATTACGTTATTAGAAAAATATTTTTTTAGAGAATCGATTTTTTGACATTTGTGAATCGATTCAGAATCGTCCACGTCCGCATCGCGATGCATCTAAGAATACATTTTTTCTCCCACCCCTAGATTTCATACAACAGGTTAATAAACAGTTACAATTAAGTCACTTACATTTTAGATGCAATGTTGACTGTTTTTGTTCTGTTTCAGCAGCGAAAATAGTTAAACAAAGATCACGGCAGAACCATCACGCATCACGTGTTTTCTCATAACTGAACGATTCAGCATTTTTAACGAATCGGTTGACTCAAAGATTGAATGATCAACCCAGAAACATCTGTCTTATTCATGATCGACTCATTCGAACGAATCGTTTGAACGAATGAATCAATGACTCGCTTATTAAGATGGATGCCTGGCGACACCTAATGGCGGTTTAGTGTTGTTTAAAAGCATCATTCTTTCCCACTTGTGTGTGATTTGTGTGTGCAACATTATCATTATTTTTCTTACACTATTATATTAGCGATTTAAAAGCACCCACTCGTGTCACACGTCGATTAACCGGTGGGAAAATATCCTCAGACACATACCTAATACATGTATATTTAAATACAATATTGGCCTACCTGGTAAAAAGTTTTATATACTATTTTGATATCCTTTTGGACACAAGAGGGCAGTATAGCCCTATGTTTGCTTTTTTGTTGAACCAAATAGCACTAAATAGCCTGTTTTAACTTTTTCATTCTTCTTGAATTGCAAAAACAGAATAAAATGGGTTTAGTTGTGATATTTGTATACTTTTATATAGAAATAAATGGTATATAATTACATTTTTAGAAGATTTTAAGTGTTTCCTTTTTGGACATTATTTAATCCCTCGCCATAGCAAAACCGTTTGAGATATTTATTATCCATTCACAATTTAGCATATTTAATGTAGTTTCATCAAAAAAGTTTGGTACGAATAAAATAAATAGTTTAAGAGGAGTGGCTAAAAATTCAGAGGCTGATTTTGCAAAAAAATTCACATTCAGACCAAAATATCTGACTTCCTGATGGCCAGAGCTATTGAATGTAAATTTTGTCAAAAGCATGTTGAAAGTGACACACTTCCTGCTGCCAGTTGGTGGCGCTATAACTTTGACTCACAATAGCTACATCCATCTGATCGGCCTCTTACCACGAACACACTGCTGAAGTTTCATCAAGATCAGTTAATGTATGCAGAAGTTATTCCACTTCCGTGTTTCTCTTTTCTCGCCATAAATTCGATTCCTCGCCACAGCCAAACCGTTCGAGATATCAAAAATCCGTCCGCAATTTAGCATCCTCAAAGTCTTGACTACATGCACACCGAGTTTGAAGGGGACACAGTGAATTTTCTAGGAGGAGTATTTCACATTCCACAGCAAGTGTTTTCCAAACAACCCATAATAGCCGACTTCCTGTTGGGCTGGCGTAAAACTTGACCGGGGTAAAGTTGTTCGGCCCGATGAGATCTATATGTGTACCGAGTTTCATATTAATTCATGCGAGCGTGTTTGATATATGGATCAAGTTTTAGAACCCCGTTCAAGGGGGCGCTGTTGAGCCCCCCTGCCACGCCCGGGTACCAACTTCAGCCCGGCCCTGATGGCCGTGGGTTCTGACCTGTGTGCAAAGTTTCAAGAGTTTTTGAGCACGTTAAGGACCCCAAAAGCCCCTGAAACCTTGATTAACAATATAAAAGCAATAGTCAAACCCCCCCCCCCCTCCCCTCACACACACACACAGACACAGAGAGAGGGAGAGAAAATTCTTCAGAAAATCCACATTCAAACCAAAATATCTCTCTTCCTGTTGGTCGGAGATGGTTCATGTAAATTAGAAAGTTGTCCGTCTTGATGAGAACAATACACATACCAAGTTTTGTTGCTGTTGATAAAACTAACCCCCCCACTTATGACTAAAGGTGGCGCTACTGAGCCCCTCACCACGCCCGTTTCTGAAACTTTGCACATGTCTACTGGATAATAAATGTGATGTGTCTGTCGAGTTTCATGCAATTTCAAGTATGTTAAGAGTCTCAAAAGCATAAAAAAAGAATATTAAAGTTTGATGCGTTGCCACGGCAACAGTATCTAAGATATCAATAATCCTTTCACAGGTTTACATCTGCCGTGTGTCTACATTGTACACATAAAGTTTGAAGCAAATCTGGTAAAAATAAGACAGTGATTTCAAAGCATTTTAATAGTGATGTACTTCCTGCTGCCTGTTGGTGGCGCTATAACTTTGACTCACAATAGTCACATCTCTGCGATCGGCCTCTTACAACGAACACACTGCTGAAGTTTCATCAAGATCAGTTAATGTATGCAGAAGTTATAACACACTTCCTGTTTCATTTTTTCGCCATAAATTCGTTTCCTCGCCACGGCCAAACCGTTCGAGATATCAAAAATCCGTCCGCAATTTAGCATCCTCAATGTCTTGACTTCATGCACACCGAGTTTGGAGGCGAATCGATGAATTCCCTAGGAGGAGTACATTAAATTCCACAGCATGCGTTTCCAAACAACCCTAAATAGCCGACTTCCTGTTGGGCTGGCGTAAAACTTAGAGCACGAAAGTTGTTCGGCCCGATGAGATCTATATGTGTACCGAGTTTCATATTATTACATGCAAGCGTGTCTGATTTATGGACAAGTGTTCGGATCCCGTTCCAGGGGGCGCTGTCGAGCCCCCCTGCCACGCCCGGGTACCAGCTTCAGTCCGGCCCTGATGGCCGCGGGTTCTGACCTGTGTGCAAAATTTCAAGAGTTTTCGAGCATGTTAAGGGCCCCAAAAGTGGCCGAAAGGTTGACAAAATAATAATAATAATAATAAATATAGCTGCGAGCAGCGATTACGGGCCCAAGCCGGTGGCACCGTAACCCCGGTGCCTTTAGTTACCTAAAGGCACCGGGGTGGCGGTACCGCCGGCTTTGGCCCTCCATCGCTGCTTGCAGCTATATTTATATATATATATATATATATATATATATATATATATACATACATACATACACACACACACATACATATATATGTATATATGTATATATATATATATATATATATATATATATATATTATTGTTCAAAAGTTTGGGGTCAGTAAGATTTTTAATGTTTTTAGGAGAAGTCTCTTCTGCTCACCAAGGCTGCATTTATTGATTAAAAATACAAACAAAAACAGTAATATTGTGAAATATTATTCCAATTTAAAACAGCTGTTTTCAATTTTAAAATATTTTACATAGTAATTCATTTCTGTGATCAAAGTTGAGTTTTCAGCATCATTACTCCAGTCTTCAGTGTCACATGATCCTTCAGAAATCATACTAATATGATGATTGATGCTCAATAAATATTCATTATTATTTTCAATGTTGAAAACAGTTGTGTACAGATTTTTTTTTTTTCAAAATGCTTTGATGAATGTAAAGTTCAAAAGAACAGCATATATTTCAAATATATATATATTTTTAACATTATAAATGTCTTTACTGTAACTGTTGATCAGTTTAACTCATCCTTCATAAATAAAAGTACTGATTTATTTTATTTCTTTCCCCCAAAAATAAAATTTTAATTATTACTAACCACAAACTTTTGAGCGGTAGTGTTTAACGTTACAAAAGCTTTAGATTTCAGATAAATGCTGTTCTTTTGAACTTTCTATTCATCAAAGACTGTACACAACTGTTTTCGACATTTATAATAATAATGAATGTTTCTTGAGTATCAATCATCATATTAGAATAATTTCTGAAGGATCATGTGACAGTGACGACTGGAGTAATGATGCTGAAAACTCAGCTTTGATCACAGGAATAAATAACAGTTTAAAATATATTAAAATAGAAAGCAGCTGTTTTAATTTGGAATACTATTTTACAATATTACTGTTTTTGTTTGTATTTTTAATCAAATAAATGCAGCCTTGGTGAGCAGAAGAAACTTCTCTGTTATGTGCGCGCCACAGACTGCACGCACGTCCGCTTAGAGTTCCGCCTTTTGCCTTCCGTCAATATTACGTTATTATAAAAATATGTTTTTAGAGAATCGATTTTTTGACATTTGTGAATCGATTCAGAATCGTCCACGTCCGCATCGCGATGCATCTAAGAATCAATTTTTTCTCCCACCCCTAGATTTCATACAACAGGTTAATAAACAGTTACAATTAAGTCACTTACATTTTAGATGCAATGTTGACTGTTTTTGTTCTGTTTCAGCAGCGAAAATAGTTAAACAAAGATCACGGCAGAACCATCACGCATCACGTGTTTTCTCATAACTGAACGATTCAGCATTTTTAACGAATCGGTTAACTCAAAGATTGAATGATCAATCCATAAACATCTGTCTTAATCATGATCGACTCATTCGAACGAATCGTTTGAACGAATGAATCAATGACTCGCTTATTAAGATGGATGCCTGGCGACACCTAATGGCGGTTTAGTGTTGTTTAAAAGCATCATTCTTTCCCACATGTGTGTGATTTGTGTGTGCAACATTATCATTATTTTTCTTTCACTATTATATTAGCGATTTAAAAGCACCCACTCGTGTCACACGTCGATTAACCGGTGGGAAAATATCCTCAGACACATACCTAATAAATGTATATTTAAATACAATATTGGCCTACCTGGTAAAAAGTTTTATATACTATTTTGATGTCCTTTTGGACACAAGAGGGCAGTATAGCCCTATGTTTGCTTTTTTGTTGAACCAAATAGCACTAAATAGCCTGTTTTTAACTTTTTCATTCTTCTTGAATTGCAAAAACAGAATAAAATGGGTTTAGTTGTGATATTTGTATACTTTTATATAGAAATAAATGGTATATAATTACATTTTTAGAAGATTTTTACTTTAATCCCTCGCCATAGCAAAACCGTTTGAGATATTTATTATCCATTCACAATTTAGCATATTTAATGTAGTTTCATCATGTTGAAAAAGTTTGGTACGAATAAAATAAATAGTTTAAGAGGAGTGGCTAAAAATTCAGAGGCTGATTTTGCAAAAAAATTCACATTCAGACCAAAATATCTGACTTCCTGATGGCCAGAGCTATTGAATGTAAATTAGAAAGTTGTCCGGCTTGATGAGAACAATATACAAACTATTTTTTCTTTACTGTAGTTAAAAGTAACCCCCCCACTTTTGTCAAAAGCATGTTGAAAGTGACACACTTCCTGCTGCCAGTTGGTGGCGCTATAACTTTGACTCACAATAGCTACATCCATCTAATCGGCCTCTTACCACGAACACACTGCTGAAGTTTCATCAAGATCAGTTAATGTATGCAGAAGTTATTCCACTTCCGTGTTTCTCTTTTCTCGCCATAAATTCGATTCCTCGCCACAGCCAAACCGTTCGAGATATCAAAAATCCGTCCGCAATTTAGCATCCTCAAAGTCTTGACTACATGCCAACCGAGTTTGAAGGGGACACGGTGAATTTTCTAAGAGGAGTATTTCACATTCCACAGCAAGCGTTTTCCAAACAACCCATAATAGCCGACTTCCTGTTGGGCTGGCGTAAAACTTGACCGGGGTAAAGTTGTTCAGCCCGATGAGATCTATATGTGTACCGAGTTTCATATTAATTCATGCGAGCGTGTTTGATATATGGATCAAGTTTTAGAACCCCGTTCAAGGGGGCGCTGTTGAGCCCCCCAGCCACGCCCGGGTACCAGCTTCAGCCCGGCCCTGATGGCCGTGGGTTCTGACCTGTGTGCAAAGTTTCAAGAGTTTTTGAGCACGTTAAGGACCCCAAAAGCCCCTGAAACCTTGATTAACAATTTAAAAGCAATAGTCAAATCCCCCCCTCCCCTCACACACACACAGACACAGAGAGAGGGAGAGAAAATTCTTCAGAAAATCCACATTCAAACCAAAATATCTCTCTTCCTGTTGGTCAGAGATGGTTCATGTAAATTAGAAAGTTGTCCGTCTTGATGAGAACAATACACATACCAAGTTTTGTGATTCTAGGAAAAACTAAACCCCCATTTTTGACTAAAGGTGGCGCTACTGAGCCATTCCACCACCCCCGTTTCTGAAACTTTGCACATGTCTACTGGCTAATAAATGTGATGTGTCTGTTGAGTTTCATGCAATTTCAAGTATGTTAAGAGTCTCAAAAGCATCAAAAAAGAATATTAAAGTTTGATGCGTTGCCACGGCAACAGTATCTAAGATATCAATAATCCTTTCACAGGTTTACATCTGCCGTGTGTCTACATTGTACACTTAAAGTTTGAAGCAAATCGGGTAAAAATAAGACACTGATTTCAAAGCATTTTGAAAGTGATGTACTTCCTGCTGCCTGTTGGTGGCGCTATAACTTTGACTCACAATAGTCACATCTGTGCGATCGGCCTCTTACAACGAACACACTGCTGAAGTTTCATCAAGATCAGTTAATGTATGCAGAAGTTATAACACACTTCCTGTTTCATTTTTTCGCCATAAATTTGTTTCCTCGCCACGGCCAAACCGTTCGAGATATCAAAAATCCGTCCGCAATTTAGCATCCTCAATGTCTTGACTTCATGCACACCGAGTTTGGAGGCGAATCGATGAATTCCCTAGGAGGAGTACATTAAATTCCACAGCATGCGTTTCCAAACAACGCTAAATAGCCAACTTCCTGTTTGGCTGGCGTAAAACTTAGAGCACGAAAGTTGTTCGGCCCGATGAGATCTATATGTGTACCGAGTTTCATATCATTACATGCAAGTGTGTTTGATTTATGGACAAGTGTTCGGATCCCGTTCCAGGGGGCGCTGTTGAGCCCCGCTGCCACGCCCGGGTACCAGCTTCAGCCCGGCCCTGATGGCCGCAGGTTCTGACCTGTGTGCAAAGTTTCAAGAGTTTTCGAGCACGTTAAGGGCCCCAAAAGCCCCTGAAACCTTGAAACACACTGAAATCAATTGGAAATTCCCTCCCACCCCTCACACACACAGAGACAGAGAGAGAGAGAGAGAAAATTCTCCAAAAAATCACATTCAAACCAAAATATCTGACTTCCTGTTGCTCTCAGCTAATAAGTGTGAATTAGAAAGTTGTCCGGTTTAATGAGAACAATATACATAGCGAGTTTAGTGACTCTATGTAAAACTAAGCCCCCATTTTTGACTAAAGGTGGCGCTACTGAGCCCCTCACCACGCCCGTTTCTGAAACTTTGCACATGTCTACTGGCTAATAAATGTGATGTGTCTGTCGAGTTTCATGCAATTTCAAGTATGTTAAGAGTCTCAAAAGCATCAAAAAAGAATATTAAAGTTTGATGCGTTGCCACGGCAACAGTATCTAAGATATAAATAATCCTTACACAGGTCTACATCTGCCGTGTGTCTACATTGTACACCTAAAGTCTGAAGCAAATCGGGTAAAAATAAGAGGGTGATTTCAAAGCATTTTGAAAGTGACACACTTCCTGCTGCCAGTTGGTGGCGCTATAACTTTGACTCACAATAGTCACATCCATGTGATCGGCCTCTTACAACGAACACACTGCGGAAGTTTCATCAAGATCTGTTAATGTATGCAGAAGTTATAACACACTTCCTGTTTATCTTTTCTCGCTATAAATTCGTTTCATCGCCACGGCCAAACCGTTCGAGATATCAAAAATCCGTCCGCAATTTAGCATCCTCAATGTCTTGACTTCATGCAGACCGAATTTGGTGTGGATCGGATCAATTCCCTAGGAGGAGTACATTAAATTCCACAGCATGCGTTTTTCAAACAACCCATAATAGCTGACTTCCTGTTGGGCAGAGCTAATAACTTAGAGTGCGAAAGTTGTTCGGCCCGATGAGATCTATATGTGTACCGAGTTTCATACTAATACGTTCTTGTATGTGTCCAAGATTTAAGATTGTGTTCTAGGGGGCGCTGTTGAGCCCCCCTGCCACGCCCGGGTACCAGCTTCAGCCCGGCCCTAATGGCCGCGGGTTCTGACCTGCGTGCAAAGTTTCATGAGTTTTTGAGCACGTTAAAGGCCCCAAAAGCCCCCGAACCCTTGAAGAACAATAATAATAATAATAATAATAATCCTAACGAAAACAATAGGGCCTTCGCCCCTTCAGGGCTTGGGCCCTAATAATAATAATAATAATAATAATCCTACCGAAAACAATAGGGCCTTCGCCCCTTCAGGGCTTGGGCCCTAATAATAATAATCCTACCGGAAACAATAGGGCCTTCGCCCCTTTCAGGGCTTGGGCCCTAATAATAATAATAATAATCCTACCGAAAACAATAGGGCCTTCGCCCTTTCAGGGCTTGGGCCCTAATAATAATAATAATCCTACCGGAAACAATAGGGCCTTCGCCCTTTCAGGGCTTGGGCCCTAATAATAATAATAATCCTAACGAAAACAATAGGGCCTTCGCCCTTTCAGGGCTTGGGCCCTAATAATAATCCTACCGAAAACAATAGGGCCTTCGCCCTTTCAGGGCTTGGGCCCTAATAACGACTTTATTCCACTATTCATTTCCTTCTCTCTGGACCTCTAGTTGGTTCGCGTAGTGTTTTTGCGCAGCGCGTCTGTGTACACGTCACCACGTAGGCTCACTATTGGCCGACGCCGGTCATGTGTGTGATGCGTGATGACGTGCAACACAGACGCGCAGCGCAAAAACACTACGAGGCCCAGAGAGAAGGAAATGAATAGTGGAATAAAGTCGTTATTTTTGTTTGTTTTTGCGCACAAAAAGTATTCTCGTCGCTTGATATACTTAAGATTGAGCCACTGGAGTCACTTGGACTATATTAACGATCTCTTTAATAACTTTTCTGGGCCAGCAAGTTTCGGTCACATAGCAGCCTATGGAGGATTCAGAAATGGCTCAGATTTCATCAAAAATATCTTAATTTGTGTTCCGAAGATGAACGAAGGTCTTACGCGGTTGGAACAACATGAGGGTGAGTAATTACTGACAGAATTTTCATTTTTGGGTGAACTAACCCTTTAAACTTGCATCTGTCTGCTAATTACCCATACCATTTAAAGATGATTATATATGACATATCGTTCACAGTATTTATTTGAATGGAAGAAGTCAGATGTTGCAACTGACCCCGACCCAGGGGACGGTTGCAACACAACCCAGGGACGGTTGCAACGCGTTAAAAATACCTTAAATTTCTCTAATTCCTTTTAGCTTTTTGTCTCAATGAGTATATAATTCTGAAAATATTAACTGTTTTAGGCCTACTATAATATTATAGTGTTATGTATTTCAATAATATTATTGTAGCCTATAATTTATTTATTTAGTCATATTTATCAAATAACAGTTATTGAGTTTTGTTTGTGTATGTGTAAAACATAGGCCTACATAGATTCAGTGTGCAGGAATTACAGATGATATTCAGTCTCTCCATATTTCAGTGTCAGACAGGAAGAATTGAACAATTTGCAATGCAACAAACCTTTATTAAACATGCAATTTATAACTTGTTGCAACCGTCCCCGACCCTATCAGCCATGACAGAACATATATGCCTGCTAGACACACTGACTTTGACACATGCTAACCATGTCATTTAGAAGTCAACAAAACAATAATTCAAACTAAGTAAGTTTTGATTAATTCATACAAAATGTCTGGACAGTATGACAAAAATACATCTCGTGAAAAAAAATACTTTCATACCTCCAAAACAAGTTTTGTTCAATAAATGCAGCAGCAGATGTTGAAAATGTCTACTGTCTTTTTGGTGGGTGGAGGGTCTAACTCTGCATGTTCAGTATGAGTGTCATCACTCTAGCTTGTTTCTGATTGAAGAAAAATGACATGTTGCAACCATCCCCTGTTGCAACTGTCCCCGGTCTCCCCTAACTTCCAAAAGCCCATGAAAAACAAAGGCAGAACACCGTAACATCAGTTACGGCTCTTTGGCTTTGTTTTGGAACGCTCGAAATGGAGTTACGGTACTCTGCCTTTGTTTAGCCGCGCGTCAATATGAAGTTACTGTGCCGGTGTTCTATCAAATAATGCTACCTACCAGATTGTACGCTTATCAGTCCCTCTAACTTCTGATGTCCTCGAGCTTTGTCCTGCACAGTTGCGGTCAGAACATTTAGTATGGTCTGAACCCGCCGTCAACAAACGTGCGATATCGATCGCGAAGGATTATGCAGAGCTGACTTAAACGTTACACATTGCCGTGTCAGATGAATACAATCAAGAATTAAAGCCCCGCCTCACTCAGTTCGGGTACAGGACCTGGTTGAAACACTCATGCATAGCTGGCAGAGTGCCAAAACTTTGCCGGCGCCTTCAGCCCCGCCCTAAACACGGTCGAGCCAATGCTGGACTAATATATCTATGGAGGTATTTTGTCATGTCAAATGTATTGATAATGCCATCAGAATGCAGCCAAAGCCCGTGATAGCAATAAGTAGATGGCTATAAATAATTGTAAATCATACAAAATAAATGCCAGGATCACTAGATTATATAATGTTTTTGTTAATGGTGATCAGCAACTAAATATTGATAATGTGGAAGTTACTGCCTTTTGCCTTGGCATGACTTCTCACTTTTCGTTGACAATACAAAGGCAGAGTACAGTAACTTTAAAATAGTGGTCAAAAGTCAAGTTTGAGCTCAAGATTTTTTTATGTATATAATTTCCATTACTAAAACATCTATTTGCCAGATTTCCAGTGTCCTACCTATAATTAATTTGGCGGGACAACTAAAAATCTTTAAAGTCATTTTTCTCAGTTCCACACTCTAGCGACTTAAGGTCTTTTGCCTTTGTAGGGCAGTATAGCTGTGCTAACCGAGCTAAAAACAACACAGAGAGACATTGGAAGCAGTTTACTCACCGCATGCGACAGCGAACCTTTATCATTGTGACTGCTCGATCCTTAAGCATTAGACGATCTGCAAATCCGTCGATCTGGGCTTTGTTTATAAAATTTGTTTATATATCATCGTCGAAATGCAGGGAACAAAGAGTCTTGCACAACCTCCGTTGATGCTTCGAAAAAACAAACTCCATCCACTGTTCCCTTAATGCTGGGTTCTTTGGGAATCTGTGCAGGGTTGTCTTGCCCTGGCAACCAAAAACCCACTTCTTTGGTGACATTGACTTCCCTAAAAGCCGAGCATAGCGCTTTGAGGTAAAGTAGTGCTTTCGCTCTCTTCTCTTTCTGGTCTACGAGTGCGCGCGCGCCCACGGAGAAGTGCCCTTAGGACCCATATAAGGAAATTCCGCCCTATCTTACGTAAGAAGAGAGCCATACTCGAAAAAAACTTTCCAAAACTTGTGACAAACCGGAAGGAGTATTTTTGGAACAAAAATACTCCTTCAAACGTACAACTTAACTTTTGAAACTTTGTCCATATTTAGCATGGGAATCCAACTCTTTAACAGTGTAAAAAACTCATGCAACAGCAATTCACCCCCCCTTTAAATTCTGATACAAAAATATTATGTAAAGTTCTAGCTAAGAGGTTAGAAGGTATTCTACCAAAGTTAATAGGAGAGGATCCAAATGGTTTCATACAACGCAGGTAAGGATTTGATGTTCGAAGAGTCCTAAATATTCTTCATGAACAGAGGAGTGAACGAGATACTGCTCTACTATCATTGGACGCCGAAAAGGCATTCGATAGGGTTGAATGGTCTTATTTGTTTGATTTGTTATACACTCAAAAAAATGAACTAGGAAGGTTGTGCACTTTACATAATATATTTATATTTAGTTTACTTATAATAATTGTTTGTTGACTTGAAATGTTTTTTTTCTATTAAGGTCCACGTAATTATGTCTCAACATAACAGTAAAAAATCCTAACGTGTTGTCTAAACACAAACCATTTATGTTATGTAAAAAATTCTTACATCCAGTGGCAGTATAGTGCGACGCTAACTGCCATTTTGCCCTAACTTAATTTGATTGTGTTCAATCTGCTTAATATGTAAAATTTAAGTTTACTTAATCCGTTTGTGTTGGATTACATGAATGATTTGTGTTGCATTAACTGAAACTGGGCAGTGCTTGTTAGTTCCCAGCATGCTTTGCAAATGGTCGAATTAAGAGAGAATAAATGTTAAAATGAAGTGTTATTTTATGTGTGTTTTTTTTTTTTTTTTTTTGAGAAAAGGGGAAGACTTGATAGTGTGTAATTGTGTTTAATGTTCAATTACATTGTAATTATTAGAACCATTTTAATTACAGTGGGTTACCATTGTGGAGAAGTGTGGAGCATTTTGTTTGGCTGTGGACTGATTTGGTTATTTATAACTGCTTTGGTTTTAAGAAGCAATGTAAGTTTTAGCATTTAAGATGCTAATATGTGCTACTGCTAGCAAATAGCTAGCTATAGTCTATCAATTTAATTATGTGTCACTAAAATAAATGAAATATTAATGGATAAATGAAAATAAACACATAAGTTGTAAATTAAGTAAATTAGTTGGGCTGACACTATTAAATTAAGCTATGTCCAACCATAGTAAATAAGTTGAATCAACCTTAATAAATTAAGTTGACCCAACGTTAAGTACATTAAATTGGAATAACAGAATTGCATAATGCTGAAATAAAGCAAGTTAATCATGTGGAAATCCTTTCCATGATTTTTTTTATGTTCATTCAAAGAGTTATTTTTTTGAGTGTAGATTTGGGTTTGGTGAAGGGTATTGCAGGTTATAATAGCCCTACAGCAGAGGTGTTGACAAATAATATGGTTTCAAAACCATTTCGCATATCAAGAGGGTGCAGACGAGGTTCACCCCTTTCTCCTCTTATTAACAGGCATTAGGAGACAGAACATAAAATAGCATTATTCACTGATGATGTAATTCTTTTTCTAAAACATCTTGATACATTAATACCTTTTTAGATCTTATTAATACATTTGGAGAAATTTCTGGATAACAAAATTATAATTCTAAAAGTTCCATTTCTATATTGAAATGAGACTGACAGACAGCAACCTAGTAAGTGTGCTGCAACCTTCAATATCGTTGATTGTTTTTCATATACGTGGGTGTAAAAATTGTACCAAAATTAGAAGTTGTGCAAGTAAATTATGATCCACTTCTTGAACGTGTTAATAGCTCTATAGAAAGATGGATGTCCTTACCCATATCCTTAATTGTCAGAATAAATATATTTAAAATTAATGTTTTGCCAAAATTTTTATATTTATTCCAGAACATTCCACTGCCTCCCCCTAAAACTCTTAAAAAAATATTATCTAAATTCATCTGGAATAACAGATGTTCCAGACTCCGTCTGACACTTTTGTACTTGCCATATTATGAGAGAGGAGGTCTACAGTGTCCTAACCTTCTTTGGAATTTTTAGGCTATTCAACTTAGAACAATTGTTTTATTTTTTTATCTCAGGACTGTCCACCATGGGTGGATATAGAATCTTCTGCCATCGGACCTGCCTTTATATATATGTTTATATTCATCAGAATTTAAAGATCTAAAAAAAAAAATGTCTCCAATTCTTTAGTTATTATGACTGTCATATATGATGTGATTGTTTTTTTTACCCTTTAACTTGCTTTAGTCTCATTTGGGAAATACAAAGTCTAAACCAGGCAGATTGGATGCAGGTTTCAAGATTTGGGCATAAGGGCATAAGAAAGATTGCAGATCTATATGTTAACAACATTCTTATGTAATTTGAGGAAATAGTCAATACATATAATATTCCTAAAAAACATTTCTTTAAGTATTGACAAATAAGAAATTTCATACTGCATGTAAAGAGGCCCAATCACAAACAATGAACACACGTCTGAAACTGCTACAATATAAGTGGTTGATGCAGATTTATATAACTCCAGTTGTATTGCATAAATATAATAAAAATATCACTGACACTTGCTTAAGATGCAGTGAGTTTAAATACAATACAATTTTATTTGTATAGCACATTTAAAAACAACTAGCGTTGACCAAAGTGCTTAACAAGGCAAAAAGAGATAGAAAACAAGCACAATATCAACATAGTACACAAAAGAAGATACCCACAGAAAATAACACATATCAAGATATTTTAAAAGCTAATGAAAATAAATGCGTTTTCAATGAAGATTTGAAAAGTGACAGAGTTTGTGCAGATCTAATATGCAGCGGTAAGCTATTCCAAATGTAAATGTACATTATATCATTGCATATGGGAGTGCGAAGAAGTAAAACATTTTTGGAAAGGTGTGAAAGAAATGATAGAGAAGATTCTTGATGTTAACATTCCATTGTCACCTTTACTTTTTCTATTACATTTGTTTCAAGGAGATCAAGTTAAAAAAGAAAGAGTATATATTTATAAATGTATGCATTATTCAAGCAAAATGGCTTATTTCTTTAAATTGGAAAACTATTTGTGCACCAAGTATATGACGTTGGCTAAAAGAAATTGGCTTTCAGACCGTTCTTAAAATGTGGTGGACTTGGAAAGGTGTTAATAAAAGCCTAAGAAAAGAGGAGGTATAGAAAATCAATGTAAAATACTGAGGCTGTTTTTTTGTTTTATTTTTTATTTTATTTTTTGTGTGCTCTTGCTTTCTGTTACATGGAAATGTATATGTTCATGTGTATAGTTAAAAAGCAAAAAAAAAGAAGAAAAAAAAGGGTTACCACACAATTTTAATTTGTAACAAACTGACTTGTTTTAGTATAAATTCAGCACTTGCGGGTAGTTCAGTAGAATGAAGTGTCCAACGCTATCTCACGACCAATTCATACAAATTCGTACGAGTGATAAAAAGTGGCTAATTCGTACGAATTCGCACAACCTCACTCGTACGAATTTGTACGATTTGTCTAAACCCATGTGATGGGTAGGTTTATGGGCGGGGTCAGGGGTAGGTCATTCGTATGAATTCATACGAATTGGGCAATTCGTAAAATATGTACGATTTAGCAAAAATTAGCCACCTCGTAGAATTCGTACGAATTGCCGTGAGATCAGGCTGAAATGTCCTCATTCCTTTATATCCGCGGGACTCGCGTGTGGCGCTGATATCGTTGTCTCACTAGCAATCGCGCCCTGCTTCATACCATAGTCATGTTAAAGGTGAACTAAGTAACTTTTTTACCTTAACCGAACAGCTTTGGAGTCATTGTAATGGTTATATTACTGATTTCGGGTTGAATGGTGGTCGTCTCGCACCCCCCTGGTGCCTGTGAGCCGCAAAACCACCCTTGCAACTTTGGGCCGGCGGGCCGCCGGCCTCAGTGTTAGGAAGTATCGTGTGATATCAGGTCTCGCGAGGTAACGAATTGCTTTACGGCACTGCACGCGTACACGCCCCCATCCATCCAGTATCCGGCTAGCTATAAGAACAAGGTAACGCTAGATATTGAGTTCTTCAAGTTTTCGTAATGGCTGAACATGTAAAAAAGAAGCAGAAAGCTAGAAAATCTTTGTCAGAGGACCAAAGAAAGGGGAAACGGGAGACTGACCGAGCGTGAAGTCAGACTAGAGTTAATATTGGACCGGCTTTTTCAGAATGGAGAGAACTGAAAGAAACCGAAGCCGGCAAAACCGATGCTGCCCTTCTTGCTGTTGCACTTGTATCTTTAGAATAAACTGTGTTTAATGTTTGTATTTCTTGTAATTGTGACCTCAGGATGTTTGCTATTGTCTGTTTAGGTTTTTATTATGGTCGCTGTCTGTTACGGGCTTACTAGTACGCTAGATACTGTAACTTAGATGTTAGCATTTTCATTAGTAAACAAACGTGTTTGTTTTCTGTAGTGTTTTCTCCGTTCCTCTATCAGGTTTTATTTGTGTTACTGAGATCGCCTATAAATCGATATGAAATTCTTCAAATTATGCTTTAGTTTAGCTTGCCGTCTGCCTCAGAATTAATAACGTTATGTTGCATGTTCACAGATCTATGTTAGGATGCTAGCTAGCAATACAACTTATGAAATTTCAAACCAAACGTTTTGAACGAATAAATTATAGCCTTATACCATAGTACACGTATTCTTGCAAAATAAATAAACAAACTAGGCTACGTGTTTGACTTTGTTTGGTCAATCGTTATGATGGACAACTCGGATCACCGTCAAAATGATAAAAGAATGTGTAACATTTATTTTGATAATGCATAACCTAAGTAGCTATAGCTATAGTCTAAACTAAAAATAAATAAATAGCGGAGATATTTCTTATAGTATTGTTTTTGCCATAATGTTACTGACTTTTGGCAACACTGTAAAAATATACACTATCTCAACATTTATATGATTCTTGTGAGAATCATACATAGCCTACTTCAGTTGACATGGCTCCGTTTGTTCGCCGGCTTCTCTGAAAACAAATGCACATGGCCTGAGCGAGATGGGAGGGGGGATAGTTGACAACGAGTTTACGACAGTTTTCTCAAAAATATATACTCCGAAACTGTAGGGGGGGCTCGAGAGAGAAACCTGCGAGAAAACAGCCAGTCTTACTGAGCGCTGCTTTAAAAAACATGAATGTATTCACTTATCCATAAACATTATAACCCCATAATAATTATTAGATCCATGATCGGCATGACAAGTTCCATTCCGCTTATATACAGCATCATCATTCTACGCCTTTGTTATTGTAAGAAGTTAGCGACCCCTAGCGGTGAAAAAAACTCCATATTGTAGCTTTAAGTAACTTCGTACTACTGTTCACACTCTGACATGCAGATGAATAGAGACCAGTTTTCCTGTTTGTTCATGTGACGTTTGGCATAAAATCTATAGGAGCGCAATAATTATGACAAAAATATACATTTGTTGTAGGCTACATTATACAGTACCAGTCAAAAGTTTGGAAACATTACTATTTTTAATGTTTTTGAAAGAAGTCTCTTATGCTCATCAAGACTGCAGTTAAAAAAAAAAAAAAAAAAAAAAAAAACGTAATATTATGAAATATTATTACAATTTAAAATAATGGTTCTCTTTTTAAATATATTTTAAAATGTAATTATGACCGCCGCTAGCGTAGCTAGCGAAAGCGGTCATATAGGGATTGTCAAAGGTTTTTTTTTTTTTTTTGTCACCTTACTGAATTTTTCGTCAACGATACCAGGGACACCGAAGCACCGGGGAACATGAAATTTGGTGGGCATGTAGCCCCACTAGACTTCTAAGGAAAAATTTCGTTTGGTCCCCGGGGGCCACTCCCCCCCCGCGCTGGGCCCCCCAAACCCCCAAAAAAGCAGTTTTTCCTAAATAACTACCTGAACCGTGGCACCGAGGATGAAGAAATTTTTATGGTATGTTGGTCTACTAGACTTTTACGGAAAAATTTCGTTTGGTCCCCGGGGGCCACTTCCCCCCCCGCGCTGGGGCCCCCGTAAATTTTTCGTCAACGATACCAGGGACACCGAAGCACCTGGGAACATGAAATTTGAAATTTCTCGTCACCATGTATCACACATGACCAGAGTCGCCCAATAGTGAGCCTACGTGGTGACGTGCAACACAGACGCGCTGCGCAAAAACAGTAGCCTACATAAAAAGATTCGAGGTCCAGATAGAGAAAAAAGTATTCTGGTCGCTTTATAAACTTAAGATTGAGCCACTGGAGTCACTTGGACTATATTAACAATGTATTTAATACATTTTCTGGGCCAGCAAGTTATAGTGTCCATAAGCCTGCAGGAGGAGTGATCCAGCACTCAGATTTCATCAAAAATATCTTAATTTGTGTTCCGAAGATGAATGAAAGTCTTACAGGGTTGGAACAACATGAGGGTGAGTAATTACTGACAGAATTTTCATTTTTGGGTGAACTAAAACTTTAAATGTCACCAAATAAGCATGCCAAAAGCCAAAGGCGAATAAGGTGAGGTCTTCCTCCTGCCTCTTTAAAGGGATAGTTCACCCAAAAATGAAAATTACCCCATAATTTACTCACCCTCAAGCAATCCTAGGTGTATATGACATTCTTCTTTCAGACAAATACAATAGGAGTTATATTTAAAAAAATCCCTTGCTCTTCCAGGCATTATAATGGCAGTGATTGGCTGTATATTTAAGTCCATCAATGTGCATCTATCCATGATAAATACATCCAGGGTGTGTAAATGTTAATGTTGAGGAGTTTGGAGTTCTTATATGGATGAATGTTATTGTACAGTACATAGGCCTATATGATATTTAGATATTTACTCATTTATTGTACCCTGTACCAATGTAGGTTATAGTTGGAAGTGTGATGGGATCCTTAAAGACACTTGAAGAGATTCATGTGCAGTTTGTCACCTGGAATTGTACAGGCCTGAAAGGTGCTGTGAAAAGAGTTAATATACTGGCTCATCTTAGGAAGCTGGGGACAGAAGTTGCCTTTCTACAAGAGACGCATCTTAAAAATCAAGCACACAAACAACTATATAAAAATTGGGTTGGCCATGTACCATTGAAAATTTAATTGCAAGTCACGTGGAGCGGCTATCATAATTAATAAAAATATTCCTTTTATCATATCTGATTTGATTTCGAACCCAAATGGTAGATATATTATTGTAACTGGAAAACTCTATAATACCCCTGTAACACTGGCAAACATCTATGCTCCCAACTACTGTACGATGATGAGAAATGTATAAACTCAATACTAGCAATCTTACCCAACCTTCATAGCCACAACCGAATTTTAGCAGGAGATTTTAATTTGGCGATGGACCCAGTATTGGACAGATCATCAAGTAGGCAACAGCCTGTATCTAAATCAGCAAAACTGATCCAGAACTTTTTAAAATCCACAAATGTAATGGACATTTGGAGACATTTTCACCCACCCCCCCAAAATAATTTTTTAATTTCTTTTCGCAGCCACATAAATCTATTCTAGGACTGATTATTTTTTAGATAAAAACTATTAGAGGAACCTATTACTCTGGAAGAGGTTAATTTTGCACCACATAGTTTACAACCTTCAAATGCGCCTGGCAACTTCTGCCAAAATTCTTTACATAAAAAAGGAAAGGGCCCACTTGATCCAGCGTCATATAGACCAGTGAGTTTGCTAAATGCAGACGACAAAATATTAGCTAAAATAATGGCCATAAGGTTAGAAAATGTGCTCCCAACAATAATTCATGAAGATCATGGTTTCATAAAAAATAGATAAATGGTTTTTGATTTGTTGATAAAACATACTCCTCTCATTCAAGATCTCATTCTGAAATACTTATTTCATTAGACACTGAGAAGGCCTTTGACAGGGTTGAGTGGGATTATCTCTTCACAGCCCTGGATAATTTTGATTTCGTCTCCACTGACTCCATAGCCTGGGTGCCAGCCCGAACCCCGCCCACAATATTTTTTGGTCGGGAAGTTCGGTCTGGACTCGATCCATTGAGGAGTAATTATGCTCGGCTCCTAGAAGGCCGAGCCAATCAAATTGCCAGGGCGGGCTTTAATCGATGATGGAAAGATGGTCTGCGGTTACGTCACCAAAGAGCGCTTGATTTGAATTAGTTTACAACAAAGATGACTGCAGCTGGAGAATTGAGATTTCACGAGTTCACATTTACAAATAAGTCAGATAGAATAAATGCGTAGGCTATATGAGATGTCACGAGTTCACACAAATAAGTAAGATAGAATAAATGCGTATATGACGTGCTGTCCGAGGAGAGGGCTGTGGGCTCGGTAGTCATACTCCCCCCGTGTTCCTGGTTGTGAGAGAACAAGACAAGAGTGAGGATTCGGGGTGGTGGAGGGATGCTGAAAAACTGTCAAGGAGTGTTAGGTAAGTTGACAGAGTGAATATGCTTCCTCGGTAACGTTAGACATGGTATTGTTTGATAACAAGTTGATATTGGATTGATTATTTGTACGTGCTCCTCCCGAACTTTGTTTATGAAACATCATGTGTAGATTCCGCCATCGCGTCTGTTATAGAAGATATCGACAGCGCATTCATTTTAAAAGAGGAACAGAAAGCCGCGCCCGCGACATTTTGTTGGTTGAAAATATGAATGAAGGACATGCGTCATTTACTCCGATGCTCTGATTGGTTGTAGGTCTGTCCAATTGAGTGCAGAGGTTTTTTTTTTCCTAGTTCGGTTGAGACACGCCCCATAATCAAAGCTCAATGGAGCCAGTGTTGCCAACTTAGCGCCTTTGTCGCTATTTTTAGCGACTTTTCAGACCCCGTCAGCGACAATTTTTCAAAAAAGCGACTAGCGACTAATCTAGCTACTTTTTGAACAAACCTCAGTAACCTCCAAATGTTGCCAGCATGAGTCCTGCGAGCGCGAGATTTGCTTTCTCCTTGCCGTCACACACCTCTCTCTGCGTCTTCCCTGTTCTGTGAATGGCTGAGGGCAGCAGCACGGCAGCTAACAGACGTGAATGAGCAGTGTTGTTTCCACGGACGGACTTATCACTTATCTTTTGTTTTATAGTTAAAGAATTTAGTTTGACCATTTTATTTTCCTTTCTTTTCTTGTGCTTATTACTTGTATTACTCACTATCACAGTGCTTTAGTTCACCCAGTTCCCGAACTCTCTCAATTCAGATAATTTTACACATATATAAAAAAAACAGTCATTCAATAGCTACTCGTTCTATTGTCTGACAAAAAAAAAAAAAAAAAAAGTAAATGAGAACAGTTTTATTGGACATTCGGCTATAGCCTATATTATATTATATTATATTATATTATATTATATTAAAATACAGTATGTGAGCATGATTTTAATGAGAAAAAACATTAGGCAGGCAGAACGCAAGTACGCCGCGATGACGTCATAAATATGCTAATTGACGTATTACGTCATTTAGCGACATTTAGCTACTTTTAGGGGAGGCGTTAGCTACTTTCCATTGAAAATAGTTGGCAACACTGAATGGAGCAGTATCAGACTCACATTCTGACTAGAATATGAGTATGACGAAGTCAGGCTACTGACTCCACATTTATCTCATGGATAAAGCTCATTTGTGCATCCCCAATGTCATCAGTACAGACAAATAAACTAAGGTCGGATTACTTTGATAACTCGCTCAAGACTGCCCATTATCTCCGTTGCTTTTTGCGTTAGCAATAGAACCTCTGGCAATCTCTCTGCGAAGCTCAACTGTCTATAGGGTCTTTCGAGGTGGGGAGGAGCATAAAGTAATGTTGAATGTGGATGATTTATTATTAGCCTATATATTTCCAAACCATCTAAATCTGTTTCTGTGATAGTTTCTGTGTTAAAAAAACATTTGGACAAATGTCAGGGTATGGGGAAAAGGTTGGGTTGAAAGTATACTATTTCTAATTAACAATCTAGCTGATCAACAATCTTTGGAATACTTTCCCTTTAAAACTTCAACCCAGTTTAAATACTTAGGGATCAATGTCACTAAGATATTTGCAGATCTATATAAAGACAATCTTTCAAAATTGCTGGATCAAACAATGTGGGATCTACAGAGATGGTCCCATATCCCAATCTCATTAGCAGGAAAAATGTATAGTATAATAAAAAAAAATATTTTTTTATTAATGTATACCAATATAAATATATAAAGAAATGTTCTTTACACAGCCTTGATAAAAATCATTTCAGAGTTTATCTGGAATAAAAGATACCTAGGAATGCACTTTTGCAGAGGCCCAAATCAAAAGGAGGAATGGAATTGCTAAATTTTCAGATTTATTACTAGGTGAGTAATACAAGTATGATGGCCTATTGGTTACAAAAACAAACCCAGTTATGGGTAAGCATAGAAAAGGCATTCTGCTATCGTCCTTCGCTTTAAGCTCTACTTTTTTCACCTCTACCAACTAAATGCCCTGGACCAATAGACAATCCTGTAGTTTCACACACACAAGATTTGGTCCTAGGTCGGCAGTTTTTTTGATTAGCAAGCCCTATCATAAAAAATATATATATATATAGACCTATTTATTGATTAAGTATTTGCATCATTTGAACAGCTACAAAATAAATACAACATAGCTCGGTCACATTTTTTTTAATATTTGCAGGTGCGAAACTTTATTAAAGAAAATAATCCATTGTATCCCAACTCTCCATGCTTATGCATGACCTCCACAATAAAGGAGGTATTTAATATACTGTATATATGAAACACTATTCCAATTGACAAGCACATCAACTCTAGAACACTTCAAATCTTCCTGGGAGGAAGATTTGGGTATTGAAATTACAGAGGAGCAATGGGAGGCAGATTCATAGCTCATCGGTATGTGCAAGACATGGCCTTATACACTTTAAAATAATGCATTATTTACACTGGTCTAAACAAAAACTCAAAGATATTTCCAGTTACAGACCCTTCATGCGATTGTTGTGGGCTTGCACCGGCCTCATTGGCCCATATGTTTTGGAGCTTCTCAAAATTGTCAACCTACTGGAAAAGTGTTTTTCAGACATTGTCAAGAATATTGCAAAGGCCTATTGATCTAGATCCCCTGATGGCGGATCTAGGCATCACAGAATCTAAGATAAAAACAGTGCTGAACACAGTATAGTTTAATGTATCAGTCTACTAACCAGGGCCGTGCACAGGGGGGTGGCCCGGTGGCTAGAGCCACTGCCCCTCTGCCCTCATCGACTGAGGTGCCCCTCTTCCCCACCCCCCACCGCTCCGCTCAAAGCATTTCGCTGATTCCGCTAATCTGCTCCAGGTTTTCCCGCTCGCTCCGCAGCATCACTCACAGTATACGACAGTTCACGAGTGCTATCAACTTGTACAACCAGGGCTGGACTGGCCATCGGACATACCGCACACTTTCCAGGTGGGCCGACGTGCTTTTTGGGCCGATACATCTCATACTCATACATTATTTTTCTTTTTCACGGCCCATAAAATTTGTACATCGGCGGCCCATTCGTTTTGTTTTGCTTAATTGGCGGTGCTGGGTTTGTGCCAGTGTATGCATCAGAAAAAGTCAGCGTTAGGTTTTTTTGTTCTGACAGACCAGTCCATGAAACACGTAGATCAAAGGCCCAAGTATAGAAATTGGTACAAAACTAATTATGAAAGTTTCCTTTATTGTTTTACAAAATATGGCTATTACTGTCATGTGATTAATATTATAACTATTATAGGTGTAACGTAAATAGACACTGTAACTAAAAGAGTTTTGAAATTTTCGTTTAAATTGCACATTGAATATGGGTTGGAGCTTTTAATTTTGAACTCTCAAAGTGCACCAGATTGATGAATTTAACATTAAAATGCACAAAATTTTCTTACGGGGGGGTATGCCCCCGAACCCCCCTAGAGGACCCGAGGTCCACCCACCGCAGTTTTACCAAAAATCCTGTAAGAAACAATGGTATTTATATGCCAGTGCAGCTTATTGCTTGTTTTAGGATTCATCGCTGTATTAATAAATGTCAAATTTTTACTTATTTCATCTGTTAACTCTCACTCGTTCCTATACTGTCTCATAACATGGCATTAGTAGTTTTAAGGAATTGGAGTTTATGATCATATAGTGGGCTAGTCTGGAACAAAATGCCAGGGCCGATTTTTTTTTTACACTTTGTAGTGTGCCAACCCCCCCAAAAATAGTGCCCCTTTTTTGGTTTAGGCCACTGCCCCTTAAAATGTCTGTGCACGGCCCTGCTACTAACACAATAGGCCGCTGTCAGTAGCCTAAAAGAGGCCTAGAAATAGGGTTTCGTTCCACCAAACGGGGCACTAATTTTTCTTTTGCTCAATATGTTCAACGTTAATAAAAGGTATCCAAGAAAAAAGTTCTCCACGCATTTTCCTGCAGTTAATGAGAAAAGTGTATTTATTGGCGCACTATATTGACTGCGTATTGAGACGTCTAAAACGGTTGAGCTCGATTTTCAACCAATCAGCATCGAGAATGTAAGTAGGTCACAGCCGAAATCAAGCCAATATCACTACGCACATGTAAACAGAGGAGGACGTAAGCAGCACATCTTCATCTGATAGCGGCGATCAAGCTCGATTAACACCCGTAAAGTGTATTCTTCATGTCGGAAAAGATGGTGGGAAAGGTCCGCAGCCCTTTACTGAAGTCCGATGGGAAAAAATCAAGCAATGTGCGTAGGAATGGCTCAAACGTCGGACACTACGGAGCTAACGTTAGCTATTGCTAATAAACATGTTGCCCTCCTGGACAAACTGGTCTCTGATGTCCCAACAACTACGGGTTTCACCCGGCCTGATATCGGCGTTTTATAGGCTAGACAAAAAAAACCGCTTGACTTGTGAGTATGTGCGTGATGGCTAGATTAAGTGGTTGGGTTTCGTGTGTGTGTGTGTGTGTGTGTGTGTGTGTGTGTGAGAGAGAGAGAGAGAGAGAGAGAGAGAGAGAGATGGATGGATAGGTTTAGGGGTCAGGTTAGTGTGAGAGTGTGTGTGAGGAGAGAGAGATAGGCCGCTGTCAGTAGCCTAAAAACTGCCTAGAAATAGGGCTTCGTTCCACATATTTAATATCAGAAATATATAGAGATTCCTTAGGAAAAAGTTCTCCACACACAATCTTGCAGTTTTTGAGAAAAATTATGCTAAAGGTGCCCATTTTGAAAAAAAGGGAAAACATAGGGAATTTTGCACTTTCAAACCTGTTATCATATAAACCCAAAAATGCCGAATTACCACTTGAAGTACAAAATAAAATTTTGAAATTTTAAACCAGTTTGAAATGTGTGATATACCCGAAGTTGCTATCTAGGGACAGTAAACATGATAAGATTATCAAGAAAACTTCTACTGTAACATTAACATCCCAATTACTTCTCATTATGTTGTTCCAATTCAAAGGTAATATTTGAGGTAAAATCTGAATAACAAATAGAATTAAGCCAAAATATAATAACAGAACTCCCAACTCTCACGCATTCACCGTGAGACTCACGCAATTGACACTTTTCACACGCTCTCACACCACACATCCATTCTCAGGAAAGCCATTTATTGACCATAATATAGGCACGTTAGTTGGCTAGAAAAAGAGCTATAGAGAGTATTTTGCTAAATATGTGTGTACTATATTACATATTTATTATATTTGTACTTATATCATTAAATAAAGTTGTTATTATAATAAAAAACACATTATATTTAATTTGAGTTATTTTTAACCTTAAATAATACTACCAGCTGATAGGGCTGTCTGTGTGTAGCCTATTTTTCTTGAGAAAAATGAACGCCTATCTTGTGTACCTAATATTTATCCAAATGAGTCAACATTAAATCAAATCACAAGAATTGAAATCGTGAAATTTCTTTAAGAAATTTGTAAAAAAACAAAAAAAAAAAACTTAGCTTACCAGAAATTGTACCATATAAACATTGTAACATGTTGTCAAAATTCAGTTTAGTTACTAAAATGTTTTGACAATCACAATACACTTATTGTGATGCAGCAAGTTTTTTTTTTTTTTTGCAACCCCCCCCCCCCCCCAAATCTCACTCCAAGTTAAACTCAAAAGTATACAAAGAAAAACACTTTTAAAAATAACACATTTAATGGTGAATTGTTAATTTGCATACACGAGCAGTAACTGCACTACATGTACATATTCACAGGAATGATTATTGTAAACAAGATTTAATTTTGATTTATTTATTTACCTACCCATCTCTCTCACACACACACACACTAACCCAACCCCTAAACCTACCCATCTCTCTCTCTCTCTCACACACACACACACACACACACACACACACACTAACCTGACCCCTAAACCTACCCATCTCTCTCTCTCTCTCTTTCTCTCTCTCACACACACACACACACACTAACCTGACCCCTAAACCTACCCATCTCTCTCTCTCTCTCTTTCTCTCTCTCACACACACACACACACACACACACTAACCTGACCCCTAAACCTACCCATCTCTCTCTCTCTCTCTCTCTCACACACACACACACCCCCACCCACCCACACACTAACTCGACCCCTTAACCTACCCATCACGCACATGCACACAAGTCAAGCGTCTATAAAACGCCGATATCAGGCCGGGTGAAACCCGTAATTGTTGGGACATCAGAGACCAGTTTGTCCAGGAGGGCAACATGTTTATTAGCAATAGCTAACGTTAGCGTAGTGTCCGACGTTTTGAGCCATTCCTACGCACATTGCTTGATTTTTTCCCATCGGACTTCAGTAAAGGGCTGCGGACCTTTCCCACCATCTTTTCCGACATGAAGAATACACTTTACGGGTGTTAATCGAGCTTGATCGCCGCTATCAGATGAAGATGTGCTGCTTACGTCCTCCTCTGTTTACATGTGCGTAGTGATATTGGCTTGATTTCGGCTGTGACCTACTTACATTCTCGATGCTGATTGGTTGAAAATCGAGCTCAACCGTTTTATATGTCTCAATACGCAGTCAATATAGTGCGCCAATAAATTACAATTTCTCATTAACTGCAGGAAAATGCGTGGAGAACTTTTTGCTTGGATACCTTTTATTAACGTTGAACATATTGAGCAAAAGAAAAATTAGTGCCCCGTTTGGTGGAACGAAACTGAACGATACAGCTCACGTACAGCGGCCTACAAAGATTCATTTTATTAAACTGGAAACAGAAAGCTGCCCCTACACATATAAATCTAATGAGTGATGTAATGGAGCATTTGGAGCTGGAGAAAAATCTGATTCTCTTTGAAAAAGAAAGAAGAAAAAATTAATAAAATCTGGCAACCTTTCATAGATTACTTTAATGACATTAATTCTTCTGGTGATAATTAAATTGATTCCTTAATATATGCAAACATTTAAGCTAAGAAGAGGAATGAATTAATGCTTGAGGTATTATATTAGCCTAATGTCCCCATCCCCCATTTTCTTTTTTTTCTTCCTTATTTAAATTTATTTAAAATAAATAAATATATATATATCAAAGATGAACTAACAATTTACAGGTTTGGAATGACTTGAGGGGGAGTAATTCATGACAATTGTTTTTCATTTTTGGGTGAACTATCCCTTTAAATGAAAGAAAATTATGTTATTAGCAAGGAAATCCATTCTACAGGATATAAATAACCTTGCTCTATATTTCATAGTGAAAAGCAAGAGTGAGAGTGACATCTTTGAGTCTAATCTCTTGGATTAAGACAGTCAAGACCTTGTAATGGGATTAGCTAAGGTGACGCATTTAAGGCAAGAGGCTTGTCTCCGAGATAACAGATCACTCAGATGAAGCCTTTAATTGGCATAGACATAACAAAGGTAAAAGACCAAATACAAGATCCTTCAGACTATAGGTCAACATTTGCATTTCTCCACCATTATGGATTTTACAACATCCTGATTTTATTTGAAATGCTTGGACATGGTGTGACTTGTCTGCTTACACGCACCTACAGCTGGATTGTGCAATGGGACAAGGAAAAGGATCAAGGATAACTCCATGTCAACAGTCACATATAACTGGTCTGTGCCTCAGTAAAGGGAGATCAGAGGTCACAGTATTTGTGTTGACCGCCTTGGTACGAATTTATATTGAGTGGCTTTAAGTACTATGTACATTGAAATTAATATTTTGATACAATGGAAGTATTGTGTACATACATGTTTTTACATTGTATTTATATTTTGAAAATACCTGTGTGTAATTACAGCTGTAATAAATGTATGTAATTACATTAGTAATTACACTGTTGACCCTTCCCTTACACCTTAATCCACCCTTAAAACCCATATCACACCTCAATAGCGGGTTTGTTTTACAATACCACATGAACACAATAAGTACATGCCACTTAATATAAAGTGGGACCCTTGCCTTGAAAACATGCATTTAAAAATTAGTGATCTCCATGCCAGTTATCTCTATTATTATTGATAATTATAGATAATGAGTATATATCAGCCTGGCTGATTAACTGCCTATTTTAAGAAGAGCTTTGTCAATTGATAATGAATGATTAAATCAATAAATTATTTAAGTAAATATGGTTTACAATGAAAATTTTCTGAAAATTCAGAAATTTAGTAATACATTTGTTTCTAATATATTTACTCAATAAGAAAGTGTAAATTGAATGATGTGTATATAAGCATTATGTATAAGAGCTGTACATAAGCATTTTATTGTCCATCAGCAAACCCCTATATCGAATTGATCAACCACTTATTGGTTCTTCTTGATGTGTTTTGGAATGATTGACTTTTAATAAGTTGGCTCACACATTCAGTCGGTCATGTCTAGTCCACCTGCTTCTTATCCAAACCTAATTCACTTGTCAAGAGAAGGTCAGTGGCATGTTAGTGGTGGTTGAGGAGATTCCCCCTTCCATATGTAAAGCGCTTTGAGTACCCAGAAAAGCGCTATATAAATATAACAAATTATTATAATTATGTTGACCTCAATTTATTTATTTTTTTAACAAAGCTAAAGCACTTAAAATCATCAAATGCAGAGATACATCCTCGGCACATAATCAACATTTTTTCCATGGCACACGACATTACATAAAATGAAATCTTGTAAGAAGAACAGCCCACACACACACGAACAAATAAACCGCTCTACCCTTATTCCGGGTGATTTGACCTCCTTAATTACCGAGGTGGCTTAAGCTGATCAGAAATCTGGATGAAGGAAGTGTGCTTGTTGGGGATCAGTCTCCGCCCCCCCTCACCTCTTACCATCTGGAGGTGATCCTGAAGAGGCGACAGCACCAGACAGAAGCGCTCAGTTCATCTCCAGACCATAAACCCTGTACATGGTCCCTTAAAGTGCAGAGAGTGACCTGTTCCCTCCATTGGCTGCCCCATCGACCGATAGGTAAGTAAAACATAACAGTGCTCTAAAGGTGATAAATCTGTATGTATGCATAATTATGTTCTAACAATGAATTATATGAATGACAATATGCATATAATAACAATACAGCCAGATAAAGGTAACTATGTGACTACAGTAAAAGTTACGAGGAATTTTAAATGATGTAATGCTATGCTATCATCTGAATGGCATCAATGTAAATTGCAGTAGTGGAAAATCTTCTTGCCAAAATGGAACAACCATATAAATAAGTTATGACATACTTTATCATGCTCATCTGGGAAACGCTTCTTGTGTCAAAAGGTAATTTTATGTGACATAAATATTTAGCCTAGGCCTTTTAATGTAGAAATGGAATTCCAAGCTTTTATAATATACACTTGTTTAATGTAATACAATTTGATATTAGATTAATATTAGCAATTTTGTTCACACCTTAATCAGAATATAACGAGAGAAGAAAAGTAGTTTTTAGTTAAATTGCAAACATCTCTAGAAACAAACAATGACAACGCTAAACACAATGAATATTTTGTAACTTGTTGGGTGACAGACAGGTTGAATTTGTTTGGTGTTGTTATTCAGTTATCTTGTGTAAAAATATTCAGTCTGTTTAAAATAGCAACAGAGCAGTCACTTTACAATGGCGACTCAACTGATCTTTTTCAAATATAATAGTTTAATATTACACAATCATGCGTTGAACCTGTTCTGCTCACTTGCCTTCTAAATACTAAAATCTGTAAATGCAGTGACACTTGATATAAGCATTTCCATTTCCAGAATGTGTCATATAGTAAATTGAACTTAAAGGACAAATATTGGGATATTAATCACCATATGTATGCTAGTGCATGCTCAGATTTAAATCCCATTCCTCTCTTTACATTATGAACATTATTTTTAATCCTTTTTTGAGGTATTTGGAAATGCAAATAAAACACACAAAGTGTGGCAATGTCACAGATGTAACATTAGACCCTGTAACTTTATATGCACAGGGCAAGATGGCGCGGGATATGTCCGATAAGGACATCCTGAAAATGGAGCTAGAACAACTTCAGAAGGAGGTTAAGACCACTAGAGAGCCTGTAAGTTCCTCTGCCTTCTGATTGGCAGCCCAAAGAAATATGTGTCATTCATTCTTTACATAGCCCCCTTGCATTTTTTGTTTATTAAATATTTTGATAATGCTTTCAGGTACCAGTAAAAGGCACGCATCTGACATACTTTCCCCCTTTCCTCAGGTCTCTAAAACTGCAAAGGAGATTTGTGAATGGGTTGAGGCCCAAGCCGCAGAAGATCCTCTCATAAAAGGAGTTCCTGAGGACAAAAACCCCTTCAAGGAAAAGGGTGGATGCATAATAACTTAGCCTATGTGAATTCTTGTAGCAAAAGTATACGAGGATGTGTTAATTTGTGCTAATGAGAGCTGTTTACCTGTTATCTGAAGTTAAATGAGGAGTAAGCACATTGTGCTTAGCTTTAGCATTTCTACTAGACGCCATACAGACTGCAAGACTTACAGAGTCAAAAAGGACTGTTTCTTGTTATTATTAAGGATGGCAGCCCTCTTGAAGCAAACTCTTTGTAAATAAAACTGGCTGTAATTCCATTCTTGTTCCATCTGTCATTCCATTATCCAAAAAATAAAGTCACATTCAGAAAGCAAAAAAAAAGTACTTTTTCCTTCTACCACATAAATAAAGGATTTCTGTCTTGGAACTGAGACTCCACAAGCGAAGATGCATTCCATGCTTGCTCTGAGTCAAGTAAACATGCCAGCTTGTATCTGATTTTCTGTGTAAATAACAATAGAAAATAATTTGAGTGTTTTGCATGGGGTACAGTAGGTTATTTGAACTATACATTTAAAATGTGTTTTTAAACACTCAGCCACCTCATCGCCTTCATAGTTTACCCTATAGTCAGGCTGCATCTGCAATCTCCATGTGATGCACAAGCTGTCTGTATGTGTGTGCATTACAATGCAGCAGTGCATTAGTTTATAGAACAACGATTAATGCCGGGGACACACTAGCTGAAACATTCTAAGACTGAACTGAACACACTTACAGACTGTTTCCAATGACTGGAGCAGAGTTTAAACACAGACTGAACGCAACTGTATTTGACTCACGTTTGGGCATGATCAGTCTTAAGTATCAAATTACATTCATAATCTGCCTTACAGTTGTTAAGTGTGTCCCCGGCATAACTTGCGTATACAATAAGCTGTTGAAAATGTGCATTCACCCGATCAATTTCGTGCATTCAGATGGTATAATCAAACTCTTGTGGAGCCTCTTGAGTATGCATTTATTTGTCATTTTACCATGGAAAGAGGACTTCAAAGATTTCTTATCCTGTTGCACCTTTTATTAATATCTTTCACATCTACTGCAGTCAAATTCACCCGTGTTCACGCTGAAGGAATCACTCACATGGTTGGGCACTTGTAATGACACATCAAGGATGTTAAAGGGATACTCCACCGTATTTTCATATTAAACTATTTTATTCCCTTAACTAAGACGAGTTGATACATACCTCTCTCGTCTCAGTGCGTGCACTCAATCGCCCATAGCACAAAGTTTCGCCGTGCGCCAGAGCGATTGAGTGCACGCACTGAGACGAGAGAGGTATGTATCAACTGGCCTTAGTTAAGGGAATAACATAGTTCAATATGAAAATACGGTGGAGTATCCCTTTAAGAGGCTAAAAGCAGGTTTAAAACTTGCCCCATTGAAGTCAACAGGGTGCAAATTTTAAAAAGAGGATAACACGGTGTAGGCAACACCGATTTTTGTCGTTGTTCTCTGTACTGACAGCACTCCAAATTTACAAAAAAATGAGCTCAATGTTAAAATTGACCGGAGTTCTCCTTTAAAGCATCATGGCACATTAAAGACGACTAGTCTGTGGAACCCCTATATAGTAGGCAAAAAACAGTACCAGGTATGTAATCAGCTAAAGACAAAAAAGGAAGCAAGCATGACCCCCATGCCACCAAGCGAAAATAATTATTAACTTAATAAAAAAAATCTTACTATTGCAAGAATACATATTTTTAAGGCAGGTGCGTTGGGGAAATCTACCACAAAAGATAAGAACAGTCTTGAAGAAAACAATTAGATAACTTAATTTGTAAGACTAGTCTAGCCACAGATCTAGTCTCGGGTAGCCAGACCTGAAGTCAGCCAGCAGTGTGAAGATCCAGCGGTCCCTGGGCGTCACGGGCGTCTGTCTGAGTCCATCGCAACTCTAGGAGGCAGCATTGCAGCATAAATGAAGAGTGTGTGAAGACACAAGACTCCCTGCAGTAAAAGCAGCTCTAAAGTACTGATTTTTTCCCCTTCTACTGTTTTGATTTACTTGCGTCTAATTTATCAGCAATGAGTAGTCGTATACTGTGCACAACATATGAGAAGTTAAACATTTTGAAACTATGAGTTCTGTTATTTAATGTTGTGCAAAGTAATCTTTATTTTATGTTTCTGGGAAGGTGTTATTTCAGTAACAGTCTTTTCCTTGAAAAACAGCCCTTAATATATATATATTTTGTAAAGCAGTGTTTATTTATTAATTGTTTAGTTACTTTAACACATTATATTTTTGGCTTCATTTATGAATAGCCTATTTTGTAAAAATCATAAATTAACAAGCAACTCTTTTTACAAATTGCAGGAATTAATGATTTATAAGGCATACGCCTGACTCTTTTGTGTCAAATAAATCATTCCAAATGATGAAAAGATTCCAACAGTAGTGACCAGGTTGAAGCTCTATCTATAGCGCCATCTATAGACTCAACATCTCATTTACACCACTAATGTACATCTAACATTAAAAAGTGTGTTCAAATCTGTAAGTAAAGTATCTTTCCATTCTCATCATGTATTAGAAACAATCTCAGTTAACTAGTCAATCCTTGAGAATATTTTGCTTTGAAATATGCTGCAGTTTGGTGAGAAAACAGCTTATCTGTCGAGTCGTCTGAAACCTGATGAATTTGTCTTTGACTTGTGAGTTTATTTACCTGGGCCTCAAGGGGCCTGACACTTACTTTCACCACTGATGGTGTTATCCTTGTAAATCTTCCGGCGAATATTTTGACAAGGCCTGGAATCAAAGGTGTGGTGGTGAGCCTGAGCTCTGGAGGACTAAGTGGACATTTCCTTTTGAAACATGTATAATGTAAGCCTGTGATGAATGAAGCCATTGTCAGAGACACAACTCCAGTCCTCTTCCTTCTCTCTGACTCACTCACTTTTTAAATAGGCTATAATTTTCAAAGTGTATCTGAGCATTTCAGATGGATTTGACCTCTCCCTCTTCATTTTTCCTGTTTACATTTTGTAGCCATGAATAACTTTGTAGTTATTAGTGTATTTTTTTGTGTGTGTTATTGAGAAAGGTAATTTAAAACGCTTTGACAAGTCTCCAAAATGCTGTGACATCGTTTGCTGTTACATGTTTAAAGTGGAAATAAAATTGAAGAAAACAATTCTGCCCCCAAAAAATTTCTGCCCCTTTAGATCTTAGCTTAGATATGAAAGTTAATTATACTTAGGCTATAATTTAACAGTGGTAATTGAGTATAATACTACATAATTTTTCTGAGGAATATGAAAGTTAAAAAAAAATGTGCTGTAAACTTTTTCAAAGTTTTCAAAACATAGTTGAATTTCATCAGTAGAATAATTTTGTGTGTGTGTATGTATGTGTGTTTCCAGACTTCCTGTTTTGGGCCAGATTTACTGAGCATGGTCAGAAAGAGAGAGCGGCTGCGGGGGAGAATTTAGGAGAGTAGGAGGTTTTACCGGATTGTCAGTGCGCCACGCATGTCAAACTCACCGCAATACATAATTAGCCTGTCTTTGCTGGGCAGTGCCAGGATATCTATAGCCACTGGTGGCTTGCTGTAATTCATGCTCTCTAGTCTAAATACTGATTCAGAGGGAGGAAATCTTTCTGAGAGAAATATGAGGCTTTCAGTCGAGGCAGTGAAGCACTTTGAGATACGAATATACCTCCAAGTTGTCATTTCTCACCATCATGTTGTTCCAAACCTTATTTTTTCATACTATGAAAGTCAATGACATTGGACAACAATTTGCTGCAAAAAAAAAAAAAAAATCCTCTTTTATGTTCTCCAGAACAATGTGAAATGGGTAAATGATGAGAGAATTTTCATTTTTGGGTGAACTAAGTTCATTCTTTGCATTGCCATCCATTGCAGTTGACAATACTGTTTAGTTACAAGGACTCAAGAAGACAAGTTTTATCTTCCTGACTTTAAAGCTTCATGGACAATAGATATCAAATATTAAATAAAACAGTCAAACCCAAACGTAATGTTCTGTTGTTGGTTGGTTTTTGTAACAACAGCCATGTGTGTGTGACTCACTCTGATCAAGGAGGTCTGGGATAATGGCTTGTCTTCAAATAATCTGTTTATTTTTTGGTTGAGAACTAAATTTGCAGGCACTGTTTAGACAGCACAGCACCACATGCTGTACATGTTTTGTCAGGTAACCTCAAATGGTGGAACATCTAAGTGATTTCAATACATTTCACTACATATTTACTACTTTTAGAAAGATCTTTGTGAAAAAAATTGTATGAAGAGAGTTTGGGGCAATGTTTCTTCTTTAAATCAAGGCAAACAGAATTAACAGGAAATTGCTAAATGAATGCAATTGCTATTTTTTGTACACTTTGTCACATTTAATCACATGTATTTTGCATTCATTTTCAGTAAAATAGGTAATGTATTAGAAATTGAATTGTTTGACTACATATGGATTCCAATTATTTTATTTAGTTGATGCACCCAGTTATCATTAACTTCTTTTTAATTATTTTATCAAGCTTTAGTTGGTTACTCACCAAATTCATAGAGTGTAGAGCTGGTAGATGTTAAGTTTTTCAATCTAACAAATTATATTTTAGTATATTTCTAATGCAAAGATATGATATGACCTTAGGACACGTGCACAACTCTTCAAAAGTCTGGGCTCAATAAATGTAATAAAATAAGTTATTTTAAAAATATTATTTTAATAATATTTCACAAAATTACTGTTTTTTTTAATCAAATAACTGTAGCCTTTGTGATCGTTTTTGTGTCTTACATAATAATGTGCCTTACATAATTTACTTCCATTATATTAAAATGCCAGGATATTCTTCCCAAATATACTTTTTGTTTGTCACAGAAGTAAGAAAGTCATTCGAGTTTGAAATGACATGAGGGTGAGTAAATTATAACAGATTGTTCCTTTTTGAGTGAACTGTCCCTTTAATGAAAACATAAAGTATTCAAATATAACGTGAGATGTAGAGGAGGGAATGTGTGAATGCTCAGATTTCTGAATCTCCTCCCTCACATCAGCAGAAGGGAATGTTCCTCCCTTTCGCACAAGGACTGGCGCGTCTGTGTGTGTGTGTGTGTGAAGGAGGGATGGTGAAACTGGCATGCGTCAGGGATCCTTTTCCGCTCGCGCTCTCTCTCTACTCCAGATGTGAATCTC
Organism: Scardinius erythrophthalmus; assembly: GCF_964197995.2. Classification (NCBI taxonomy): domain Eukaryota; kingdom Metazoa; phylum Chordata; class Actinopteri; order Cypriniformes; family Leuciscidae; genus Scardinius; species Scardinius erythrophthalmus. The sequence goes on from NC_138221.1 coordinate 53,566,144, forward strand.
CCGTGGCCCTTCTCGTTGGCTCATCCAGCGCTCTGACGAGACTTCCAGCTGTACGGCATCCAGAATAGGCCACAGCTGTTTCCAATCTGTGTACTTTTCCAATGGGGAGAGGAAACTCAAGCATAATATAGGACTTTACTCTTGTTACTAAACAATTTATAAGACTGTCTTAGACACTCATTTATTGGTCAAAAACAGAAACATTTAAGTGCATTTCTAAAGTTAGATGCATAAGTCATGACTGAGTTTAAAACACCTTTTAATAATATCCTGCCTTTTTTCAATCACAGGCACTTCATACCATACAAAAGTTTAAGGTCAGTTAGATTTTTTTTAATGAAATCTATACTTTTGTTTAGCAAAGGACCATTATATTGATAAAAAGTGACAGTAAAGACCATTATAACTTGACAAAAGTTCCCACAGAAATATCAAGGAGCACAGCTGTTTTCAACATTTAGAAATATGTTTCTTGAGCATCAAATTAGCATATTCGAATGATTTCTGAAGGATCACGTGGCACTGAAGACTGGAGTAATGATGCTGAGAATTCATCTTTGCATCACAGGAATAAATTATATTTGAAAATAGAAAAGCTAATTTAAATTGTAATAATTTTTCACAATATTACTGTTTTTGCTGTATTTTTTAACAACAACAAAAAATATCCTTTGTGAGCATAAGATACTTCTTTGATGTGTGTCCAGCAATCTTTGAATGTGAGAGTGTGTCAGAACAAGAATAACAAATGTTGCTGAGAGCATTTTTCCAGAAGAGATCTGCTCTAGACCAATAATGTATTACACATGTTTATAGGACACAAAGGGAGAGAAAAGACAGAGGCCTGGGGAGTGCCCCATGGGGAGTTTGAGACCTTCTCAAACTGCCCCATTTATATCCACTTTGTCTGATCCACAAAATATTAAATGAGTGGTGAGAATGAATGCAAGGCAGAAAAAAAGTCATTCTGCCTTTTTTTGGCTGTAAATGGTGAGTTGAAGTTTATTTGCCATTTGTACCAGTACAGCTTGTACAAGCAGGAATTTTTGTAGCAAAGCTCATTGAGTCAACATTAAAAAGTCAGCATAAAAGAAGAACTTACAAAACTACACACAATAAATAGACTTTGAGAAGGTACAGTAAACGAAGAACAGTATAAACCTACAACAAACAAACACAATAAAGATGATTACCTCCATATAGGAGTATTGCACTGTCCTGAGATAATACATAATATACTTTTTTCTTTTTATACTGTAATAAAACATTCTCTGTTTAACAGAGACAGACACATAAACACATCACAGGCATAAACTACCCTTCCTAACATATATAAAAGGAGATAACACTTGTCATCTTATAAAAATGAGATAGACATTTGTTCCCTCTGCCATATCCTCAGCCATCAGTCTGACCATGGCTGGAAAAAAACTGTTATAAAACTGCACATTGTGTAAAAGATAATACACAATGCCATATCTTTGTCTGCCATATCTCAGATCTGCAGACTGGACGAGTTATTTATTAATTATTTAATTATTATTATTATTATTATTATCATTATTGACAGCAATATTTGGAGACTGTAATTGATTTTGGTGGTATTTTTTTAAGTTATTTAAATAAACCACTTTCAACTAGCTAAGAATTCAACAACACTTACCCCAATACAGACAGTAAATACAAGCGAATACAAGTACTAACATTTAAAAGTTTGGCATCTGTAAGAAGTTTATTTTGCACTCCAGGGCTGTGTTTATTCAATCAAAAAATACAGTAAAACAGTGAATTGTGAGATATTATTACTATTTATTTTTTACAATAACTGTTTTCTATTTTAATATACTTTAAACTGTAATTTATTCCTGTGATGGTAAAGCTGAATTTTCAGCATTGTTACTCCAGTCTTCAGTGCCACATGATAATTCAGAAATCATCCTATGTTGATTTGATCAACATATAAGCTTAAGAAACATATTAGCTTCTGCTCAAGAAACAGTTCTTATTATTAAAACAGTTGTTCTGCTCAATATTTTTGTGGAACAGTGAAACATTTTATTTCAAGGATCTTTAATGAATAGAAAGTTCAAAAGAACAACATTTATTTGAAATATAAATATTTTATAACATTATAAATGTTTTTACTGTCACTTTTGAACGATTTAATTCATCCTGTCAGTGGTGGTTTAGGGTTGTGGCAGGGGGAAATAACGTCTCCGTTCCCTCCATCAGGGAATCAGGGTTACACCAGTACAAGACGTTCCCCATCTTTCAGTCACTACAGAGTTATGTTGAGTGACAAATGGGGTCCTTATTAGGGTTGGGAATCGTAAGACATTTTCCGGTTCCGGTTTCGGTTCCCATTCAATAAAAAATAAAATAAAAAAATATATAGTAGCCTAAGGGGAAAATGCACAATCCTTTTTGTGTTTATTTCTTATACTTGTCAAATGAGTTTAACAGACTGGTAATGTCAACAAATTCAACATATTATTTAGCATTTTTTGCAAAAATAATTAATTTTTCTGATGGAAAATAAATATTTCTGCATTCTCTAGGATAATTTGGGACCTCTCCTATAGCTTATTGTATCTCCAGCAGTGGAGAATACCCTCTCAGAAGGGGTAGAATATGCTTGAAACACATGTAAGATGAAACATAATATTTCGATTTGAATGATTCATTCATAAAGACTTCACTTCATTACTGGATGAATCAGCGCTCTAGCAGTTAAATAAACAGAACTGCATGCGTCTTGCGGAAGAACATTGTAGCCGGAGCTACTTCTCTATGTTTATTTCTATCCCGCGGGTGAGTCACTCAGGCTCTGTCCTACTCCGCAGCGGTGCCGGTGTAAAGTAGTCTGAGTATAAACGCGTAGTGATTCAGAATAAGACAAAAACACGGTTTGAAAAAAGGCATTCATGATGTACCCGCTCATTATATACATTTAGTAAATTCTGAAACGAATTTTCGTTATTTGAAGCGACTTTCAAAAGGTGATTTACTCTGTTTTGGTTGCTACCGTAGACATCAGTGTTTATTCTCTAACTATAAACTTTTATTTCAGTACTTCTGTGATCATTTGAATATTTGTAACACCGAAATACCTATACTGTGTTGTTGAAAAGATTGTGAAAGTAAAGCTGTTTCATATTGACAACTGCTCTCTCAGCAGTTCTCAACACTACCGGTTCTGGAGCAGAACCGGTTTTCGGTTCCCAACCCTAGTCCTTATAGAAAACGGCACAACCACTGGACTGTGTTATGAGTGATGGAGAGATGCAGATGCTGGCAAGCTGTAGCGTGCCCTTTTGGCAATTGCTCCTGCTGAGTCGTAACCTACCCAGCACCCCACGTAAGCCCAGAATGATAGTCCTCCATGCCAATGAGATGGAAAGGACATGGAGACTGTCGTAGCTTCTGTTCCTTTACATTTTATTTCACGGGAAGAGTGCTTACAAGAGTTCCCTTTTTTTCAGCCATGTCCAGTGTATTAACGCTGGGGAAGAGTACCTAGTCCAAAGGAAAGGGACACTACGATGGCCACATCCTACCCGTAGGGAGGAACATGTGGAAATACACTTATGGACTGACCCGTAGGGCAGTGTTTCATATGAAAAGGCTTTTGCAGTAGGTCCTGCCTACAGGGATGGAACTACTACAGATGACAGAACAAAAACTGCCCAGGAAAAGACACAGGTTTACTGTGAAAGAATACACATTTGGGATTACCAAGGGGAAATCACATAACATTGAGCCCAGTACAGGGGCTGACTGAGTGGGCATGCACTCGAGTACTCAAGTCTGACTGCCGAAGGATGTTTGGAGGAAACCTCAGTCCAGGGTTTGCCAAGTGGGGAGCTCACCTGGAGAGCCAAGAAGGGCTTGTAACCCCCCCTTAGAGGGGAATGGCGCTGCAAGGGAGACACCGAGCCAGCCTTCCCACACATTACCTGTTTGTACCCAACACACAAGAAGAAAGCGGCTCCATCCCAAGATTGTAGTCTCGAAGGTATTTGGTGTCGCCCAGCCCGCAGCTCCGCATATGTCTGCCAAAGAAGCACAGCATGCCAATGCCAAGGAGCAGGCTCCTTGACTCCGAGGGGGCACGGCTCGCCTTGGGGTTGATACACCAAGGCGATGGCATCCATTATCCAGTAGGCTAACTTCTGCTTGGAGACAGCCTTCACCTTCTGCTGACCTCCAAAGCAGACAAAAAGCTGCTCAGAACTTCATGCAGTAAACATGCAGAGTGCGAATGGGACACAGCAATGCAAGGCCTGCGTCTGTCTCCTCCGGGGAAAGCGCTTGAAAGTTCACCACCTGGTTTTGAAAAGGAGTGGTGGGAACTTCAGGCATGTATCCAGGCAGAGATCTCAGGATGACGTGAGAAGAGGCCAAACACAAGGCACGATTCGTTGACCGAAAATGCCTGCAGGTCCCCCACCCTCTTGATGGAAGTCGGCACGGTCAGGAGCGCTGTCTTTAGAGACAGGATCTTAAGCTGAATTGACTCAAGAGGCTCAAAGGGAGCTCTCTGCAGACCAGAAAGGACCACAGAGAGATCCCAAGAGTAGCAATGGTCGAAACCGCAGTCGAGGTCCCGTGCTCCTGCGTGCTCCTACCATACGAATGCCTTAACCCGTTCTGGAGGCATCTGTTGTCACAACAACATGCATGGACACTTGGCTGTGTAGCCAGTGTAGTCATCTGCATCAATCCGAGTGGCGTGACCACGGGTGTGGATGCCATATGCCCCAGGAGCCTCTGAAAATGTTTCATTGGAACTGCTGTTTTGCCCCTGAATGTATTTAGGCAGTTCAGCACTGACTGTGCACGCTCATTGGTTGACATAATGACCGAGTCCAACTCCCCACATCTCTGGGCTGCCCATATCAGGGCCGCTTCAATGAACGTTTTGAGGGTTTAGCGGCCTGAGGGATGGGCTGCATCCCCTTCCTGCGGGAAGCTCGACAGGGCGACTGAGGTGTTGTCTCTGGTCGTGCAGGAACAGATATAGACGCCTTAGTGGAATGCCCTCTGCAACGAGCAGATTTGGGGGCAGCCAGCGGTGGCCTGGTGGCAGAAGTGTCACGCTGGGGCAGGGTCTCAGCAAGGTTCAGCCAGAAATTACATTCCTGGACCACCAGAGTGGACATCGTCTGGCCAAGGTCCCACACCACGACTTTCATCACCCAGAGGGCAATGTCAGTCTCCGTGTACAGTTCCTGCATCAACCCCAGCTCAGAACTACCCTTGTGCATTTCTTTGAGTGCTTTGACCTGGTGTACTTGCAGGATGGCCATCGCATGCAAGGCAAAAGTGGCCTGTCCAGTGGCACTGTAAGATTTAGCAGTCAGGGCTGCCGTCATCTTTCAGGCCTTGGACAGGAGACGCAGACGGTTCCACCCGGTGGCGGCACTTTGTGGGCACAAGTGCACCACAATCGCACACTCCACCTAGGGAATCTCTTGGAGGCCCCACCATCGGGGGTAGTAAGTGTAGAGGAGGCTACGAAGTGGCTATGGCCAGTGAAAGGTGCCTTCCACTACTTCTGAACCTCCTCATGCACTTCCGGGAAGAAAGGCACTAGGGTGGTGAACCACACGCCGCACCCAGGAACCAATTATCCAACTGCATGCACTCATGGCAAAGTGGAGGGTTCCACGACGCCCAAAGGGGGAAGCTTGGCTTCATCTTCATCTGCAGAGGACAATAGCCCACTCTCTGATGCAGCTATTGACATCTGATTTTCACCCTCATGACACGTACTCATGACACGCTGGGTCCCCTGTAAGAAGAACCCGTGCCATCACTCGGGAGCGGCGCATCACACACGAGGAGCAGGAGGTCCATGGGGACTGGCCCGACTACTAATACATTATTAAAATCGAAAGTTATGTCTGTTAATATTGTTGAATGACCTAAGCTAACATGAACTACCAAATAAAGATAATAAAGAATAAATACTGTAACAAATGTATTGCTTATAGTTAATGTTAGTTGATGCATTAACTAATGTTAACTAATAGGACCTAATTGTAAAGTGTTCCCTATTTATTTTTGATTTTCTGTCTCACACTTAGAATAGAAAACAGAGAATCTGTGAGGGGAGAAGAACTGGTTTGTTATTTCTAGAAAATCCTGAGAAACACTGATCTTCGTCCTGCCGTCTGCACCGGACATGTCAGGCCAGCATGACACCAGCAGTCACCCTGTGGGTGGCAGAGTGGACTAGACAAAATATTCACAGCATACAGACAGATTCTTTCTAATTAATGTATGTTTTGCTTGTAATTTAATCTATTATCCAGATTTCTGAAACATCAAAACAGACCTCAAATACTAGATAAGCAACATAAATGTCAAAAGCGGATACTAAATCAGTTATCAGAAAGACAGTTATGCCCCAAAACACTACAATTAGGCTCACCCACATTACCACACATTCTTATCCACTCCACTACACCCACACAGGTGATGCCTGCAGGGCATGAAAATGTGTTTATAAATAGTATGTGTGCAAGAGATGAATGGGTGTGGCTGATCCATGCACAATGATTGACAGTAGCAGCTATTGTTATATTAGTTAATTACCTGTTTAATTCACTCTTTAATTCTCTCTCTTCTAATTGTGTACTTGTTTGTTTGATAGTATAATGTGGGAATCTGGTTGGATGACACTATTGCTTGACTCATGTGTTGTTGTTTTCTTCCTCTTTGATGGTCCCCTTTTCCATATTTCCTTTCATTCCTTCAGACTTTGCAAATCCTCACTTTCATTTGTTCTCTTTTTTATTTCATTTCTTTGTTTTTATTTTTATTTCTTACTACTTAATTTTTGAATATTTTTTTATTATTATTATTATAATATTTTTTATTATAATATTTTTTATAATAATAATATTTTTATTTTATTTTCACTTTCCTCTACATTTTGAACAAGAACTCTCTTAATCGCTTATATTTGTTCAGATGTTACAATCTTATCTCAGGTTAGTTCTCTTCATTCGAGGCTCTTTATGAAATCTCTAATATTTTTTTGGCTGGAGGGCCAGTAGAGGGCGTCAGTTATGCTGTATGTTCTGGATATTTTCTTTTCCTCTTTTCTTTCAGTTTCAGATCTGCTACGCTAATAAGATCTGGTGATGTGACATTTTTAGCTTTTAAAATCACAGTTTTGACAAAATTTGTATTAGATTATACTGGTGTTTAAATCTCTACATGATGATTTGAAGCCTCTTTAGTTTAGGCTAGGCTACTTCAGAGATGCTGAGTTTCTATTTTCTGCCAAAAAATGTAACTTTCTCACTACCCCGCCAGCCTGGCAGTAATTTATGAAGCATTCTGTTTTAAAAAGATAATATGTCGATGCTGGAAAAGATATGTGTTGCATAAGAACATTATCCTGTATCAGTATTATACGGACCTGCTGGGACTTTAGACTATTGAATTAAGTATGTGGAAGAATATTAAATGAAGGTCAAAAGAAAAGAGGAAATCTCTCACTTCCAATTGACAGCACAGCTTGTCAGTCTGACAAAATATCCTTCCAAGACTCCTGATCAGATTGCAGGCAAATGAAGAAAGCTAAGGAGAGAGGAAGGTGGGAAGATCATCATCCTTCTCTCCAAAGCCTGAGGAATGTCAGTATGTCTGGAGGAGAAAAAGAGATTCCAGTTTCTAAATGCTAAATGCTAATTTTTTTCTCTACCAAAGCTTCTTTTATTCACGCCATCCCCAAGTATTCCCTATATCTAATTTTTTAAATGTTTAATATAAATCCCTTATGTTTTTTTAGGCCACAATGGCAGAATAAATAAATACAATTAAAACAACAAAAGTAAAGCAAGTATTAAACAACAAATGGCCTATTTAAAAAGTATTTGGCTGATTGATGATTGATGATGATTGGTTGTTTTATCTTCCCTTATTGAGTCATTCCAATCTAGTAGCCTAATAGAGTAATAATCAAAGCAGTTTTGTCTTCTGCCATCAATGGCACTGAAATATTATCGGATGGATGTACTGTAGTAAATACGATTCGGTGGACTTTTGTTTGAATGTGTTGTTCGTGAACTAATTTTTACAGCAGATTGTAGGCTAAGTCATTTGGGACCCTGTGTTCAGCAGAGAGAGAGAGAGAGAAAAAATAAAGGCACTTAAGTTATGCTGCAGGCAGGTAGAGGCAAGTAGGCAGCTTCAGAGAGAAGCACAGAGTGAACGGGAGATTTAAAGGTGCAATCTCACTAAACCTTCAACCATCGCTAGTCCTTTAGCTGTATAGACCTCCATATGAAGAGTTCAGATGCAAAAACCTCTAAATGCCATCTGAAATTTTCTTCTAGAATGATCATTTTTATCAAGCTCGTATATATAAGTTCAATAATTTCACTTAAATGGCAATTAATAGGTAATTTCCATTGCCATTTAGGTGAAATTACTGAACTTAAACATACGAGCTTCATAAAAATGATCATAGGAGGAAATTTCAGATGGCATTTAAAGGTTTTTGCATCTGAACTCTTCATATAGAAGTTTGTTTTTGTAGGATTTAAATGGTGGAATCTTGAGGGAATCAATCCCATGATGGTTTAATTGACAACTAAAGGGAAATCTAATCCGAATGTGTCAGTTTGGGAGTTGGCACAGACTGCTAGTAGTGTAGCTTACTGTAAATAATGCTGTAGCCTACTGTGCGAAAAAAAACTGTCACTCAATGACAACACTGCAATAGCAGTTAATATTTTCTTGTTCAATATGCTATTTCACTCAGATATACATCACAATAGGGAAGAAATGCCGAATTTAAATAATTCCCAGATTCCCAGAAGTGATATCCAGACTTTTGGAAGGACAAAAGTTAAAACTCGCTTAGCAAACAAAAACATTGGCCCGTCAGCGCATTTAATGTTATTAGCCTATTTTATTTTATTTCCCCCTCTTACTCTCTTTCCCGCTCAAACACACAATCACAGCGTTATAGCATCCCACTTTCTGATTTGTCATTCATGTTTAGCTATAGGCTACTTTAAACTCAGTTTCTTATTTTTTAATCTAAGTCACATTATTTTAAGTCTCCAAGCACACCCACCTCTTTTTCATTCTCCACCTACCTCATTTTCCTCTCGTCCAGCCTCCCCGTTCTCCTTGGCTTGTGAGGGTTCGTTTGCATGATGTCCGTATGTGGAGCTAATCTCTGTCCCCCTCTCCTGTTTGTGTGTGAGACTTGCCGTTTTTTAGAGGCTCACAAAATGACATGTAAGGGCGCCAGTCAAGTGCCAGACATTCTCGAGTTAGAACTAGAAGCATTGGGTAGGCTATTATTATCAAATTTCCGTGGAAATAAATTATAAATTGAGCAGAATGCAGCAATGTAAGAATGATGCATGAATTATAAACACAAGTTTGTTCTGCTTGTGTTTCAATGTACAATACTGTTTAAAGTTTAGAGTCAGTAGGATTTTTTTTTTTTTTGAAAGAAGTTTCTTATATGAACACTAAAGCTTATTTTTTTCTGAGCAAAAATACAGTCAAAGAGTAATTGTGAAAGAATTTAAAATAGCTTTTTTCTATGTTTATATGTTTTAAAATGTAGCTACTCCAGTCTTCAATGTCACACCTTCAGAAATCAGTCTAATATAATGATTTGCTGCAAGAGACATTTTATTATCAATGTTGTGAATGAAGAACAGTGTTTTTTTGACATAAAATCTTTTGTAACATTATAAATGTCTTTACTGTGAGCTTTGATCAATTTAACGCATCCTTGCTGAATGAAAGTATTCATTTCTTTGAAAATAAAGTATTTCTGACCCCCAAACTTTTGAATGACATGTATATACAAATGCAGGTAATATTCACCAGAGTATTCATTTTATTCAGAACAGGGTAAAATATTTTAAGAACTTGGTAAATCTCTACTTTATTAGTTTGATTAGTTTCCCCTATAAACTTTATGATTAAACAAATATTTCACCAATTCACCAAGCCAAGAAAAAACAACAATTTGGTAATTTCATTAAGACTTGTTGACCAAAAAAATACCATAAATGTACCTGAGGTAAAAATATCAAAAATATTTAAAGCTATATATTTCTCATATGAAAAATTAAGCTTTATGCAATTTTAATAAATGTGAAATATTGGATTCAGTCTTTTTCTTGTCATCACATTTTTGGAAATGTGCAGATTATTTAGAAGAAAATACATGGTCTGTTATGTTTTTTAATATATATATAATAAAAAATATTCAACTAATGGCTATAATTCACTTTCTTTTACTGAAATAATGCAGATCCAGGCTCTGTGCACAAAGAGCCTCTCCTGAGCAACACATGGCATCAGAAATAGCATTTCGTGGAGTGTAGTAACTGTAAATGATAAACTAATGTTTATTTACTACCTTTAATTCCACTTTCCTTAAATCTTTCTCTCTCCTCCTTCTGAACTTATTTCTGGAGAGAAATCTTCTTGAAGGCACGTGTCTGTCTTCTCTTCACTCCTCCTCCTCTATGAGTTCGACTTCAGGACATCTGCTCCCCCCTACAGTTTTTCCCTTCATTACTGTCTTCTCTCATACTCCAGCGTACTCCTAGTGTTGATGTGGCAGTAGTTTAGCTGTAGAACAGAGAGGGAGGAGGGAGGTAGAAAGAGAAATATACGTCTTCTTCAAACAAAGCAATGGCGTCTGTAAACATATGGAAGTTGTAATCATCGGCTGGAACTCCCTGTAAAATTGACACTTGGTTCCATCATTTTTTTAAATAATATAAAATGAGTCTTTATTTTAACAATGTCTTATATGATCTTGCAGTAATGTTGTTTAACAGTTAATGCACTTAACTTGGGTAATTTGGTTTAAACTACCATTAAAAATGTTTGCTTAGTAAGATGCTTTTAAATGTTTTTTCATAGAAGTCTCTTATGCTCACCAAGCTGCATTTATTTGATTAAAAATACAGTACAAACAGTAATCTTATGTGAAATTTTATTACACTTTTTTCTATTTGCAAATGTCATTTATTCCTGATGCAAACCTGAATTTTCAGCATCATTGCTTCAGTCTTCTGTGTCAGATGATCCTTCAGAAATCATCCTAATATGATTTTATGATGCGTTTTTGTCGGGATTCTTTGAATAGAAAGTTCAAAAGAACAGCATTGATTTGAAATAGAAATATTTTGTAACTTTATAAATGTCTTTACTGTCACTTTTGAACAAATGAATGTGCCCTTACTGTATAACAGCATTATTTCTTTAAAAAATATACTGACCCCAAACTTTTGAACAGAAGTGTATTTCTTGTTTAATATTTATTTCTATAGATACAACTTTTATATGTTTAAAATATACAGTGTATGTTAACATTAATGAACTAACAATGAACAATAGAATATTTCAAAATCAGCATTAACCAATTGTATTACCTTGTTATACAACTGTAATACATTGTTGTGATGCATCATTTATTCTTTAATGTTAATACTGTCTAACCTTATAGTAAAGTGTTGCATATTAGTAGGTAAAATCATGGTGATTCGTCCTATGAATGGCAGGGGGAGTTTTAGTTTTGTTTTGGCTTACAGATGGGAACAAAAAATAAGTGTGCGATCGAAAAGCAAAGGAGAAAATATATGTAACCCTTCTGCCACCCTTACTGAATCATTCCTATGGCAAAAGAGACATTCCAATGTATAAAACCTGTGTCTAGGATAAAATATGATACTCACTTACAAATCTGATAATAAGAGGTTTCCCCGAAATAATAATCAATGAATAAACCAATGTGAAAATGTCACTAGTAAAAATAAGAATTGGTATTTTTACAGTGTAGCCTACTTAAATGATGAAATGATTAACACACACACAATAACTGCGGTTCAGACTTGTTAGTCTACTGTATTCAAAGATCGAACAATGAAAAAAAACAATACAGTTTTTAGAGAAAAGAAATAGTTTGAACCAGTTATTTTTTTTATAGAGTGCACTCTTTAGTTTTTTAGAAACGTTGGCGCGCGTTGGAGCTCTTATCCATTGGAAACAAATTGAAAGCAATAATCCTACCAGTCAGGAATGAAAAGAACCTTGTCCTCACGATCAGATGAGCAAGCTTGTTGCACGCAGAACCTCTCTCTGTCCCGTTGTCCTCAACGCAGATGAGTGCTGATCCTCCGGGCGGCAACACCGTCTCTCCTCACCGTCCGACTTCTGACGAGGCTGATCCTTCCGACTCAGTAGCGTTAGCTTCACTCAGCTAGTTCAGTTCTGGCCTAGCAACGCCACTCAACTCACTCTCTCGCGGAACGGGTCGTTAGTAAACTCCACCGCAGTCCACAGAAACGAGAGGTAAGTTATCCAGGCCTAAAGTCACTGAGCTATATAATATTTCCTCTTTCTCTCGTGCACGTGTCACCTTCATGCACCAGCGCGACACGCCATCTCTCTCTTTCCCTTTCAACGCTTCCGGCAATGTCTCTTCTTCTACGCTTTCCATCTAGCGAAGCGCACACAAAGCATCACCATGGAATAAACAGAATAATACAGATTTGTTTTTAACTTACAACTAAACTATGAAATTCCTTAATATTTTAACATATATGTTTTACCATCAAAACATGAAATAATGTACATTACCATGTAGAAAAAAACATTTAACACCCCAGTGTTATTTAACTTATAAACACAAACAATATACTGATTTAATAAGCAATCAGGTTATTACACTCTCCCCCTACCAAAATAAAGACATGCCCTCATGGCTTGGTAAGTAACAAGGTAAGATAGACCCAACTAAGGTGGGAAAGGGGAGCTTATCCACTTATAAAAACAAGAAACAAACTTCACAGGGCAAATACTGGGACTCCCTGGTTTATCATAAGTAATTCTCAATGGAACTTTCTTAAGTCTTTGAGATCGTCGGGTCTCACTATCAATCTGTAAGTCTTCTTGTGAGTCTGTCTCAGTGTTGCGCGTCTCTTGCAAGTCTGACTGTTCAGCTATGTCAAGTATAGTCTCTTTATTTGCATTTTGGTCTTCTTGAAACGCTTGCAAATCTTCTGTCTTCTCTTCAGGTTGCATATCAAGATCTAGACTGAATGGTTCACATGTTTCATCATCTTTGCTGGTACTTTGTATTGAGAATGGCATATGAAACATTTCATCCTCTGAATCTGTGTCATCATCTTTGTTCTCTTGTTCTGACATTTCAGGGTCTTGGATGAATCCTTTGTCAACCTCTTTATTTTTGTGTCTTATCCTCCTTCTTAATCTCCTCTTTGGAATAATGTCGGAGTTTTGTGTTGGTACCAAACATACTTTCTGTCCCAAGGGCAAGATGTGATTACGATGAAGGATTTTGATAGGACCATCACCATCCTCTGGTTTCAGCCGAAACACAGGTAAGTTTGACAGTTGACTTTCAACAACATAAGGTGTTGAGGCCCAACGATCTGCCAGTTTATGCTTTCCCTGCAGTCCAAGGTTACGGATAAGGACTCTGTCTCCAGGTAAAAGTTGTGTAAACTTAACCTTCCGATCATATCTTTCTTTGTTTCCTTTATTTTGTCTAGCAGCGGCAGACTCTGCAAGGTTGTAAGCAGCTTTGAGTTCTTTTCTCAAGTCTTTCACATACTTAAGGTAAGTTTCTTTGCAGGTGTTGTCGCTTGATGTTCCAAAACATAAGTCTACGGGCATCCTTGCTTCACGCCCGAACATGAGATAATACGGCGAAAAACCTGTAGCTTCATTTGGCGTACAATTATAAGCATGGACCAGATGTGAAATGTGCTTACTCCAATTCCTTTTCTCATTGGGCTCAAGGGTTCCAAGCATGTTTAATAGGGTTCGATTAAACCTCTCAGGTTGAGGATCCCCCTGAGGATGGTATGGAGTGGTCCTCGACTTTTCCACGCCAAGAGAACTCAGTAACTCTTGAATGAGACGACTTTCAAAGTCTCTGCCCTGGTCACTATGCATGCGTTTTGGCAGACCATAATGGATGAAATACTTTTCAAGCAGAACCTTGGCCACGGTTGCAGCTTTCTGGTCTTTAGTAGGAAAAGCCTGTGCATACCGGGTGTAGTGATCAGTGATGACTAGAACGTTCTCTGTGTTATTTTGGTCTGGCTCGATGGACAGGAAATCCATACATACTAAATCCATTGGACCGTCACTTTGCATGTGAAACAAGGGCGCTACTTTCTTTGGAAGTGTCTTTCTCTGTATGCACCTTGCACAGTTTTTACAGTGTTCTTCAACATCAGATCTCATTTTAGGCCAATAAAATCTTTCTTTGATGAGTCCATAGGTCTTATCGATGCCTAGATGACCAGAATCATCATGGAGTGATTTCATGACTGCTGTTCTGAACTTTTCTGGTAAAACTAGTTGTGAACGGCGGTTTCGACCGGGTGGAACTGTCACTCTGTATACAACATCTTGTAGTAGTTTTAGTCTTTCGAACTCCCTCAACAAGAGTGAGGCTGCAGGATCTCTCGACTTGATCTGAGGTGATCCATTCTGCTTTAAAGCTCTCCATATCTCCTTTAGAGTCAGATCTTCCTGTTGAGCTCTTGAGATCTCAAAGGGACTCAGAATTGGCATTCCCTTCAAGCTAAGTGTGGACAGGTTACAGAAGGCTTTGGGTACAGCATGTATGGACAAGCCCAAATGATCGATTGCTCTCACGTGATTAGTGTTTTTCTTGGTCACGTGAAACACTTGACACATTGCTCTGACGCCATCTGCGGAGATGTCTGTCCACTGTTTTTCTTGGCATGGGTCAGGGTGAGGGCGCCTTGAAAGGGCGTCAGCGTCAATGTTTTGAACTCCTGCTCTGTATTTAAGACTGAAGTCATATGTTGACAGGGCCGCAAGCCAGCGGTGACCTGTTGCGTCTAACTTGGCTGATGTCAGCACATAGGTCAAAGGGTTGTTGTCTGTTCTGACCTCGAACTTTGCTCCTTACAAATAGTCATGTAGTTTGTCAACTACGGCCCACTTTAAAGCAAGATATTCCAACTTGTGTGCAGGGTAGTGACGTTCAGAGGGAGTTAGACTGCGACTGATGAAAGCGACTGGTCTTAGCCCTTCACCTTGTTCTTGGTATAAAACTCCACCAAGCCCTTCTCGGCTTGCATCAATGTGTAGCACATAGGGTAACTGTGGATTTGCAAAGGCCAGCACAGGGGAGTTGGTGAGCCTTTGTTTTAACTCCTTGAAAGCAGCTTCGCACTTGTCATCCCACCGATGACCAAATGGCTCTGATGGATTATAGTAGACCTGGTCTAGCTTTTTCTTGGAACTTTTTGTATGGGGCGGGTAACCAGACAAAAGTTGAGTCAAAGGAAATGTGACTTTAGCATAGTCTTTGACGAAGCGTCTGTAATATCCGCAGAAACCGAGGAAAGATCTCAAGGCAGTTACAGTGGTTGGTCTGGGCCATGTAGTGACTGCTTCTGTTTTCTTGGGATCTGTAGACACTCCTTTTTGTGACACGATGTGACCAACATAAGACACTGATGGTTGACAAAACTGGCATTTGTCCAATGACAGTTTGAGGCCCTCCTCTTGTAAGCGGTCAAGCACTTTGAGTAGTCGTTGCTCGTGCTCTTCGAGTGTTGCTCCAAAAACAATGAGGTCATCTAAATAGACCAAGACTTCCAGCAGGTTCATGTCTCCGACAGTTTTTTCCATGATGCGCTGGAAAGTTGCAGGAGAGCCTGACACACCTTGTGGCATCCTGTCAAACTGGTAAAACCCAAGAGGACATATGAAAGCGGTCTTTTCTTTGTCTGACTCACTCATTGGCACTTGGTAGTATCCACTCCTGAGGTCAAGGACACTAAACCACTTGCTTCCATTTAGACATGTCAGAGCATCCTCAATCTTGGGCACCGTGTATTGGTCAGGAGTTGTGCGCCTGTTGAGGGTCCGATAGTCCACACACATACGGATCTTTCCATTTTTCTTTCGCACAACCACTATAGGGGAGGCATATGGACTGCGAGATTCAGTGATTATGCCAGCTCCTTTTAGTTCTAACAAATGCTCTCTGAGTGCTTCAAGATCGGCTGGAGGTAAGCGGCGAGATCTCTCTCGAAATGGCTTATCATCTGTGGTTTTTATTTCATGCTGCATACTTTTGCTACAGCCCACATCAAACTCATGAGTGGAAAAAACATCTCCTCTTTCAAGCATTTTATTCACCAACCTCTCTTTCCATTCTTTAGGAACAGATGAAGCTCCAAAGTCAAAAGAGGATGGGGTAAGTTTATTTGAGGTCTTAGGTTTGGTCTCTCTTTTCACAGGGGGCGTCGGAAACACATTCACTGGAAAAAGGTGAGCGATTGGCATACCTCGAGTCAGCATGATATCTTTAGACGAACTGTTAGTGACAAGGACAGTGATTCTCTTGGAACTCACAGCAGTGACTGATTGCAGCTCGGGTCTCACCAGGAGCTGATCTGGAAACCTCGGTTCTTCTGCAAGATCATCGGGTAAATCCACCAAAACTGCTTGAGTACTTGGTATCCCTTGAAACTTTGGCACACCTTTGACCCTTACTACACCTCCTGGGCGTATTTTTATTGATTTTGGTTGAGCAAACCATACAGATCCTCTCATTTGGCTGTCAGTTTCAGATGGGGACTTTGATATTTCCGCCATAGCCTTTTGGAAAGCAGGGTGAATGTGTTTCACGGTTGTGATGTTTTCTCCCTCTTTGTCCTTGTAACTTTTTATGAGCCGTCTCACTGTTGGTGTGTTGGTGCCAACCAGTATAGCTGCATTATCTTTGACAACTGGATCAGGACAGACGAGTACAAGTGCATCAATGGTCTCTGTCACACCAACATCAGCTTCCCTGAACTCCAGCTTGAGTGACAAATAGCCATCGTACGGGTAATCAGCAGGACTGAGACCCCATATCTGTAGAGCACTGATAGGTGTCAATGGCAGATGTGTCAGAAATCTGTCGTAAAAGGATCTGTAGAGTAGAGTGACCTGAGAGCCAGTGTCGAGTATGGCTTTCGTGTAAATGCCTTCAATCTGGACTGATACAGCAGAGCTTGGGCCCACTAAGCCTTTTGGGATAGTGTCTTCCACTATTTCCTCAGTTTTGATGCTCTTGGAACGTGTCTTTACCTCCGGGACGCCAGGCCGTTCCCTTACTGTGCCCCTTGGTAGTTTCCCGACTTCCTTATCAGTTTGATAAGCCGCTTATTTACTCTTTGCAAGTTCTCTACTCCATCACAGTCTCTCATGTAGTGTCCATCTTCTCCACATCTATAACAAAAGATCCCAGGCTGATCTGTGTTGTTCTTTGATCTTTGAGAAGTGGTGTTTCTTTGGTATCTGTTTTTGGTTGCATTGTCAAGTTTGGGGTTTTTTGTTTCGGTTTGAGCCGCTGCTGTTTCAACAGTTGCCACTTTAAGGTTGTTCATTTCAGCTTTAATCTCCCTGAGTTCTCTCTTTAGCTTTTCAACTTCTGGGTCAGCTTTATTCTCAGGTGCTGGGTTGGGGACTGAGGCGACTGGTTTTGACATAACCACACTTTTTGCATCAGTT
Organism: Scardinius erythrophthalmus; assembly: GCF_964197995.2. Lineage (NCBI taxonomy): Eukaryota > Metazoa > Chordata > Actinopteri > Cypriniformes > Leuciscidae > Scardinius > Scardinius erythrophthalmus. The sequence goes on from NC_138221.1 coordinate 53,583,715, forward strand.
CTGCCTTGTAACATGTCCTCTTCCTCTCTGACATCTTTTAGCAAATCGTTAAAGGAAGGTGGTGGTCGTAGTTTATGGGTCATGCGTATGCGCATTGCGATCATGTCATGTGGTAATGCACCTCGTACGATTTGTTCGATACGGAGTCGGTTCATGTCTGCCAACTGCAATCCTCCTTTCCTGAAGATACAGTGCAGTAACTTGTCAAGCCTCAGCAAGTACGTAGACAGTTTTTCACCTTCGCTTTGAAATGTGTGTCTGAACTTGACTAGGAGGTCAGATGAAGTTTCAGTAGTCCCAAAGGCTGTTTCAAGTGCTTGCATATAGTCATTTGCTGTAGTACTGGGATTTTGTGCTCTGAGGAATCTTATTATGTCAGCAGCTGGTCCTTTAAGACTCTCTACAACTCTTTGTTTCTTGACACTGTCACTGCATTGCCATTCTTCCAGCATGTGTGTAGTTTGCTCTGCCCAAGCATCATACTCCTCTTCACCACTAGGTGTTGGTCGCACACCGGAAAACATTCTGAGCTTCCTGTAGCTTTGAATATCAGCAGGCGCAGCATTGCATTTGTCAACAAGCGAGCTAATGGCATTGATGAGAGCAGTATTTACATCAAGGGATGAAGGGTTTAACAGTCCTTTAACATCAGACATACTTTTGCCCTCATGCTCAAGAAATGACAGCAACTTTGCTTGAAAATCTCCTTGGTGTTCAGTTTCTGGCGGAATGATGTGAACGGGCCAGGGGCCAACTTCACCCGGAACGCCCACTTGGTCAGGTAAAGTGTGTTCAGTCACGTTAGTTAAGGTCTGGACTAGCACAAAATCAGTCTTAGAAGTCAAGTCTGGACGTTTGTCCACTATTCTTGTCTTTCCCAGAATTTTAACTGAGCTTAGGACTTCCTGTAAAACCTCATCTGAGATGTCACACACACCACTTAAAACTAAAGCATGAGTGGGATCTAACTGATGTCTGTGGCACCAAGCTTTAATCTCTACTGCCTCCATTTTGAGTACTTGAAGCAGAAAAAATAACCAAAATTCTCACAGCAAAACTCGAAAAATATTTAGCAGCATCACATAGGCTACAGCTTTAAAGAAATAAATCCACACTGTACATAAACAATAAAAAAAATCCCGGACGAGCCCCCAAAAATGTAACCCTTCTGCCACCCTTACTGAATCATTCCTATGGCAAAAGAGACATTCCAATGTATAAAACCTGTGTCTAGGATAAAATATGATACTCACTTACAAATCTGATAATAAGAGGTTTCCCCGAAATAATAATCAATGAATAAACCAATGTGAAAATGTCACTAGTAAAAATAAGAATTGGTATTTTTACAGTGTAGCCTACTTAAATGATGAAATGATTAACACACACACAATAACTGCGGTTCAGACTTGTTAGTCTACTGTATTCAAAGATCGAACAATGAAAAAAAACAATACAGTTTTTAGAGAAAAGAAATAGTTTGAACCAGTTATTTTTTTTATAGAGTGCACTCTTTAGTTTTTTAGAAACGTTGGCGCGCGTTGGAGCTCTTATCCATTGGAAACAAACTGAAAGCAATAATCCTACCAGTCAGGAATGAAAAGAACCTTGTCCTCACGATCAGATGAGCAAGCTTGTTGCACGCAGAACCTCTCTCTGTCCCGTTGTCCTCAACGCAGATGAGTGCTGATCCTCCGGGCGGCAACACCGTCTCTCCTCACCGTCCGACTTCTGACGAGGCTGATCCTTCCGACTCAGTAGCGTTAGCTTCACTCAGCTAGTTCAGTTCTGGCCTAGCAACGCCACTCAACTCACTCTCTCGCGGAACGGGTCGTTAGTAAACTCCACCGCAGTCCACAGAAACGAGAGGTAAGTTATCCAGGCCTAAAGTCACTGAGCTATATAATATTTCCTCTTTCTCTCGTGCACGTGTCACCTTCATGCACCAGCGCGACACGCCATCTCTCTCTTTCCCTTTCAACGCTTCCGGCAATGTCTCTTCTTCTACGCTTTCCATCTAGCGAAGCGCACACAAAGCATCACCATGGAATAAACAGAATAATACAGATTTGTTTTTAACTTACAACTAAACTATGAAATTCCTTAATATTTTAACATATATGTTTTACCATCAAAACATGAAATAATGTACATTACCATGTAGAAAAAAACATTTAACACCCCAGTGTTATTTAACTTATAAACACAAACAATATACTGATTTAATAAGCAATCAGGTTATTACATATAGCTGCAAGCAGCGATGGCGGGACCAACCCCGGTGGCTTTAGGGTAACGGTGCACGACAGGCAGTATGAATTTAAAACCGGCAAATGTCAAAGAAACACATCAAAGTCGCCTGAATACCCCACATTTACTGCAGCAGTTGGTGCCACTACCGTGAACCACAAACCACATAAGATCATTTCAGTTTAGATGAATTTCATGTCAGAAGATGTCATAGGTCACTTTGAAATGAGTGCAAAGTTATCTTTTGCAGCTCAAAATGTTTTAAGTCCAGCATTCATCTTAAGGTCTTTTTATATTTTTATTAACCTAACTATTAAACTAATTGTATAAAACTATATTGTAGGTTCCCTTACAAATGAACTGTTTCTATGCATTTATTTTATTAATCAAGCTACGGCTGCATTTACACTGGCACAATAAATCCGATCTTTTACTCACATCTAACACAGATAAAAAATTGTTGCACTCGTGTAGACACAAAAATCCACACAAGATCCAGTTTCTTCCCACCTGATCTGAGCCACTTCCAAATGTGGTTTTAAATCAGATACATATCCGATATCTGGACATCCGACCTATGTCTAAACACGCATATCCGATTCCCCTTTGAATTCCAAGCCACTACAAGGAGAGGACGACACGTTTATTCACAAAAATAGCTTTTTAATGTTGTATTATGAGGCAGACGTGCCTGTGTGCACTCGCTCACAGCTTTTTATTGAGGTGGGAACTTTATATTTATCTTTGTAAAGAAAAGAAATTGCACGAACACAGAAACATTCAGGATCTGGTTTTCAACCTCTGCCAGTGACTTTTATAAATAATACAGCTTCACTACTGAAACATTATATCTCTCAGCAATGAGATGATAACTTTGCTGGTAGCGAAGCCTTTCAGAGCTTGAGCCCTAATAACAGACAAAGCAGTAGAGACCGCTCATCATGTGGGTGTCAAACAATGACCAGTGAGAAGGCTTCATGCTGCATATCGGCCATTCCATCTGTGAAATAAGCAGACCCTGAATTCCTCTGTTCCCTCAAAACCTACAAACACATTCACTGAAATGTAGTCTTGACTCTTGCATATAGCCTATATATTTTTTTTTACATCTTTCTTGTCATTTCTCCCCTCGTCGCTTTGTTTTTCTCTTTATTCATTTGCGTGTTGATTTCAGTCACACAGTATAATTTAACCTTGTTGCATCAACACCAGCAGGGGGACACATCTGGAATACCTCTTTCCCTGTTACTTCCCCTCCTCCTTTCCACATCCACTGTCTTACTCACTCCAGACAAAACTATAAGGGGGGTAGAAACTGAGCGCTATCTATCTCTGATGTTAGATCAGCTTAGGGTGGCTAAATCCCACGTGAGATGAGCATGCAGCTGATTTCAGGTCAGTGGTTGTGGTCAGTCCTAACAGCAGAGTTTTTCCATCTGTTGAGACCTCTGTAATTCGTCAGAGTGCTTTCATGAGTCATGGAAAAACAGACAGAGGGAGAGAGAGAGAGAGGCTTGGGGGCAGAGCGAAAAACAAAAAGGTTAGAGTTTCAGTATAGGAAAATCCATTCTGTGCAGAAATCAGTCAGGATATAGATTTATAAATGCAAATAATAAGCAGAAAATAGGAGAGGGAGGCAGACAGCACTATATTTAACAGGTGGGTGTAGACAACAATTGAGACTTTTTATGAATCACTTTATGTCCCAGAGACAGTGACCCAATGCTGTTGGCCTAAATACTAATGTTAGGTTAATGTTCATTCATTTAATTTTCCTGCAGCTGACAAATGCTATTTAAGCTTTTCCTTACAAAAAAAGGAGTTTGTTCAAGTGTGCTATTATTATACTTCTTTTAAACTAAAAATAAGTATACTGCCAGTCTACTTTTTATGTAGCTTTCTTAAAGATAGCTACACTTTGCTACTTGCCTTACACTGACAGAAAAGTCTAAAGTTGTGTCCCAAATGACGCACTATACACTTATACACTATGTACTTATGCACAACGCACTTAACCGTGTAGTGTATTAAGTTTATAAGGTTATTTGGTCATATAAAGTTGGAGTCTGATTGCCCCTTCTCAGCTACATAATTAAAGCTGTGACAGTTACAGTGCACTTTTTCTGTTTGGGATTTTCAGTGTGAAGACGCAACACATTCTCATACCTAAGGCGTCACTTTTTGTCACTTTCAACCATGCTTCAATATCTGACGCTCAAAGCACCCTTTAGCGTCCATATGTGACGCTTCGGTTATGGGTAGGTTTAGGCGTCATGTAACTGACGCTTTCGGAAGCGTCAATATCTGACGCTCAAAGCACCCTTTAGCATCAATATGTGACGCTTCGGTTGGGTAGGTTTAGGTCTGTGGTAGGGTTATGCGTCTCATATGGACGCTAAAGGGTGCTTTGAGCGTCAGATATTGAAGCATGGTTTAAAGTGACGCCAAATCGTCATAGCATAGGCATACTTTGCGGGTGGGACGGTTTTGACATGTACCCACCACTTTTTGCAAGGGTTGATAAGATTGTCCCCACCACTTTTTGAAACATTTTGCTGCACGGATGTACCTAGAAATGTTCACTGTTATACGATAGGGACGTTATTACACGTCTTCTGAAAGAGTACAGAATCTCTAGATCAAAACACTGCCGAAGAAGAAGAAGCAGAAACAAGCAATGGAAGCACAATGGAAGCATAAATACAAACATGCATGTGATCCAACCCGACCATCAAACAGCATATAAATCATAACTGGCAAACATTATTGAATGAAATCTAGACCCAGGAAGAGGTAGGACTGTGAAGCTTTGGGGGTGTTGATGGACTCGAACTACTCCATATGTGTTTTTATCATCGTTCTGAATCCAACCGATAGTCTTTGACCAAAACACAATTTTCTCAGCTTTTTGTTCAAAATATTGCTTTTTTAATGAAATTTACCCACATTCAAATGTTGATAAAAAAGAATGCACGAAGAATAAAATGTTTTTTTTTAGCAGATTAAGATAGAAAAATAGTAGTATACGTAAATTGCGAAAATAATATGTAAATAGTCAACTAACCACTGCTTTCACAGACAAGGCTTACGTTTAGTCCCAGACTCAAATGCATGTTTGAGCGGTTTTAAATGAAGCAACTTGCTCAGACGTATCTTAAGATATATCAATGCCATTGTTTTGTCTCAAGCTGCACACAAGTATAGGCTAATATTTTTTTCAAAGGCTTGTTTATGAAAGCTACAGTACTTAAATGTCCTAATTGAACTAAGGCCTAATCCTTGCTAAATCTAAGCCCTGTCTGTGAAACCAGGCCTAACGTTCTGAAGAAAACGTACTTACTTAAGTATACTTGCTGTATAAAATTACTAAACAAGTAGTTTACTGAGACTATGCTTCAAAGGGAACTTTCATAAACTAGTAAACGTGCTACAAGTATTTAACTAGCAAACTATCAGTAAACCTATATGTTCACTTGTAGTATAGGCTACCTGCAGTACAAACTAAACTATGTGTTCTCAAAGTTTACTGCCGTTACACTTAAAGTATAATTATAAATATCCTTCTATTTAGTATAAGTCCCAAGTATTATTGAAATAGTTCACTTGCAAGTATGCTACTAGTACAATGATATTAGTATACTTATTACATAAAATATACTTAAAAACTTTACTTGAACTCTATTAATAAAGTGAACTTGAAGTATACTTATGTTTTGTAAGGGCTATCCTTATGTTTTATCACAAATAATCCTGCACTTTTTAATATAGTGATATTCCTTCTTGTAACCTTTATTAAATATGGACTAAATGAGTATAAATAAATAAATAGATAACTTCAATCATTGCAACTGCAATATAATATTTCATAGTTCACAAGTAAATGGGTTAAATGTAATCATTGCATCAAGAGTTAAGGTAAATTTGAACAAATTCTTTTTAACTTTTCTCCAGAGAAACACAGGCAAGCACATTCTTCCACACACAAAGTTACACTTGCGCTCACTTATACATATTTATTATTTCTTACCAACCTTAGGGGGCGATGCGCCAGGAACGTTCTTTGCAAAGAACTATTTCCTGTAAGACCCAAGTGCATGCAGCCTGGTTGAGATATGTACTTGAATTTATTTAACATGCACGTTCAAAAACAAATGATATATTAAAATGTTACATTTCATGCATCTTTGATGAATAAAAGTATTAATTTCTGTAAAAAAAAAAAATACAATTCAACCTTTGAATTGTAGTGGAAAAATAGCCTAATTTTATACATTTAACTATGAAAAAGAGTAACACTTTATTTTACAGTCCTGTTCCCCATGAACATACTATGTACTCATTATAGTAATTACAATAACTGGGTAATAACTAGGTACTAACCCTGAACCAACCTACCACTATAAACCTAAAATTAATCCATGTTACCTTATATTAACCAGTACTTTCTTAGGTAAGTACACTGTAAAGTGCACCTGTTAAATAAAGTGCAACTGAAAAAAGTGCTTGTGACTTTGAGAAAATGCTTGTGATTTTCCTTATTTGTAAGTCATTTTGAATAAAAGAGACAGCTAAATAAATATAAAAAGTTTGAGTATGTTTTAGAGCATAAGCAATATGTGTGATTTACACCTTTTTTCTTATTTTACTAATACACTGTAAAAAAGTATTGTTGGTTTAACTTAAAAAAGTAAGTAACCTGGTTGCATTTTATTTCATTGAAATAAAAAAAAAATGAGGTAATACAATAAAGAAGATTGTCAACAGAAACTTAAAGTATGATGTTATTTCAACCACATAATATTAACCACATAATTATCATGACCACATAACAATTTTGTGATTACAAATCATGAAAATATTTGTTTTACAGTGTATAGAATGGTATCAGTCTCAGCAGGGCTTTGCTTAACTCTTTCCTCGCCAGCATTAAAAAAAAAAAGTTCAGCATTTTTGATCAATTTCACAAAACTTTCATAACCCACAGAATATTTTGTTGTCTGAATATCTGAACATGCAATATGTCACAAGAAAGAACAGACCCTCTGCCTAAAAAAAACCATGCATTCTTTTTGTCAACACTTGAATTAAGTTTTGAACATAACATTGTGAACATAAAGCTGAGAAAATCTGAAAAAATGTCAATGGTGGGGAAAGAGTTAATGGTAAGATACACCTTAACTTTTTAAAGAATAAATATTGGTGATCTGGCATCTTAAAAAGGCTTAAATGTTCTTATCTTATTGACACCAGTAATTTATGTGGAAGTCTAATCCTCCATTGTGTGTGATTACCTTTAGTGTGCCACGTAAGCTGGGCCATCAGGTAGTAGTGGAGTCGCTGGTTCTTTACGGGCCTTTTTAACAGGGATCCCCCTTTGTGTTTCCAGCTTGTTGGTGGTGCAAGTCCTGAGCCTTTAAAACAACTTGTTTCCACCAGCTTTGAAAGTCATAAAAACAAAAAGCCTGCTGCACCATCTTTCTCATTTTACCTGCCTTCTGCTGCCTATTATCGCACCAGGCTTCAGTGAAGGGGGTTAACAGGGAGCTGGGCTCTGGAGACACAGAGGGGTCCGTAGGCATCTTTGAAGTCTCTGGTCGCTTGCAAAAGGGCCTTGAGCAGAGAACATCACCATGATCATTGGTCCTAATGAGGGCCTTCTCTCAGGCGAGCTAATGAAAGCTTCTGTTTGAGAATGGAAAGAGGGCACCGCTGCTGGAGGTCAAACTGTTTCCTGCCAGCCCAGAGGCCACTGGAAGCCTCTGATGTGCCCAGTGCCACTTAACATGAGAAGAGGATGGTAGTTACTGGTTAATGTGGTCATACTGTGGATCAGTGGAAGAGATGAGGTAGCCGGAACTCATTTATAGGTGATGTTAGGAATGATGAAGCTTGTTGAAAGAGTAGTGCATCCTGGACAACTAGCAGAGTAGGCAACACTTATGGAACATCTTTAAGTGATAGTTGACTTATTCTGTCATTATTTAGCCTTCTCACCCTCATGAAAGTGACTGGTGGGGTGGTTGGTGGTGCACGGGTAGGAAATTGTAGACTGAAAGTAATGAGGAAATGATCTGAAACATGGAGAGGTCTCACCAGAATGTTGTCTGTGATGCAGTTGCATGTGTAGACCAGGTCCAGTTGGTTGCCTTTTGTGAGTACCTGTGGTGATGAGTCGTTTGAGATCGAAGGAGGCTAGGAGAGAGACGAAGTCTGTTGCATACGGCTTTTCAAGATGAATGTTGAAGTCACCAAAGACTACAAGTGGGGTGCCGTACTCAGGGAAGGAGGACAGCAGCACATCCAGCTCCTCTACAAAGCTTCCCAGCTGACCTGGGGGTATAGTTACTTTAAATCCCAAACTTAGCTTTTTACTGCTGATTGTACTTAGGCTTCAAAATTCTTTAAAGTTGTGTACATTTGTAAACATTATTTTGAACAAAATTTTGCCATCCCTGTAGCAGTCTATGAGGTCCGGTGTTTAAGTGAATAAATTATGACAATTTTCATTTTTGGGTGAACTGTTCCTTTAATATCTATTTTCCACCAGAATAGTTCGGTTCTGGAGCCAGAGTCTGTTCTCGGCCAGGCAAATTGGAGCCTGTTGCGAACCGGCCGCATGTTTCCACAGACTTATGGAACGAACTGTGATGTAACGCTTCTACATGTTGTTTACCTGCCTATAACCAGTCTAAAAAAACAAACATTGCGTGTTTGTGCAGGCAGTGCGGCACTTCTGTTTTACTGTTCAAAATATCGGGATTGATTCTAGCGTATGATTCTTTCCGCAGTGGAGATGCGCAGAACGGTTCGAGAATGGACACAGGCAGGGAATCCGCACCGGAACAGTGTCTGTGGAAAAGGGATATAAAAGAACTCGATTTTAAACTCTTTACAAAGGTCCCCTTATTCATATGCATTGAAGAACAACACAAACCTTCCTTTTTTATTAGCACACACTGCAAATTTTGCCATAACAGCTCTGCTGAGTCCCTTTACCAATTTATATTTTCCGTATCATCAAGGGATTTTGTTCCCCATGATTGGCCCATATCACCTCTCCCCTAGGGTCCCTTTACCCATTTTTACAGTCAAGCCTCCTGCTGCTTCCTGGAACCTCATCAAACCAGAGCCAAGACTCCGATCCACCATTAACGCACCAGGGGACCCAGCACGCCTCGTCCCACTTGGCCTTGATCCTCAGGTTTGTAAAAAGGGGCTGTTTGTCATAAAATGCAGGTTTGGACCAAATATCCTACAGCTTCCTGAATAAGCATCCATCGAGACCCTACCTGTGGCTCTAATGCATGTACCAAACACGTGGAGTACACAGCATAAGACAAGAAACTTGTTCCCTTTTGCTAGTAATCTTTTGATCTTTCTCATCCACCATGTCCAATTATCACACAAGCCATAATGGTAAAATGTCCTGCTGTTATTTTCAGGTAATTGGCTTATTTTGATCAACTGGACACACACCCTATTGAAACAATCACTTTTTACTGAGCCAATTCATGATGGACCTGCTTTGACAGTGTTGTTCCACATACTGTAGTGCAGATTTGGGTGGGCAGTTAGTGCTTGTTATCAGTTTTGGTTAAAATCTCTTTAACTGATCTTGTCAAATAGCAGGCTGCATCATTTACATTGACATATTGGTCTCCCTTCAGGTTCTTCCCTGTTGGAGTCGCATTGGAACGCTATGGAAGAGCTGGGGTAAGCCAAACCAAGAACACCAACCAGCACTAAGATACCTAACTATACCTTACTCACTTAATGGACTTAAAGGAACACTCCACCGTTTTTTGAAATAGGGCTTATTCACTTTCTTTCCTACATTTAGATAGGTGGGCAAATGCATTTTTGTTTCAGTGAATGCATTGTTTTAGTTTGACAGGGTCGGCGCTAGCTTAGCTTAATGAATGGAATCCTTTGTTGCCAGCTAGCATGTCCTGAGTAAAAGTGATATAAAAAATAAAAAAAACACCTAATTACTTCTTGTGGCCTGCGTATTCACAACAAGTAAATAGCGATGCAGATTAACACTAGGCGATTTCCTAGGCAGATATTGACTTATATATTAAGGACTATATTAGGGGGAAGCACAGGCGAAGCACTGCTACTTGGGCGTGATATCTCTGCGCCCAAGTAGCAGTGCTTTGCCTGTGCTTCCCCCTAATATAGTCCCAAGTCAATATCTGCATAGGAAATCGCCTAGTGTTAATCTGCATTGCTATTTGTACTTGTTGTGAATACGCAGGCCACAATAAGTAATTAGGTTTTTTTTTTTTTTTTATATCACTTTTACTCAGGACATGCTAGCTGGCAACAAAGGATTCCATTCATTAAGCTAAGCTAAGCTAGCGCCGACCCTGTCAAACTAAAACAATGCATGCACTGAGACAAAAATGCATTTGCCCACCTATCTAAATGTAGGAAAGAAGGTGAATAAGCCCTATTTCAAAAAACAGTGGAGTGTTCCTTTAACTATACATCCATATGTGATACAAAATCTAGATTTAGGAGTATTACAACAGAATTGTATTTTTCCTAATGGTAATTTAAGAGTTCCAGGCTTGACTTTAAGGTGGTCTGTTCTTGGTCTTGTTTATGTGCTCTCTGTACTTTTAGAAACACATTATGAATATATATAGTTGCATTAGACTATAAAAAAAATATTAGTTTCATGATCCAACAGCAATTACTCTTTGAAGACTTTTCCATCCAGGTGCAAAATAATATTTGGAAGATTGAAGCATATTTCTCTGCCTCCAGCTTCCAACGTTTCTGGAATCTTCCTAAATTGAAGCTGAATGCTCAAGCTCTTTGGACTTTGAGATATTTCTGTTTTACCCTGTTATTTTCATTAGCTGCTAATCCAGACTGCTTGGCCAGGACTGGTGACGAAGGACAAATGTAAGGTGACATGCTGCAGATCCACCTGGCAAACCACACAGATGAGATCTGGCTTTTCACTTTGCGGGATTACCAACCATTGTCCTCTGGGTTGAGTGTTACTCAGGATGTTGGGAATTTCAGCATAGTTCAGATTTAAGATATAAGGAGGCCTAACTAAAACAGAAGACAAGTTAATAGAGAGAGAGAGAGTCTTGGCAAACTTTCATAGATAATGGTGTCAGTTGGATATTATGCTATGCAGAAATTCAATAAAAATAGTCTGAAATTTGTATTTAAAATTTAACTTCTAATTTATAATTTTGGAAATTCAGTAAAATATTCAAATGTCAAATATTATTACAATCAAAATTGTTTTCTATTTTAATATTTTGATCAAAAGATTAAAATTTTGTGGAAACCATAATACATTTTTATTTTATTTTATGGGGATTCTTTGATAAATAAAAAGTTCAAAAGAACAGCATTTATTTAAATATAGAAATATTCTGTAAAATTATACATTTCTTTGCTAGATCATTTTAATTCATCCTTGTTAGTATGTATTTTAAAAAATCTTACTGACCCCAAACTTGTGTGTTTGTGTATTTATATATAGTGGCCTCATACTTTTGGGCTTGAAACTGGTTCTTGGGCTATCATGTTGTCATTTTCTTTAAATTTAAAAGAATTGTCTTGTGGACCCATGAACAAATCTTTGGGGGTCCTGTGCCAGCTGAGCAACCACTATTGAGATGAGGGTATGCATTGACATCACTTTCTCTCTGGAAAAACCCCCTCAGCTGGATTGAGTGGCAAAAGAGCTGCTGCATGGATTTAATGGGGGAAACGGCGAAAATGCAAGTAAAACAAACGTTTATCAGTTTAGATTAAGGTTGGACTCGATATACAGGAAGTGTTCCTTACAACTTACCAAAGATCCAGTAATCCATGGATATTGGCATGCAGCCAGGAATTTCCTGACATTTATATGTGCCTGATGTTGATGCTGGGGAAAATAAATAAAGCAAATAAATACACAGTCAATCTCAAAGCTCTTTCCCGTTTTAGATGTGTGTTTTTTCGTGGCATTCACAGATTTCACACTGAAAACCAATGCTGCCACTCAGTGGGCGTAACTGCAGTCACTCAGGCTGACAGTGACGTCACATGCATACCCATGCGTAATAGACCTTCTTGAGAAAAGCAGCTAAAGTGAGGGAGAGAGCATTGAGGGCTCTGGTGGTCAGGATGTCTGTAGGCTCTAATCTGTTTCAGGCTATGAGGTCCAGCCACGTCTGTGAAGCCTTTCATTTACGGTTTATTTCCATCCCTTTATTGGACAGAGTTTTCTTCCTCTGCCAAGGCAAAGACAAGCCCTCAACAATTACTATGTGCTCTTTTCTATCCCAGGACTATTGGCTACTTAAGTCGAGTTGACTTCAAAGGGTACATCAGTGTGATTTTAATGAGTTTTAAATTCTTGATTTGAAAGATAAATTGCAGCAGCATTGTAACTCAACAGCATTATGGTGTAAAGAAGTAATGTGTAATTTGCAATCGTGTGTGTGTGTGTGGGTGTGTGTGTGTGTGTGGGGGTGGGTGGGTGGATGGATGGATGGATGGATGGATGGATGGATGGATGGATAGATATTTTGACTTCATCGGAATATAGGAGTTTCTGGCGTGACTTTAAAAGAACAGAATGACAGTAAAAGATATAGAGCCAATGAAATAAGACCACTAATGTATACCTGATACCCATGCAGGTATAAATTTGTGGAGGGCTGTAATGACCACCTTTTTGGTCCAGGTGTGCAGTTGTTAAGAATTGGAGGGATCCACATCTCAACCCTCATTTAAGACAGGAATGTTCCGAATGCATTTGAGCTTAAACACCAGATGACCTTTCAGAGTTTCGACATTTGAGGTTTCTTCCTATTGTATGTCACTGTAGAACATAGAATACCAGACACTGCACATACTCAAGGTGTTCAAAACCTCTTTTGTTTTGTAGTGAGAGATCACATCTGACCATTTACTTGGTTTGGCTGTACTGATTTAAATTAGCTCAAGTTCCTTTATCAGCATTGCTTTGGGCTTTAGCACAGAAATGAAGCTCTCCCTAGTTCGCATTCTCACTTTTTGAGATATTTTTCATCAAAAAAGAAAGAGGCTCTGCTTTAAAGGACATATCCAGAGAGCAGTTGTGATCAGAGTTCAGTCGATGAGTTTCCAAGTGCTACTGAGAAGATCTGCCAGCTTTCCACTTCTTCTTTTTGTCAGAAAGAAAGGGTACTGGAATTTCCACCGAATTCCAATCCTCCAATCCTTTGAGGTAGAGCATTTTTGGGATGGCTTTTCTTTGTAGTTTAAGCAGATCAGTTTACATTTTCTTATAAGTCCCAGCTGTTTTTTGTTGTTGCTATTTCTCCCAGTTCAGTTATTATATAGTAGGCTATTTGATATTCAATTTACCTGTTTATTATATAATTATTTGTCCATATTAATGTCTTTTTTGGGATCAAGGTCAAGCCAAGATGTGGTAATCTGAAAGTGATAAATCGATTCATGAAGCCATGAAAAAAGTGCCATACCAGTAGGGGTTGCACGACTACTGATTTCTGCTAGTCGATTTTGTAAGACTGAAAATACTGGTTGAGGCCCTGGTCTGAGACAAAGGGCTAATTACCATTTGACCTCCCCCATACGACCTCACTTCCGCAAACTACTAAGAACTCACACAAGAAATTGGTTTAATGTGAATGTTTATCATTGACTGTTATAAAGGACTTACAAAGGAAGGTGGTCTCTCAAGCAAATGGTCACCCACCCCCATGAAGGTGCGACCACTGCATGCAAATTTCTTTTGTTAGCACATGTTTCCATGTGAAAGAGGTCTGACTATTTAATGAGATGCAGCAGAGAGTTCGGGGCCTTTTCTGTACTTCAGATCGGCCCGTGATGCTGAGAGAAAGAAATCTCTCAGCCCCACGTATTTCTTAAAGTTGGGTTTGCATCTTCTCTCTATTCCAGAGCATTTGATGTTTTGTATCGATTATCTTTGAATTGATTATGAAATTGGCATGATACATTTACCTGACATAATAAATTGTTACATTTGATTACTCTAACTGACTTTGACATTATTTTCATTGAAGAGTTAAACGGAAGAGTCAAACATTCGCTCACTTTTAGTGAGGCACAGATATTATTAAAACCTTTCATTTATGGAGTCAGATGAAATTACGAGAGAATACATGATTAATGTAGGCTATTGCATTTAACCAACCAATACTTTGCTCGAGAAAAGGACAGTAACACGTTAAGACCTTCCGCGCTGGTCGAGTTACTCGACTACTCGTGGTTCATGCTAGTGTATAGGAAAAAACATGAAATAGCTAGATCTTATCAATAAACATTTATTAATTCATAGCCTAATGCAACAATTACTTAAGTAAACTCTCAAAACATTATAATTATGACATTTTATTTTAAAATTTTCATGTAACAGTCTAAAGCCAAATAAATAGCCGTTCTTGCCTTTCATTTCAGACGTCTGCTTCTAGGGGCCGTTCACATATCATGTCTTTTTTGCGCTCAAGGTCGTTATTTCAAATGTAGGCGCACGGCCGCTGCGAGCGCGCTCATAATGGAAGCAACGTGGTGCGCTAGTTTTTCCAGGCGGGTTTTTCCTTCTCATCTCCAGAAATATATCTAGTAGTAAAGCTAATGCAAGGGCTAGAAATCAATTAATCATCTGCTGATACTTCTTCGTAGTCATCATTGAGAGCGCAGTTCATAGTTGCATAGCAACGACAGACGTCATGGGCGCGCAAGCGCTTGTAGGAGACAGCGGCACGGCCGCGCTTTCCACACGTTTTTAGACGCAATATGTGAACGGCCTCTTGCAGAGTTGGCCAATTACAATATTTTTGTCATCCTTGATGAAATACTTCCACACATCTGACGTGTGGTGTCTGTTGGTGACGTTCGCCATTTTTAATTCATTTAATGGACGCTCGAGTAGTCGATTGTTTCCGACAGCGTCGACTAGTGGTTGAAGTAGTCGATCTATCGACTACTCGACTAGTCTATGCAAGCCCTACATACCAGACACATTCAGTGCAAGCAGTGTTAATATATTTGGTTTTGGCGGAATAGATCTGTTACACTGCTGCTGTTGGTTATTGACTTGCTGCTGTCAATAAAAAACATGGCACACTGCTGTGAGCAAGAAAGACATACTGCTACTGTACAATATGACAATTACCAGTAGCAGATACAGGTGGAGGGTTTCTGAAAGTGCACTGCTAAAGCAAATGCTAACCAAGTATTTAAAGTTTGAGCAGCGAGTTGATTGGCTACTGGTACAGCATGAACCAATCATCTGTGCCCTATAGAGAATGGTGTGATTGCAAGAAGATTGAGTGAAGGACCTACAGTATCAGTCTGCACCATCTAGATTAAAAGTAGATGCTGAGCCAAAAGAAGATAAAGATGTGTTCTGGCGACTGGCATGTTTATTGAACCAATCAGATAAGAGTAAATCGAGAACCAGCAAGAAGTTAATTTGATTGGCTACATGAAGAAGGTGGACCCGCCCTCCTCTTCGCGTTTGCAAAACTCAATGAGTGAGAGAATCGTGCCAAAACTGGAAGCGCAGCTAAAAGAAAGACGCAACTGTACAAATAGGGTTATTTCGGGAACTTTTTTGCTGAAGCTATCTCGCAGCAACATGGAAAAAAAGAACTATGAACTAGTTCATTTTTGGAACTGTGAACATAGTTCAAAATTTTGAGTATGAACTATGAACTGAACTAGTTCATTTTAAAATTTGTGAACTGAACTTTGAACTAGTTCATGTAGAAAGTGTACTTTCCCAACACTGGCGTTTACATGTAGCTGCAGCTTCACAATACATGAATTAACTTACAAATAACAGCAAAATGCTGCAAATATTTTTTTCTTACACTTGAAAGGCAATTTACACCTTTACAAATCTTCTCTTGTGCATGCAAATTTCATTTACGCTTGCAATTTTATGTACACTTTCACAAATCTTATCCTGCACATGCGATTCTTTATGGCATCATATTACCTTCATACATTCACTGTAAATTAATAACATCAGTAACCAGTAACAAAAACAACAAAATGACAGGATTTTAAAAAGATTTATAATAGTAATTAAAGACTTTGATAAATCAGAGATCAAAGGTTTGTTTACACAACCAGATGCAGCTGGTTTAATTTAGTTCACGTTTGCCAAAACTTGGCGACACCAAACTAGGAGTTTCTGATGCAGTACAAAAAAATCTTGTTAGCAAGTTGACTGTCAGTTGAACCCAATGCAAGCATTTGTTTCAAAGGGTCCTTTGATTTGCTATTATTTTATTACCATTCAGGTCTGGAGTGACCTTAACATGTATGCCACTTTATTAGGTATTATTATTTATGCTGTTTGGAAGCAAAGGGTCAGGGCTGGTTCATAAAAGCATCTTTCTCTGTTGCAGTCAGGTATTCGGATAGCTTTCTCCAGGTATTACAGTCTTTCTTGTTTGGAACTTAGTGTTAAGGGATGCTGAACTAGTAAGTAATGTCCTCTAGCAAACACTTCCATTTCATTCTCTTCATTATCACTCTTTTTTGGCCTGATTGAGTGAAACTTTTACTGCATGTAGTACAAGACACTATGCATTTCTGTGACCTGTAAGAGTGATATATAGTCACATAACATCTGAATTTGCACTGAACAGTCTGTACTAGCATCCCTTTCCTCTCTCCTAAAGCTTTAATTATCTGAGATAGTCTGCTCTTCTGCGAAATGACAGGGTTTCGCTATAGGTGTTTGCTAGTAAAAATGCACATTTTTGAACGCCCTAAATGTCACATTTTGTCTAAAAAACCAGAAGTCATTTTTACAAGTTGTTTAACAAAAAAGAAAAAAGCTTTACAGTTCTTGACAGATGAAAAGCTGCCTTCCAAAATGTGTACGACACTCTAAAATATCTGGCAAATAGGACTTTGTAGGACAATATTAGCATGGACACCCATGGACGATAACGCTCTTTTTAAGCACATGCAGCTCTTCTGCCAATGTAAATGCAGTGAGCACTGCAGTCAGACGTTCATAAGATGGAATTTTTTTTTTCTCATTATAGTTGTGGTGTGAACTCAGCTATTTTGTTAGAGTAAGAGCGATTTAAAAACTTCAGTATTTTTATGTATCTTTAAGGGATAATCTGTAAGGGAGTTTGTTTATGTTTTGGGTGGGTTTGTCACGTGTTTTAGATCTATGTCCTTGTTTTTTTGTTCGTTTCTATGTTTTGTTCTTGGTCTGATTAATTTGCACACCTCTTATTCATTTTGTTGATTGGTTTGTCTGTGTATTTAAGCTCTGGGCTTCTTTCTGTTCGTTGTTTGTTCTTTCTGTGTTTAAATCGGTTGTTTTGTTTCCTAGTTTTCTAGTGTTCTGAGTTTTTTGTTTAATAAATCTATAACTGCTGCATTTAGATCCGTTCATTTATCTCTTTTTTTTTTTTTTTCAATTGTAACTGACAGTATCGTTCTTGGTTAGCCTGGGAAAACCCAGACAACTTCCGGTAAATTTAGATTTGCTCTACAAGTAGTCTGGCAAAGAGCTCATTCAAGCCCATTTCTAATCCGTCGAAATCGCGGCACCAATCAGAAACGTTGAGGCGGGTTTTACACAATGACGAATGCTCTGATTGGTTTTAGGTCTATCCAATTGCGCCCAGAGGCATTTGAGCGACGTTCGTTGGTGAAGTAAAACTTTTAAATGCATTATTATATTCAAATTGCAATCACATGAGGACAGTCTCCATTAAAGACCCACTGGCAGAAGAACGTGCTACTACATTTATCTCCGAAACGGCAGGAAATTAAATTAGATTTAATAGAGGATTTTAACTGTGACAAGATGATTGACAGGGCAGTTTACGTGACAGGATGCACGCGACAGATCCGTCCGATAAAGATGACGAAGTAGTAACTTATGTTCCAAAGCTTGCCTACTTTTTAGCGCAATTTTCCCCCGGAAATTGCGCTTGTTAACTCATGATTTCTGTTCTGTGCGTCTGTGCGCACCAATCTTGCACTTCTATCTACTCCTCAACCAGACCACCTAGAGACTTCGGGTTTTCGGCATTATGTTAAGGAAGGTCCAATCTTGGGAACGCACAAAAAAAATCCAGGAAAAGATTTACTATCTCTTAGTGTTGTGATCCCATGAGGTGAGAAAATTGCGCTAAAACACTCACCGAGTTTTTATTACTTGTTTGCTACACATTCAAAAGTAAATACATTTTCTTCACAAAAAGAGTACTTTTATGGCGTAGTTTGGGACGCAGCATATGGCTTTACACGATGACGATCGCTCTGATTGGTTTTAGGTCTATCCAATTGCGCCCAGAGGCATTTGAGCGACGTCCGTTGGTGACGCCCCTTTGGAAATGAGTTATTAATGAAGCTTTGCCAGACCATAACTCAGTTACTACTGAGAATGGTCTGGTTTTAACCAGGCTAGTTCTTGGTCTGAACATACCTTAAATGAAAAGGAGATTTAGATTTACGTAAATTACAAGAAATGTAGACTATGTGCACACAGATGTGTTTTTCATCACTTTTATGTCACATAAGTATACTTTTAAATTCCACACTTGACATGTATTATTGCTTGACTTTCTTTAAGACTTACTTGATTCTGAGTAGTCAGTTGCAACCTTCTGCTGACAAATGTTTTTTCTGCAAATATTCTGCATGTATAATTTGTATTCATTACTCACCTTTATGTCCTGGAGCTTGAAAGTTTTGGGTCCCATTAATTTTCATTATATGGACAAAAACAGCTGTAACCTACATCAAAATCTATTTTTGTTTTCTGCAGTAGTTTGTAACAACACAAGGGTGAGTAAACGGCAAGATTTTCTTTCTTTGGTGAAAAAATATCTCTTAATACTTTTAGTAGCAGCTTTTGAACAGTATGTACAAGTATCCATATGCTGTAAAAAAAACACCTTTTTTAGTACTAATCTGTTTGTGTGGATAGTGTGAAAGAGTTTAATGGCCAGAGATCATGTAAAGTCGTGCGACTACCTCTTCCTGCTCTGGAAGGCCAGACGGCAGCACTCCGTCACTTCCTCATGTAAACAAAATCCACACTCAATGCCATTTCCCCTGCACGCTCTGACAAATAAACAGAGATAAGGCATGAGTATGTTGTGCTGGAGAAAGTGAAGTGCAAAAGAGTGATAGTCATTTTGGGAAATATAAATGCAAATTTAAAGGGAGATAGAATAGCTGATGAATTCTATAGCGCAGTGCAATGGGACAGACGAAAACGGAAGGAACTGTAGACAGAAAATAGATTAAATGTCCACGCAGGCGCCCTTTTTTCCGATTCCTGGTTGGTAGTTCTCAAGTTATCGTCGTTCTCAGTGAGTTAAAGTTGGGCCGATGATTCATGGAACAGAAACGCTGTACTACTATAAATCAAATACCAAAGAGTGAACTTCTTCAATACTCAAAAAAAGAAAGAAAGAAAAAGAAGCCCACATTAACAGTCATTCAGTTTGTCTGTGGAATTTTCCAGAGTTATAATTCAGTTCAATAACCAAAACAGTGTTGAGACTGCTCCCCACACCAGTCAGACACATACAAGAGACAAGCATTTTACTGAAAAATAACAGTTTTTTTAGGAGCTGCCTCTTACATTGTACTGTTTGGATTCACACAGGCCATTTGGAGCTGAAAGTATGCTACCCGTTTAGTCATGGTAAACAGTACTAGCTTTAATGCAGACTGCGTAGATCAGTGCTTTTTATACTGAGTGTGAGGCCGTACGGTGGGAGAGAGCTGTCCCAAAACAATACTAACTCTTTTTGTTTACTCGTTTTACACTTAAAGCCTCCAAAAGTGACCATTAGGATAGCTAGCAAACATTTTTGAATAGATTGAGAGTGTTTAAAGGAAAGTGAAAGAGGGGAGAGCATGTGGGTGGGACATGAGAGATGTGTGTGTGAATATTCCCAGACGTCGGCATGTGTTTACATAAGGATTGGGGTGCTGGCCTGAGACACAGAAGAGCAGAGTGCTGGGATTTCAGCTCATGTTCCTGATCCCGCTAATAGCAAGTCCAAACACTTCAACCTGTTGGTTTATTATCATTGTGACACTATTGTTGTTTTTATTAATATATATATATTTTTTTATTATTATTATAGTCTAATTTAGTAATGTTGCTGTGTTTTTGTCATTTTTAGTTTTTCTCTTTTTAAATGTCTTTATAGCTCAATGCACAGGCCCATTGCCTTCACATTTAGCCGGTTAATCAGAATCATAGACTCGCTCCTGATGCACTCAGTAAATTGTAGGCATATATAAAATAGATTTAAGGTTCCTCCACAATATGGTTGAGATTTTGCTCTTCATTAAGTAGATTCATAGGTACACAGGGGAAAGTTTTTACCACAAGATTTCTCTTTCTTAGCTCCAGGAGATCTATTGGACTTCTTAAGTATGTTTCATTTTAAGGATCAACTTTGTCTCAGATTTTTGTCCTAGCATTCTATAGAATTTACACAAATTAGACAATTATAGATGTATGCCTACAGTAGGCTTATAGAGCTATACAACTAAAGTAGATTGCATACCACAAGTAATTTAGTTTTGTGATAATTTGTTTGAATTTATTGAAATTTCACTGCAGACTTTCTATCTGCAATCTTAGCATTTTTTTTTCCTTAAGAAAAAAAGGAAAAGCTATCAAAAACATTCTCTTCCACAATATTGATTGAGCTGAGGGAAGAATTACGCTGATATTGGGTGAAAAATGTAGTTATTTATACGTTTGCTGTGTATGTAGACTAGAGTATCAGCTAGCTGCTATGCTAACATCAGAATTGTGTTTCTGGCCTCACATGAGTTGCTTCCCATAAAGTGATCTTCACATGAGTCACTTATTCCATGTTGGATGGGATGCTGTCAGTGAATAAAGTCAGTTTGCAAGGTTTTAAGTGAGCCAAATGTTTTGTTTCTTTGTTCTCATGTTTTTGTCTTCCATGTCTTCACTGGGGATGTCCACAGCATTTAAGGAGGAGTTAAAGGGGTTGGCAAGCCCACGAAAACCAAATAAACCAGTGGCCTTGGATCAACAGTAAAACTAGTAAACATATACGATGAAAGACCAATTATACGCATGTCATATCACCAATTAAATGTATTGCCCCCAGAGAACATATAAAACTGTTCAGAAATTCGCCCTAATGGACTTCAGCTGTACAACATGGGGCATCACAATTGTGTGCTTTATACTTTTCTCATCAAGTATTTTAAAGTTGTTTAATCATCAAACTGATTTGAATTACTAGAAGAAGCTACTGGGAATATGGATGATAGACGACAACTTTAGAAAGATCATTACTGATTTGAATAATACACAGACTGCAAACAAAGCAACAAAACTATTCTTAAATATTTAGTTTTTGACAAATCTGCTTAGATCCCAGCTGACAGGGAACGTTCCCAGAATTTTGGCTGATGTTCTGGCAAGGTTCCCTCAAAGTATTGAACAAACATTCTTCCAGTAATGTTAAGTCTGTTGTGATTGCTCTACTTACAGCGCGTGTCAGAAGGCGTGGCGTAGATTTTTCTGTATCAATTCCAGCGCTGAAAACCAGGTCTTCTCGACATGTCGACAACACAAACCAAACTTCCAGGCCTCAGCTTTGTTGCGGGCAACAAATGAAGACCATAGGTTGGCATTATGCAAATTGAGAAGTGAGACTATTGCTGAGGACTCGTTTGCAGATCAGATTTGATTCTTTCTTTTAGGAGAAAATAACTTTATTTGTTTTGCACTTGGATCTTTGAAACTGTACAGACCTTTTACATTCACAAACAGCTATATTACACTGCATGAAAGGTAATCGAAAAAGCATAATAAGGGCACTTTAACGTTCTCCAAACGTTAGCACAAAAACATTATACATTGTTCAGCATGTTTTTTTTTAAACGTTTTAGTTGGATGTTCGTCTAATTTTTTTACTTGTTTCAGAATGTTTAGAGAACATTTAAAAGTAACTTTCCCATAATGTTTGCAAGATGATACAATGTAAGATTCCCTTAAAGGGGTCATATAATGTCATTTTTGTACAAGCTAATATGATTCTTTAGGGCCTAAATTAAAAGTTTGTAATATACTTTAATTAAAAATTCTCATTAGTATTGTAAGAAAACACTCATTTTACCTGGTCAAAAACAGCTCTGTTTTCAGCACACCGTTTGAGTGCATGTGTCTTTAAATGAAAATGAGCTTTGCTCACCCCGCCCCTCTGCTCTGTGCGGACACAGTTTCTAACACAATAACCATAACGCGTTGTTTATTATAAACATGGGAATATGAATTATATTGAGAAGGTCATACATAGAAAACATGCCGTAATGTACCCTGAGTGTAAAAATAGCCGCATTCATCGTGAAGTGTGCAGCAAGCGATTTGCAAAGATTAATATAAAGGTCAATAAAACGTTACTCACTCACTTCTTCTGGAGGTGCAGCAGGAACACGAATAGTTGGTAGTACCCATCCTTTTTTCAGGAGCAGCTTCTTAGTAAAATCAGCTTTATACTGACCCTCGTTTGTAAAGCAGTCTGGTGAAATGATTCGCGCAAACATGAAAGCATTGACGTTCGTCGTGGGGAATTCCCTCCGAAAACAAACTCAGCCACTGCGTCTTCAGCTGTACGGATTTAGGAACATCAAAATGACTGTTGTGTTGTGTTCGTTATTACACCCAAGAACAGCACAATCGCTTAGACGCCATTCTACTCCGTGCTCCAGCTATCAGCGATGAACGCGCCGGTTGGCGCGGGCTATGATTGACAGCTCGCTCACGAGGGCGCGAGGGCGGGTCTGTGTTGAAACGCTGCTGTCAATCAACCATTGTGGGAGGGACGTCGATTTTGTGACGTCACAAAATCGAACAGCTTGATTCAGGAGAGGGGGAAACATATAAGGAGATTTAAAAAAAAACACTGGATGGATTTTTATCATTTTATGGTGGTTGTGTACAGGCACTGCCAACACACATTTCAGTACAATCAACTTATAAAAGTGCATGTACCGTTATATGACCCCTTTAAAGGTCCCATATTGTCAAAACTGAAATTTCCTGGCTTTTTTCATGATAACAGAGGTCTAGGAGCTATGAAACTACCATAAGTTTCAAAACGGTCGATCCACAGACAAATGCACACAGCCTGCATTAAAGGGATAGTTCACTTTGAAATTAAATTTTGGCATATTTTAGCTTACCTCAAGGGCATCCAAGATGTAGGTGTCTTTTTTTCCGCAGTAGTTTCAATTTTGATATTTTTAGGTCAAACCGTTCTTGTCTGACAGTCATATCATGCAGGTCTATGGTCACCGTCTCAAAGAGCAGTCATTGAATGATGTCTTGTATGAACATGAGTATGTTTTTATGTTTCCACTGTTCGATCGCGCCCGCGCCACACACACACACACAACATATTCCAGCATTGCAATCTTGACATCGCAGCCTGTTCGTTATAGCCGTGATAAAATATAATAATAAAATAGTCAACCTAACATATAAAAATTACACTGCTCTGTTTAAATAGTCAGTAGTAGCCTACAATTCGTACCATTCAGCGCTGCGTAGCCTAAGCACCGCTCCACTGTGATGTTTCCACATTTTTGCGCATGTGAAGAGAATGATTTTTTTTCCCTAGATATTGGAACAAGAAGCCTATAACAAATAATAGTTTACCATCCAAATCCATCGCGAATGTTGAAACATTTTGATTCTAATGAGAGAGATACGTGAGCCCAACGCCGCTTTCACTTTCGCTTTAAATTATTTCGTTTTGGCTTGTTTATAGTTATTTTTTTATTCTTGTTCTGTTCTGAATATCATTAAATTTAAAGGATAAATCATTGATCAAATCAAATTTTTGTGACATGGCTTAACATTACCGTGACTTTGTGCACGAATTGTCTATGCACGCGAGGTTATCTGCATGACTCAAACACTGGCAGACACAGCAGCAGTTGTAGGCAGGTATATTGATCATGAAATCAGAATTTTCTTGTCTTGAATTACTAATCCATTCATTCATTTATGTCTCTTGTTTAATTTAATTAATATAAAAAAATAAAAAAAAAACTCGTTTGGGGGCCCCCTGGTGGCGAGGGGGCCCCAAGCAGCCGCTTAGTTCGCTTACGCCTCGGGCCGGCCCTGGGTAAAAACGATATAAATACTGTTCGTTTTCTCACACAAATCGCTCGTTTCGTGTCTTAGGCCATCAATGTGTACTTACGATGGGGAATTGTTTAATTTGGACGATGGGGAATTGTTTTAATTTGGACTCTGTGCTTGCTCTTTGAGACAGTATCCATAGACCTGCATGAAATGACTGAGAGACAAGAACGGTTTGACCTAAAAATATCAAAATTGAAACTACTGTGGAAAAAAAGACACCTACATCTTGGATGCCCTTGAGGTAAGCTAAAACATACCAAAATTTAATTTCAAAGTGAACTATCCCTTTAAGTAGCTGTGCCTTTTCACGAGCCCTTGTGACTTCCGTGTAAATGTGATGTCAGAACTACTCAGTCACCGCCTTCAGTCACCACCCCCACCAATGGTTGGTCACTTAGAAAACAACAGGCCAATCAGAAGAAAGGCTCATGAATATTAAGTAGACAGGCCAAAATCGACCTGTTCTTGGCAGAGCTCCTGAGAAAGGAGCTGTAAAAATATGAGATATATGAGATGGTTTTTGGTACTTATATGGCAAATATATGAAGAGTTCAGATGCAAAAGCCTCTAAGTGCCTTCTGAAATTTTCTTCTAGAATGATCATTTTTATCAAGCGCGTACATTTAAGTTCAGTAATTTCACTTAAATGACAATTAATAGGTAATTTTCATTGCCATTTAAGTGAAATTACTGAACTTAAATATACAAGCTTGATAAAAATTATCATTTTTAGAAGAAAATTTCAGATGGCACTTAGAGGCTTTTGCGTCTGAACTGTTTATATATTCTTAAGGACATCAAAACCTAAAATAAAACTTCAGAAAGGCGTACAATATGGGACCTTTAAAGTTCATATAACCAAGAAAATACGTTTTTAAAACATTTTAAAATCTGGACATTTTGACCGTTCAGAGAACATTCAGAAATAACATTTTCAAAACATGATTAGAACATATTTTTGTTAGCTGGGATCTCTTTCCTAAGGATTAGTCAGAGTGTAATGACTCATGACCACAGAATAAGATGTTAGAGTTATTTTAGCACAGTCTGAAATGCTGTAGAAGAAACGTTTATAACCTGTTTAGAAGCTTTAGCAAGTTACAATGCCTGAAAGGAAAAGATTTTAAATTAAATCAGGTACTCAAAAAAAAAAAAAAAGGGGGAGATGTGAAATGTCATATTGACAATTTCTAACTGTCCTTTTTCTCTGAATTCTTCTGCAGCACCGTTGCTGGTGGATGGGAGCTGCCTCACTGAAGAGGTTTCTGTCTCAGACTGGTCAGAGAGGCAGTAAAGAGCTGATCTCAATGGAAAAGAATTCAAAGCCTCTTCCCCCTCCCTTTCTCTGCAGTTTAATTCAAGCAATATGTGTCTAAAGTGACACTGAACTTTTCCTTCCTCTCTCGCTTTCTCTCTCCTTCTGGAGAATATGAGTTTAAAAGTAATTTCACTGGGTTTTGCATTGTATCACAGTTATGGTTTTGTCTTCATCTCTCTCTCTCTCTCTCTCTCTCTCTCTCTCTCTCTCTCTCTCTCTCTCTCTCTCTCTCTCTCTCTCTCTCTCTCTCTCTCTCTCTCTCTCTCTCTCTCTATCTATCTGTGTCTAGTCTTAGCTTCAGTAGTGTGGATTTTCCTCAAGACTCAGTACGTGTCACTGCCACGTTATCGGAAAGCCATATTTTCTCACTTTGTCTTTTCTGGATTGCTTCTGCTGGCCAGAACCTACTGGAAAAAACAATCTGAATATGGTCATGATTGGTTAAATTTGTACCATGGAGGAATCCTGGTAAATCAGATTTCACCCCCAGTTTCTACAAAACTAGTAGATTGGTGATTTTTAGAGTCACTTTTCACTTAAAATCCATACATTTTTTTATCCTTCGACCATAGATCTGACATTTACATAGCCTAAGTGCTCTCTATTCTCATTTGATTTCAATACAGGTGGCATGAGATGAATGACACATTATAATAAGCTTAAATCTACGTATTGCCCAAAAATTTGGGGTGAATTGTCAGTTTTTAATCGTTTTAAGATTTTGATACATTTCAGTATTAATGAATTGGATGCTTTTTATTCAGAATCTTGTGATTCAGAAATATTTAAAAAGAAATATAGAATATATGACTGAGTATATATGAATATATGAACCCGACTGAGCCTGGGTTCTCCCAAGGTTTTTTTTTTTCTCCATTAGGTCACCTGATGGAGTTTTAGGACACCATTAGGTCACTTGATGGAGTTTTTCGGTTCCTTGCCACTGTTGCCTTTGGCTTGCTCAGTTGGGGATATTTTGGGGATATTTAAATTTATTTTATCAATCAATAAATTGCACTAGAAACAAACCTTGTTGTATAATTTTTATTTAATACTGTGAAGCTGCTTTGATACAATCTGTATTGTGAAAAGCGCTGTACAAATATACTTGACTTGACTTGACTTGACTTGACCTGATATGAATGTAGAATATGTGTATATATAATTTGGAATAGTTGTAATAGAAGTAAATACATAGTTTTATCTGCCATTTTGGATTGATTTTTTTTCCGCTGAGCATTCTGGGATTGCCTCTTTGAAAGGTACATGCAGCTTTAATAAACTGAGGTATCTTAGGTAACTAACTTTTGGAATAGTCTTCACTTTAGGCGTGTGTCTATGATGCCTTAAAATGGTGCCTACTGAGGCAGTGCACTAGGATTTAGAACCAAGTCCAAATATATATGGTTGTGTGTTTTTTGTATACTCTGTCACATCTTGAGAAGAGAAATGAGAGAAAAAGAGAGGAAAGTGGCAGAGAGAATGTCTATTCTAAAGGAACAAGGCGTGCCTTACATTTTTGTGGTGTGGTCAGGAGAAGGTCTCCCCATTTTAGACGTAATGTTAAAAAAGTGGAACAAAGTGGAGCAAATCCCTCTCTCTCACGGTCTCCTGCTCTCAGTCTGTAATGTCCCGAGACTGTTTATTCATGATTGCAGGTCAGGACAACA
This sequence comes from Scardinius erythrophthalmus, assembly GCF_964197995.2. Classification (NCBI taxonomy): domain Eukaryota; kingdom Metazoa; phylum Chordata; class Actinopteri; order Cypriniformes; family Leuciscidae; genus Scardinius; species Scardinius erythrophthalmus. The sequence goes on from NC_138221.1 coordinate 53,611,148, forward strand.
AAAAGCAGAAACTAAACTTGAACTATAGAGTCCCGTAATGCTGCTAACACGTGACACATGGCATGTAGTAATTTCTTCCTCTACCCGTGCCACTACATTTCGGCCACGCAACACTGGGACATTGACAAAGGACCGGAATTATTTATACGACTCCATTGAGCTAAATAGTTCTCCATCTCATACATTTAAAAAAAAAAAAAAAGTTGTATTTGTTAACACTAGTTAACGTATTGAAGAAACAAGGAACAATTATATTATTATTGGCTAGCATTAAAAAAAAATGAATGCTTTATAAATATATTGTTCGTTGTTGTTAGCTAATGCATTTACTAATGTTTACAAATAAGACCTTATTGTAAAGTTTTGTATTATATTTATTAAAAAAAATAACTCCAACAATAATTAAAAAATATATATTAGTGTAATATTCCACAAAGATATATACATAAAGACTTTGTAGTTATCATTAAAGTGACAAATAATTTGTTGGATTATTCCATTTGTGCCCGTTTTTGTTGCATCTTGCTAATTACATATGCTTTATTGAAAGGCTAGCACATTTAGCAAACATAAATTGAATGTATTCTGCTTGACTTTCACTATATAATTTGCATGCCGGTTTCAGCTAAAACTAATTTTAAGGGCGTAGACCAAAAAGCCTTTAGCTGTCTTTGATCGTGGCCTATAAAGAATTAAAACAAGTGGCATTCTGTTGCAGCCAAGAGTGACCACTTTATGCCATGTTGCCAATGCTTGGGCTGGTATGTTAGCACTCAACCCTTGATTGTATGTTTTCTGCCATGTGCAGGGTCATCACCCATGGAAAGGAGGAGCTACGGTCTAATGGAGGAAACATCTGCATCTCAGTCTGAAATTTACAGCTCTCTGGGGAGATCCACAAAGACTGTGACCAGGTTTCAACACAAAGTCAACACAAACTTTCAACAAAATAGAGGAAAGACTGATCCTGGACCTGGTTTGAGAGAGGTAATTGCATTTGTTTATGAAGAAGTGGCTGAATAAATTTCAATCTTTTCCTCCAACACTGAAGTAAAAATTGTTGTAGAACATGGGTGTGAGGGTGTCCAAACTCGGTCCTGGAGGGCCGCTGTCCTGCAGAGTTTAGCTCCAACTTGCCTCAACACATCAGTCTGGAAGTTTCTAGTATAGATTAGCTGGTTCAGGTGTGTTTAACTGGGGTTGGACAGTGGCCCTCCAGTGCAGGATTGGACACCCCTTGTGTACAGACATTTTTCACTTTCTTGTGAAATATACTCTAATAATCTTTGCATAATACATTTTTACAGTTATGGTCAAATTAACTGGTATATTATGGGATGGTGTCACTGCACACCATGTGAAAGAAAGCCACCCAGGCCACTGTAGCAGCTGCCAACGTTGACCTTCAAGGGGATGAACTTTGACCCCAGCTTCTAGCAAATCCCACCCATTTCTTCCTCTTAATTCTCCCCCCTACCAGACATCTGATGGCCCTCTTCCCATCATGCATTTTGCCTGGATCTCACATGTGGCTATAGAGAGGGATGAGATTTATTCTATTCTTTAGCACTGGAGGATCACCTTGGAAACGTCGCTCTAAGCACAAACAGATGTGCGTAGAAAAATAGAGTGAGAAAAAACTGTATTCAAGCTAGCGTGATGTACTCATAGATATGTGTATGGAGACTACAGGACTTGATAGGTCCCTTTTCAAAACACATGCTGAGATTTAGACTATCTCTGAGGTCCAGATTCAGTTAGGGAGAAGGAAAGGGGACTGTAAATGGTAACCTTTTGTGGTTGAAACCTGCTATTGTCCGCCGCCTGTGAGCCTGGGCTTCAGCCAATCGAGACGTGGCTACAGAAGGATCTTAGCCCAGAATGCTGCTTCCTGTAAGGCTTCTGCCGCAGAGAGCTGGGCGGAGCAGTGGGTGGGACATATTCCTAAATGCCCTGAGAGAAGCTAAATCTTGGAGCAAGTAATGTGACACATTTAAGCCAGCTTTCACTCTCTCCATTTTTTTCTTTCCTTCCCTGTTCTTTTTCCTTCATTTCTGGCAGGTGTTTTGCATAGGCCTTTTTATCAAAGTTTTTTGAATATTTGCAGACCAAGTGGAACTGAGATAAAGATTGAAAGACGCAAACCTTTGGGTTAAAGGGTTTTACAGAGATCAGAAACTGTCCCAGCAAGAAAATGAGTAACAGATTATAGAATAGTAAGTCAAAAATATTTGTATAGCACAGATAACAGCAAAGCTGACCAAAGTGCTGAAAGTAAATTACAACACAATAAAATACATTATAATACGAAAAACTATATCGATTATGACTTTGAAGACGCCAGAGAATAAAGATGCATTTTAAGTCTAGATATAAAAAGTGAGTGAGTATGCATGCCAGAATAGAATAGAAACTGAAGGAAACTATTGGAGCTTTCAACTAATGTGAAAATAAACATTAAATAAAAATAAATGATAAAATTCGAAGTTCAATTTTTTAAAATTGTAACATCATATTAATATGTGTACAAAAAAGAGATTGCATCTGCAAAAGTTAAGTGTAGTTTGGTAGTTGTATAGATTTTTATATATATATATACAGTCATTAGCTTACATACATTTTAAAAGTTTTTTATAAACTATATCAAATAAAACAATAATTCTCGTAATTGTGACATGAAGACAGCATAAATAAAGCACAGTAGAAGAAGAAATAGAGTATCAAGGTGCGTTCCATTCAACTGGAAGTGGACTGCGAAGTGGACTTCACAGGAAATTCCTTCATCTTAGGTGAGATTCCAGTCCGAAGGGAGCAAACATTTCCTCTCTTACCATCAAAAAAGGCAGAAAATAAACATTAAGAAATACAGAAATCATCTCTGAAATTCCAAAACAATTCTTTCAGTTCCTACACTTTAAAAATACACCTATTCACTTTCTTTACCTTTTGTCCAGCTAGCACCAAAACAAACCCTCTCACTCGAACTCTCTCTCTAACACACAGAGACTTGGGCTTGACTTAAAGCTGACTCAACAGCCTCCTGACAGCTGATGTAATGGCCACTGCAGAATGGAGAATGTTGTTTGCGCTGAAGGGGTGATGGACCGAATGAGACACAGAGGAAAGAGTGGGCTTGACAGAGGAAGTAAGCCTAACTTTCTCCATACGTGATATGTTGTGGTTGCCTAATGCACTGCAGGCAGCTTTACTGCACTAAAGATTACATAGGTTATACCTTTAAAAGGAAATAATCCAGATAATCCTGTCCTTAATTGGATGGCTTATGATGATTTCACAGTTATATAGATCGTGAGCTCCCCTCCCTCCCATTTAACCTGAGCTTTCAGATTTACACATTTACACAGTTGTGATTCACCGTCCTGATTCTTGGATCAAGTTTTCTCTCTCTCTCTCTCTCCTCTCTCTCTCTCTCTCTCTCTCTCTCTCTCTCTCTCTCTCTCTCTCTCTCTCTCTCTCTCTCTCTCTCTCTCTCTCTCTCTCTATCAAAGAGCTGTTTAGGAAACAACAGGTTAAAAAATAGACCCTAATAATGTGCCAAACAGATCAAAACGGCCAGAGACAAAAGCCACACTTATCACAAAGTGTAGTGAACCTATTAACTATTGATTTATCATTGGTTTAATAAGCTGAATGCCTTTTCAACAATGCATGTGTTGTATTTCCAGTATATTCCTGCACACAGCTACTAGAGGCTATTCAGTCATTCTTCTTTCCTGTTGTTAACTTCACTTTCTACTTCTGAATTTTAAGACGGCTCTCAAAGTTTTGCTTTACAGAGTCTGAGGCGCCACACAGATCTAAACAGATCCTCCAATGAAACTCAAAACAGTCGGACAAGCTGTTAAATACACAGGAAATAGCAGGTCTTCAGTTTTTATGTGGCATCATTATTGAAGCCTCTTCACCTTAGGACATTTTGCACATTGCGTACACCAATTAAAACTCACAAACACTGCTTAAAATGCTACATATTCATTCATTCACAATACTTTTTATTTTATTTTATATACACAATGTACACTTAATTCTAATTTAACCTTGTGTTGATGGCTGTTGCAGAGTCTCCTTGTCTCAATGTCTTAAACACTCTTACTCTCACCTATAAGACCAAAATCCTGCAAAATCCATATTTTTAAGTACAATGAAGAAAAATAAATAGTATAAAAGCTTTAATGAGCAACTTCTGTTAACAAAGTGAATTGTTCTTGGCTCCTCCTAAATTTGCTTTCACTTATTTTTTTTAACCCAACACTCTACAATGGATCAGCAGGCGAGAGAAAATGTGTGTACATATTCGTGAAATGAATCACCCAGTCTCCCCCTCCAGGGTATGAGGAGGACTTCAGTGCCAGACAGCCTCTCAAGTCAGATAAACTAGCCTATGGGAAGGAATTCCTTTAGCTGGAGAGTGAAACACTATCTAGCAACGTTTATGCTTTTCCCTAAAGGGATAGTGACGGCCTGGTTCTTCGTGGTCTGCATTTACCCATGAACTTTCAGCTCCTCATCACCTTTATCTTCTGGGACAGATTTGTAAAACCAGTTGAATATGGTTGTTTACCAGTAATATATAACTAAATGCACCTGGAAGTTGTTGGAAATTTCCTATCCATGACCGTTATTCTCACAACATAGTTTAGTCTTTTCTCTTCTGCGCATTTCAGAAGTTAAGAGCCTGAGAAAGAGAGAAAGAAAGGGGGAGGTAATGTTCTCTGCAGACGTAGATTTCAGCTCACTCCCTGACAAATTTTCACGACTGGAACACTGCAGAAAGGGGGAAGGGAGCGACTAATAGCTTTTCAGCAAGACATTTTTCCAGCAGAACGCAGGTCTGGGCAAAGTGCTCCCAGTAGAAAGAGTTCGAAAAATTGAGAGTGGTGATTCTCAGAATGACTGATAAATGGCATGTTGAAGAACAAGCCTGGCCTTTTAAATCTAAATTAGAGAGGCTTCTGAGGACATGAGGTTATCATGACACTTAAAATGAAGACTATATATCTAATGTATTCAATGTGTAGAGATCAAATACCATATTTTAAAGACAGTTTTGTCAGTAAACACACCTTTGCGAGTTCTTGTGATCCATTTATAAATTCCCAATTTTTTTTTTGCTCCACTGTGTAATTGATTATTCTGAGACTTACCTGCTAAACAACTCTGCCTAAATCTGTTTAAAACAATTTGCTGGGCTTGGGTTAAGCACCTGGTATAGCCTGGCCTGCAGAAAAGTGTCCAAAACCCCTCTAAAACCAGCCAACAGACCAGGCTGGGTAAAGTGCTACCATTAGAAAGAGTTTGAAGAATTGAGAGGGGTGATTCTGACTGACTGATAAATGGCTGGGTTCCTAGCAGGGTTGCTATCATATGGCATCAGAAGATTTAGAATATTGTGCACAACATTTATTAAGCTTTTTTTTTATGGTGCTTTATTATTATTTTTGTCATTTTGCAGCCTCCGACCCCATTGACTTTTAATTATTTGGAAGTGTTTGACCTGAATATTTATCAAAACAGAAGAAAGTCAGTCAAACAGGTTTGGAAGGACATAAGGGTGAGTAGATAATGACAGATTTTAATTGGTGGGCAAACATTTGTGTGCACACTCAGGATGTTTATTCACCATGGCTTTTCTCTGCACACGTTAAATGTGCTCTTGAAGCTGACATCCAGGTGAATGCATCCTCTGTGCATCATTAATTAACAGTTTCGTGTGTTTATAATGGAGCTTCAAGTTGTGGCAGAGTGAATAAAAATCCCAAATCCTGAGGCAACAAAGTCATGAAAGTTTGATAGATTCCTTCCAAACAGACTCATTTAAACGCAACTTGTGTTTGATCGCCAAATGTTGTAAATATTTACTTTGTCATTGCACAAATAATTAAATTCACATCGTTTCAATTTTCCAGATACGTAGTATTTAAAGACCTTTCTGCTGCATGCGTTATCTGGTGTTTTTTTACTCATTGAATTTTGCAGTTATGGTTAGTTATGCTGGAAACAGTATGAGACTATAGGGGCACTATCTTGCACCCAGCGCAACTGACTTTGTACACCGACGCATGTATCATTCCTATTTTGCACCCGCGCACAGCAGACTTTTCCCTCCACAGAAGCACATCGGTAAGTTAGGGAATAAACCTGCGCTCCAGGGGGTGGTTCAGCGAAAAGAGGAGGCGTGTTCTGGCGCAAACGTTCCCTGGTGCTATTTTGCAGTTCCAGAAAACAATTCCGCCACAGACCAGGAAAAACCTTGTCAGTGGCGCGTTTTCAGTGGCGCGTTCAGATGCTATTTTAAGAGCGCATGCTTGGCCATAATGTAGCGTGTGCACAACGTGCATACACTTTGCTTCTCTCATCTACACACAGATGCAGCATTTGCCATTTTTGCAAACCATACATAATTACAAGGAAAATATTCCACATGAGGGAAATCATTGTGGTGTCCATGAAGATGTGAAAAAATAGGCATAAATCTAGCTTACACATTTACCCAAATTAGTATATGGCTGTTTAAGCAAAGCTAATTTGGGTGGGTTTCTCCCATCCCCATACAATGTCACTTTTTACGGCCCTGACGAGAACGTCGGTCTCCTCGGCTGTGAACCGCTCATGGCGTGCGCCTGGCAAATCCGCCGTTATAATAGCAATCCGCCATGGAACAAACACGCCTGCTCTTAAAGGGAATGTGAGAAGATGCTCTGATTAGTTTATTGCACGTTACGCCCAAACCACACCTATGAGTAATGTAGCTACTTCACATCAACCCATTTTAGATTTGTGCCGAGATCCACCCACAAAGTTACTTGCGTTTCGCATTTGATACTTGCGTTTTAGATTGTTAAAATAGGGCCCTAAATGTCTACTTGACTTCCTAAGAACACATGCACTCAGTTAGAAGAAACAACTCCATGTATTCCTCCCTGTTATCTGCTCTCTATCCACTTTGTTGGAATATTCCATGACCTTCTGGCTTCTTCTGTCCTCCTCTATAGTGGAGAGGAAATGGTTGTGTCCAGTGCCCTATACAGGGTGCTCAGGTTTGCTTTATAAAAATATTGACTCAAGAGTGTTCACAGTTCTCTTAAAACTTCTAATAATACTTCTAATAATTGCATTAAACTGCAATTGTAGGGTCAGAGTAAGATTTTTTTTTTCTATTCAGCAAAGACACGTTAAATTAATAAAAAGTGATAATAAAGACTTTTACATTACAACTTTAATTTGGAACTTTCTGTCCATCACAGACTCCAGAAGAACAGTATTGCAGTTTCCACAAAAATATAAAGCAGTACAACTGTTTTCAAAATTGATAAGAAGAAATGTTTCTTGAGCACCAAATCACTATTGTCAGCTCCACTTTTAATAATTAGGTTCTTTCTCTGCGATAAATATTGTAGGCCCACATAGGGGAGTTTTACCCCACATTTTCTGCACTTTTTGTAAGAAAAATGGGAGTTGTACACTCTTATTGTTAACTAAAAGCATTTAAAAATAACTAAAATATTTAGCTAATAACTAACATGCAAGGTTCAGGGAAGTTTTTGAGTGACTTGAATTCTCCTAAAATCTTCCGAGTTTTGCATACAGGCCTAATAAATAATGAAAAGACATCATTTAACACTGTATAATTGTCAATATGTCATGTTGGCCATTGTGCACATTTGTGGGAATGTAGTTTTGTTCGTAATCTAATGTATCACAAGTTGCCCAGCAGTATAAGTGTATATGTGAGGGTTACTCGTTTGCCTTTGCGACCTGTAGTTGGGCACAAAGATTAAATGAGCTTAATCATTGACAAATACAGTAGCAGGTTAAATGCATTCATGTGGTCGGAGGGCGAAAATACTTTATTTTCCTTCTGTTTCTGTCTAACTCACACTCTTTCTCTCTCTCTCTCTCTCTCTCTCGCCTACATTCCTGAAATCCTCATCTCTTCTCCTCATTCCCTACCATTTACTTTTAGGTGATACTGGGTTTATTGCCTCGTGTCCTCCTTCTGTGCTTTCATTTCTGGCAGCTTAAAAGCATAGAGCTGCCATACTTTCCATAAACTCACTCCCTCTCTGTCTATTTCCTTTTCTATCTCTTTTTCTCAGTCGTTAGCCTTGTGGTCCTCAAATAATGTAGCAAAAGTGTCATAAAACAAATGCATTGTGGCTACAAGACAGCTTATACTTTCCACCTCACAATATTGTTATTCATTTAATTTAATTTTAATATTATTAATTCAGTTCAAACCACTTCAGACTGCATTCAAATGTTGATTTATGTATAATTTATAACAAAGATGTGTCATCTTATGTGATGGATTTTTTGGCATTTTGAGTTGCCTATTCTAACTATTCTTGTCAGTCTCACATCTCAGTGAATTAATGGACTGCAGTTGTGGAGATCCCATATATAGTGCACTGCAAGGCACTTCTAGTGGTGGTCTTTAATAGAACAAACCTTGTTGAAGCCATTGCATTAAGCCCAAGTAGGATTTTGTGGTGTGCAAAGGGACACACAAACCAAATATTTGTACTGCATTGTTAGAGAATATTAAAGCGTATTAAAATGACAAAAAGCAAGTTAGGCTATCAGTGAGACTTGCTTCTAAAGTATACAGATGATCATTTGTTGTTCACTTGTAATAGTTTGGCTACTGAACCTAAACTGGTGAAATGAATTTATCAATCTTATAATACTTAACAGGATAGAGAGAGACAGAAAGAAAAAGAGAGAGAAAAAAAAAAATCAAGAGCCAAAGACAAGAAGCCTCGCCTAAACCTAAAACACATAATCAGTCCAAGGCAAAGGAGATTAAATTATACCAAAGTAAAACAGAATCCTGCTGCACTCTTTCAAGCTCTTTTGGTAAATTACATGTCTCTTTCTCTCGTCTCTCTCTGTAGGTCGTCCCTTAACCTCGTTCGCTTCTGGTGTGAGCTGTGATCAGCCATGGTTGAGCAATAATATACGTCAATCAAAAGCTCATGCCACATTAATTTTTATATTCGGAACCTTTTTTACAAGGACTGCACAGATTGTACTGACTATAAGGGTTTGAATTTTTCTGGAATTGTCAAAATTGCAGCTGCCCTCCCAGTGAACGGCGAACTACACAGAAGACGCCCCCACCTTGTTTCTTCCAGCTTTGCCGGCTTGGGCGGCTCTTACATCCACACACACACACGGCTCCATAATGCTTTGCAGCCTCCAGCGTGCCCAATCATTAGAGCTGTCTGTGTTTGTGTTGAGAGCTGGCATAACAAGCATCCGGAGCTTTTGTCAGGGAGGGCAGGTAGGACTAAACTAAGTGATATCAGGTGGACTGCATCAAGAACGGCTGGTCTCAACTTAATGGAAACAGCAGGAATCGAACCTGGAGGCGAAGCTCACCTAAGCAACTTCATGAAATCCTCCATTCATTCAGTTTCAATCCCTATAAGTCCTCTGTCAGCAGAGTCCCATGGAGACGTGGCTGTCCACGGCCTTGTCTCCTCCTCCAACCTCAGAGCTGTTCTTTTCTAGCCAACATAAATAATCACAAAGGAGAAGTCAAATTTATCCCAAATATTGGACACCTGCTATGTTTAACTGCAAAGGGTGGACAGACTTCCGGTTTCCTCAACTACTCTGAGTCCTAGCCTGAGCTATAAAACAGTGCAAATAACATAAAAAGGTCAATAAAAATTCAAAAGTACCTGAACTATTATTGATCTGAGTCCATCTGGAAATAAAAATATTTGGTGCAAGCAATAGTATTTGAGTCATTCCTAATATGTAGTATGCTTTCCTTCCCCCATCATATAGGCTATATGTCTTAATATATTGGATAAAAATATTAAACTTTCCATTTTTTACGATGGGAATCATATTAGCTATATTTTTAACAATACCACAATAACGTGAATTTTCTGTTCGGATGTTGCTATTTTTTGCCCCAGGTCCTATGAAGTAAGATCTAAACAACTATTCAACAACTACAACTATTCCAGGTATTTTTTATTTTATTTTCATCTTCTCAGTTTTCATTCTGATCAATTTCTCAAAATTGTGAAAATTTTCACAATTCATAATTAAGTTTAAATGCCTGGGCACTAACAGGAATTACCCATTGGTATTGGCTGCCCCATCGTTTATTAATTGTCGACTGATTTCCATAAAATTTACTCAGCTAAAAAAGAAACTTCTTGCCACTTTCAACTGTTTTTTTCCCTGCAAATTTCTTATTGTGTAATTTTTTTTTATGAACAAGATTCAACAACTGAAACATAAACTGAAATTTTTTTACAGACATTTGACGAACACAAATGGA
>NC_138221.1:53626468-53688968 GCF_964197995.2 Scardinius erythrophthalmus
AAAAATGTCTCATCTACTTTTCCAATTCCGCGGAGTTCTTCCTCCAGTCACAGGTGAGCCGGCGTTCCTGGGCCAGGAGTTTTCCCAAATTGTGTCTGGATTGAGCCTACATTTCAATCAATTCCTCCGAAAATCCAGTAAATGCAGGCCACTGTTCCTGCAAAGATACAGCTGTTAATGTGTTGAAATCTGCAAGCTCTTCGAGTATCACCAGAATTTAAGAAGTTTACACATTCCCCTTCATAATTACAGACTTATTTTGTAACCTAAAGTTATTGCATAAAGACCAGATATTTCAGTACTTGGTGCTATAATGGATACAATTACAGCTCTTTATTTGTTATAAAATGTAGTCAATAAAATGCAGAGATCCAAGTATATGTTTGACCCTGATGGTGTGTAACATAAAAGGGAATTATATTGAGAAGGGTATCATAACATATAAGTCGACTTGTTGGCAAAAACATTGTGGTTAAATGTACTTTTGCCAAGACACCACTCTATTTAAAACTATTACATTGTTGTCCTCATGGTAGCCAATGCACATGTTGTTTGAGAAAGCAAGCATGCATCCTTTAATTGGGCTTTTTGGACCTACTTCCATAACATTCCGCAAAAACGGATAGATTTAGAATCAAGCGTGTCGTTTTTTTGCTAGAAACGGTTGTTGTAGTGTGTGGTTTCCTCATGCCATTAAATCAAACTTTGTTCAAACTAGAGGAACTTGGAGTAACCAAACAAAATTTCCAACAAAAAAAGCAGAGCTTTGAAGAATTGGGCTGAGATGAAAATCATCCAAACTACACAGAGTAACTTTGGAGAACCTTGACTAGATTTTAATGTAAAATAAAACAAACCCAATCTCCTGATGAGCGGGCCTGCATTCAACGTGATTTATCAGTGTTTTACAATCACCCTCCCATTCCTTTAACACATGCTTCCCGAATTTCCAGGTTCACAGATCCTTCATCATATTGAGTGTGTGTGCAGGACTGCGAACCATAAAGAGGATAAGCACTTTCCTAAAGAGGAACAGCTGTGGAAGCAGGAGTAGAGTGAGGCTGGTATTTTTGGAGAGCAGGCCTTCTGCACCATGAAAGCATGGGGTGGGTCACAACACCTGTTTGCTCAGGACAGACACCCGCCTATCAAAGCACAGAGTCTCCGACCGTGCAAGACCGAGCCGGTTGCCGTGTAATGACAAGACGGTCGGAAAGCTCCTCAATGCTGCAGCGCCAGCGTGTCCCTATTCCTCGAGTATGAATGCTAGTGTTTAGCTAGATTCTGGTTGATAATGAAAGCGTTATATGTGTTTGTTGACGCTCAAAAGGTTTAAAGTAATGCCTAGATATCATGATGCAACAGATTTGGTCTTTGTTAAAGGGATAGTTCACCTAAAAATTCACATTTTGTAATTCACTTACCCATTCACTCGTTTCCAAACCTGTATGTGTAAGAGGCCATTCGCACAGAACACTTTTTGGGGGGTTAAAAACACAAGATGCAGGGCAGATGCTTTTTTTGTTGTTGTTGAACTTAATTTAACTTTAGTGCCACGTTTTTAGAACACTTTGTCATGCATGAGACACTGCAAAAGATGTAAGACAAGAGCACAATGGTTAAAGATGTCCGTCTAGAGTGTGTGTACATAAAAAAAAAAAAAATGGAAAAGTAGCGCAGTGGAATGGAAAAACGGAGAGGAATATATTTTTTAAGAAAGGTAATCCAAAACAATATTGGACACCATTGAATTTAATTGTATATATATATATATATAATTTTTGGGTGAACTATCCATTTAAATGTCCAGACACAGAGGTGAATCTCACAACCAATTCGTACGAGTGAGTAAAAGGTGGCTAATTCGTACAACCTCACTTGTACGAATTCGTACGATTTGTCGAAACCCACGTGATGGGTAGGTTTAGGGGCGGGGTCAGGTGTAGGTAATTCGTACAAATTCATACGAATGGGGCAACTCGTAAAATATGATTTAGCAAAAAGTGAGGTTGTACGAGTGAGGTCGTATGAATTCGTACGAATTAGCCACCTCGTAAAATTCGTAAGAAATGCTGTGAGATCAGGTTGGCCTATCAGCTTACATGAAGAAAAATTACTTTTTAATTGTCTTACCCCCAGTTTCACAGACAAGGCTTGAGTCTAGTCTCAGACTAAAATGCATTCTTAATATATATATATATACATATCTTAAAATATGTTACTGTCATTGTTTTGTCTCAAGATGCACATCAGTAATGTTTTTTTTTTTTTCAAAGGCAAGGCAAGTTTATTTATATAGCACATTTCATACACAATGGCAATTCAAAATTCTTTACATAGAGGAAATGAAAATAATAAAAAGAAATAAGAATAATTAAAACAGTTTAGAAAAATAAAATACAGTACAGAACAAACAATCGGACGAACAGCAACACAGTGCTCATTCAGTAAATGCACAGCTAAACAGATGTGTTTTGAGTCTGGATTTGAATGTGACTACTGTAGGAGCACGTCTGATCTCCTCTGGAAGCTGGTTCCAGCTGCGGCTGGCATAATAGCTAAAAGCGGACTCGCCATGCTTAGAGTGAACCCTTGGTATTTCTAGCTGATATGATCCTAATGATCTGAGTGATCTGTTGGGTTTATATTCAGTGAGCATATCTGCAATGTATTGAGGTCCTAGGCCATTGAATGATACCAGTAATAATACTTTAAAATCAATTCTAAATGTAACTGGGAGCCAGTGTAAAGACCTGAGGACTGGTGAGATATGTTCATATTTTCTGGTTCTGCTCAGCGTTCTGTATGAACTGCAACTGTCTTATGGTCTTTTTGGGAAGGCCAGTGAGGAGTCCATTACAATAATCCACCCTGCTGGTGATGAAAGCATGAACAAGTTTCTCTAAGTCTTGTCTGGAAACAAAGCATCTAATTCTTGCAATATTTTTCAGATGAGAGTATGCTGATTTAGTTATTGCTTTGACATGACTACTGAAACTAAGGTCTGACTCTAGTGTCACACCAAGATTCCTGACTTGATTTTTAGTTAGACCCCTAGAGTGAAGGTATGCGTTCACCTTGAGAACTTCATCTTTGTTTCCAAACGCAATGACTTCAGTTTTGTCTTTGTTTAACTGAAGAAAGTTTTGGCACATCCAACAGTTGACTTCGTCAATGCATCGGCACAGGGAGTCAATGGGGCTGTAATCGTTAGGCGATAGGGCTAAGTAAATCTGTGTGTCGTCTGCATAGCTGTGGTAAGCAATTTGGTTCTTTCTCATTATTTGGCTCATTGGGAGCATATACAGGTTGAACAGGAGTGGCGCAAGAATTGAGCCTTGACGGACTCCACATGTCATGGATGTCCACTCAGACTTATGGTCTCCTATACTCACATAATAACCTCTCACTTCTAAGTATGACCTGAACCATTTTAGGACTATCCCAGAAAGCCCCACCCAGTTTTCCAGCCTGTCAAGAAGTATGTTATGATCGACAGTGTCAAAAGCCGCACTGAGGTCGAGTAGTACCAGCACTGATAATTTGCCTGAATCAGTATTTAAGCGAATATCGTTTATTATCTTTATGAGTGCTGTTTCTGTGCTGTGGTGCGGTCGGAAACCAGATTGAAAATTGTCAAAGTATCCATTCGAGCATAAGAATTTGTTTAGCTGATTGAAGACAACTTTTTCAATGATCAAAGGCACGTTTTACATAAATATCCTAATTAAACTATACGGCCTATAATCCTGGCTTAATCTAAGCCCTATTTGTGAAACCGGGCCTAAGTTTACTGAAGTAAATTGATTTGACACAGTAGCTCCTCGTTCCATACAAACCACTTGCTGTGTTACAAAATCAACCAGATCAATTTTTCGGCCCAATAAAAAGTTCTTCTTCTTCTTCCCTCTATCCTGCTGCCTTTTCCAGGTCACATCTTTAGAAGCCGTCTGTGCTCTGTTGTGCTTGGCTCTTTCTCTGTTGCAGCTCATGCTGGCTTTGGACAATGTGAGAGCTCCCAGAAGGCTTTGCTCTCCCAGGCTAAACACTAATACTTGGCTTCTTGTGGTTGCATCCATTTTCATAAATTGTCAAGTCTACTTTGGCCACTGCTGCATATTTTATTTATTTATAGTATTTAGACAAATGACAGGGCCATGCAAAGAGACCTTTCTGCCATTTCTTGACAACAAATGGCAAAATTTGCCATATATGCTGGGAATGAAGGCATGAATATGAGCCTTTTATATCTTTTTTCATAACATTGTGCACTTTTTGTCACTCATAAGTTAGCCACTGACTGACACTATTACTGAAATGTCTTTGTGGTTGGCAATGCAAAGTTCAGCTTGACTTTGAGCATCAAAGAATGTTTAACATTTAAATAAATACACACATTTTCAATCTTCAGAAATCTTCTATAACTTAAGATCTGCTATATGACTACTAATTATACATCTGTTTCTGTGACTTTAGTTATTTATAGGTAGATGAATGTGTTTTTGCTGTTTTGTTCAGTTGAAAGAGCAAGCCTTTGGCAGCATTCTTGTTTCATTTCTATGCCTTTCATTTGAAATATGTTCGGTTACTATTTTTGTGAAAATTGTTGGATGGGGAAACAAATTATAAGCAAAAACAATTCATTTTTGTGGATTTGTAGAGAGGTCACAGTGAGTGTTACTGTTGCCAGTGATTTTGTGCATTTTACCAAATAAAATAAAAATATATCTCTTTTGTCTTTTTTTTTATATATAATTTTTTTTAGTTATAATTATTTAGCTTTTGTACTCAAATTTAGTATTGTGGTACTAATACTAATGCTAATAATTGTATCTTCTGTTGGCTTTTAATTATTTGTAAAGGTTGCTTCGCATAAAAGTCTCTATTAATAATGTAAATAAATGATATAAAGAATTGTACTGCAGTTTAGTAGAATTTTTTTTTTAGAAAAGTTGATAGGGATAAACAAATTCAGTAATATATGCACTTAAACTTTTAAACACTTAAGCATATAGGCTATATATTGAGAACACATGCATTCACTGCATACAAAGTATTAAAAAAGACCCCCTGACAGTCTGCACTTGGTAGATAGGTTATTATGCCTAGCGACAATTATGCCTAGGTAATTCGTATTGCTTTGACTTGCCATGTGTGTGACTGTAGCACAAGTGCTTTCCTCGCGACTGACCCTACGTGCACCTGAAAGCGATGAGGTGGCGTTTTCTCTCTCTCTCTCTTTCTCTCCCTCCCTTTCTCTCAAGGCTCGCGACTCCTTTCATCTGCGTTATTCCGAACGGAATAGGGAGGCAGACGCAACTCTTGGATGAGACACTGTTATGAAGATGCAGAGAGAGAGAGAGAGAGAGGGGGAGAGCGTCAGCTCTGATTGGTCAGTTCCAGAGGTGCGACGTGTCTGCGGAAGAGAGATGCAGCCGCTCGCAAGCCAAATCAAATTTTATGGCTCGTGCGTGGCGGCGTATTAAGGATGTGGACCTTTAAGAGCGCATTCGGTTATTATAGTCTGGGCCATATTTCTTTCTTTCTTTCTTATTACAAATGTGTTTCCTTCACTGTAACAAAGATATATATAAAAAATGCCCACTAAAACTGAAAGAAAAGTTCAGTAGTTGCCTTAAGTTGTAAGTGAAACCAAAATTATGCCAAGTTGACAACTTTTCGACCACGTAGAATTGAATTGTCGATGACGAAAATTGAGTTGAAACACCTGGAATTTATCAATCATAAAATCGAGTAGGCTAAGCCTAAATGACAGATATCATGGTGACAAGTTAAAATAAAAAAAACAACGTTGTTGTTCTGATTTATTAACAAGAAAATGTGTCCATCCTGAATCAGCATCTGAATATAATGCCTACACATTTCAAAGATGGACCAAACACAACTACATTCATAGAACAAATAAAATGAAATACTGTATTTGGCAAATAATTTCAGGGGCAAATAATAATTATAAACAATAGCCCTACATAAATAACTTTTGAATCGCTATTTGGATAAAATAGGCTGAGATAGATAGATAGATAGATAGATAGATAGATAGATAGATAGATAGATAGATAGATAGATAGATAGATAGATAGATAGATAGATAGATAGATAGATAGATAGATAGATAGATAGATAGATAGATAGATAGATAGATAGATAGATAGATAGATAGATAGATAGATAGATAGATAGATAGATAGATAGATAGATAGATAGATACTTGGCAGCAGAAATCTACTAATGAAAAAAATAAACTGAATTAATGTCTATAAAACAAAATTGTTCCGCCGGTATACAAATTCGTAAAGAAACGATAACAAATCTAGTTCAGAAAGCATTGCGTGGTCCTCGTCTCCAAGTCCTCATCTGAAGAAAGTCTTTGGTCAATAGGTCTTTCCAGAATTCAATACTGAAACAAAAGATATGCCCACAATGCAGGTGGTCACCTTGGCACACAACTTAGCTTCACCAAAAAGAAGTTTTGAGAGCAAACCCTCACCTTTTTATTAAGAGATCATGTTTCTTCAGATGTTAGTTCTGAAAACGTTGTGAAGACAGCCCCCCTGTCCGGTGAAGGAGGGACGCTATTCTATTAAACGTGAACATGCTTGAGTTATCTGCTGCGCCCGGCACCTCCCAGAAACTTTGGGGTATAAAAGCCAGGACCTAGAGTTGGTTTAGGCAGTAGGGAGTTTCTGCTGGGGTCTGGATTGGAGTCACAGAAGACCGGACCCTACCGTGTATGATTGGAGTCTAAAGGAAAAAAAAGAACTTCCCTCACCTCAAAGAGTCTACATGTCTAATATTTAGACATGTTCAGCTTTGTGGATATTCGGTTGGCGCTGTTGCTAAGCGCAACGGTGCTTTTGGCAAGAGGACAAGGCGAGGATGATCGTAAGTATAACTTTTCTACAGCTTTTCAAGCTTTGCTGGAGGTTAGTGGGTGCAAAAATGAAGCAGTGAGTCTATTTTGTGATGCTGTCGAAGGAAAAAGCAAGAGAAATTATTCTCTCAGGACAAAAAAAAAAAAAAGTCATGCAGGCGTTTTCCTATAACCTTTAGCATAGACTATGCTTTCTTCTGGAATGGGAGAAGAACATTTGCTTAGTCTGGATATGCATTAGACCCACTGGGCCTTTTCACGCTCTGCATGCGTGAGCCTTTGGAGACAAGTTGGCACAGGTTTTGGAGATTCTCCTCCACGCGCAATGTGTTGCCCTCAACAGCTGCTATATGAGAAAAGTAGACAGGGAGGAGAAGATCACATATTCCATAATGTGCTCAATACTTGAAAATGAACTGATAAAAATGTGGAACCTAAAACTTTGAGAGAAATACAAGTTCAGATTAAATTCATTGCCTAGTGATAAAATTGGCCAGTTGGGGGGAAAACCAAGCAACTTGGTAACAATATAAATGTTCAATTCCAGCAAAATAATCTGGATATGGGCGACATCCATTTAAAAAAGTTTTCCCCCAAACAAAAAGAGATGATCTCACTCTTGGGTAAGCATCTCTCCAAACTGGAAAGTAAAGTCTGCTACGTACATTAAAACAAAAACACTTGATTTTTTGTACAATAATAAAGAAAGAAGAATAGTTTAAATGTTTTTTTCTTTATTTTTTTTTTACTTTTAATTAATATTCCAGACCCATAATTTTATATCTGAAGGGCTTACGTTTTTCAGACGGTATCCCAGCGCCACTTGGTGGTTAAATGTGCAATGACATCATATTTTGACAATCCCCCACCCCATCCCTTTTACTTTCCCCCCTCTGTTATGGTGATTGAAAACACATGCGGACCCAGCATACTTTCCACTGAAGGAAAACGTTAGCCTTTGCCAAGCCGACAGTTTTCAATTACTTCATGATGGACGGTGAGCTTCAGCAGACGTGGAAATTTTCCCTCAAGCTTTTCCCACTGAATAATGGAACCTGGACCTAACGGCACTACGCCACCTAGGGGTCATTTTCAAACCAAACATTTTCAAGCAAAAGTAAAGGTGTGCGTTAACATCCGCTATTCTGTTACCATGCACGTCTACGGGAAATGTTTCCAAAGCAAAATGCTGAAGAGATGGCCTACTTTCAGTTGATATAATACCAAATCCTTCACATTTCCCCTAAGATCTAAGTTTAGAAATCTGGAGGTTATGACTTAAAGTACATTATCAGCATTTCCCACCTTCCGTCACTGATTTAGGCTCACGTGGATGACAGTAAACAAGAAACACGCCAACCTGAATATTTAATATAAATCCTATGACATAGTCAACTAGCAAACGTTTACATTTCTACTTTTACACTCATGCAACTCTTTTACTCGTTATAGGCACAAGTGGCAGCTGCACATTGGACGGCCAGGTCTACAATGACAGGGACGTCTGGAAACCAGAGCCATGCCAAATCTGCGTGTGCGACAGCGGCACCGTTATGTGCGACGAGGTGATCTGCGAGGACACAACCGACTGCCCCAACCCAGTGATTCCCCACGACGAGTGCTGCCCCGTCTGCCCAGACGACGGTACGACGCCTTGATTCTCACGCATCGGGGGGGTTTCCCCCTTACCTTGGGCAAACAGAACAACCCCACCACATCCCCCATTAAAAATGTCTGGGAAAATTCTTATGGATCCACAACATTCACTCCCTTGGATTTTTAAATATGACCTTCAAGCTTCAAGCCTTATGGTTATTCACTGGATTAATTTGTCGCTTGGTTCTTGGTCTAGTAGGCCTAAATCGAGGCTCAAAGCCTCAAATCTAATTGGGGAAAACCAGAGACTCATTTGTTTGGCTGATTGTTGATTAGAATTGATAAGAGACATCTAATTGATTTCTGTTTTTATATGATTTTAATTTTTCTTTTCTTTTCCCCCCCTCAATTGTATAGATTTCCAGGAACCCAGTGTTGAGGTAAATGTTGCTTTACTTTTATCAGTTTATATTGCCTCAAATAAGTTGTCAGTTCATTGCTTCATAGAAGAATCTTGGGAAATGTCCAGTAAATTGCAATAAGCACAGCATGCTCAAGGCATCTTTTGAACTCATTTGAAACTAGTTAATTAAAAGTTGTTATGTTTATTTATCTGGGAAAACAAATCCTTACAAAATCCTTTGTGTTCATCACTCTCTCTTAGGGACCTAGAGGTTCTCCCGGTGAGAAGGGTGACAGGGTAGGTTTATATTTCTCTCTTTTTATGCATCCATTTGTTGCCTCATCAAGGGTTTTGTTTACTTGATGAACATCTTTTAAGTTCTTGAAGACCAAAAAAACATGTCATTCTAAATCAGCTGTCACTGCACAAAAAGATTTTATCCCTAACATCTATATAAATATTTTATATTATGCTTAAAATATATATTATGCTTAAAAATTATATTATATTATATTGTATGTATATGTATGTTATATAACTATATGCTAAATGTTACATTTCTCGTAGTTATAAATTCTATTTTGTAGCTTATCAGACTGACATTGGATTTTATCTAAAACAAATTTAAATCTGATTTATTTGAGATTTTGATTTGAGTTGTTCAAGTGTTTGTTAGCAAGGTTATGCATGGTTTGTTATGCATGATATATATATATATATATACATTTTTTAACTATATATATATATATATATATATATATATATATATATAAGTACTCATACATAAGTACCAGCAGCACTAATGATATGCTTTACAGAATTACGCTAACACATGCAGATGGTTTAGTTTGTCTTATTATATGGTATTTGTGGTGTTTTAGCTGCTCTTGTGATGAGGCACAGAAAGATGATTTGGTCTATATATATATTTAATGTAAAAAGACAACTGAATTATATATCAGCCCACCACTTTCCACTAATTATACCTCTACCAAGTAAAAAGGACTGATCTATAGATGTGGTGCATCATTTTGAATTGTAAGGGCTTTAATGTGAGCTGGACTCAGTCTACAAACCTTTCTGAACCATAGTGTAGCACCTGCCTCATCCCCTTAAATCCTAATTTTTCCTTCTCTTGATCTTTAACAGGGTCCTCCCGGGCCTGCTGGCAATGATGGAATCCCTGGACAGCCTGGCCTTCCTGGGCCCCCAGGCCCCCCTGGACCTCCTGGCCTTGGTGGAGTAAGTATCTTATCCTAAAGTGGGAAAATACTAAATTTCTCCAACCGGTAAAAGGTGTGACTTAAATGTACCTTCAGGCAGGTACAAAACTTCCAGAGTTTGTCTAGGCCAGAATCTGAAATCAGATCACATTTAAAATACCTTTAGGTCACAGGGCTGACAAGTTTCAGCACCATTAAAGTGGACAGCACCCTTGGGGCAGTAGCTACAGTTGCACACGGGCATTCAAAGCTTTGGATTAAGTTTAAGATAAGCCCCTGAACATGAGCTTGCTAGATACATTCAGCTACGTTTTATCCTGTCCTGTGCTGAGATGAGCACAGATCCCTTTTAAGGGTCTCTGATCTCATCCTTTGTAAGAACTAAATGGACCAAATTACTGACAAGGTCTTTGCTTTTTCTCCTTGTCCCTCCACAGAACTTTTCTCCTCAGATGTCTGGTGGCTTTGATGAGAAATCCGGAGGAGGAATGGCCGTCCCAGGCCCCATGGTAAAAATGCACACGTTAACCGACACATATTCCTAAACATGCATGCATCCTACAAACCCCTGAGTGATGCAAATACCACTTCAATAAATGTACAATATGCATGTCCACTTATTTCTCTCTCTATATAATCACCATTCATCTTTTTATTAACAGACAGCATCAAATCAGCTGCTGCATTACAAACACATGCTTAGTATATTCTTGATCTAAACATAACTCACCGTAGGCCAAGACAAGGCATGTGGAGCATGTAGCTTCAAACAAAATATCCCTTGAACAATATGTTCACCAATTGTTACTTTTTCAGGTTTACTGACTGTATCTCCTTTTTCTCTTTTTTGCAGGGACCTATGGGCCCTCGTGGACCCCCTGGGCCTCCTGGAGCTTCTGTGAGTACAATTCTTAAAAGTCTTGTCATCCTGACATATAATATTTTGTGAAATTAGTTTGGTTACTGCAATTTCATACCTGGGAAAATCAGAATACATTTAATTTTAATTAGATCCACCCAGGAAGTCTAAATGAGCTACAACCTTTTTCCTCAATGCTTATTTTAGCATGTAATCTCGCTCCTATCATGTAACAGTGTTCCTCAGGCTTGTGCTTTTTGTAATTTGTGCCCTTTGTCCTTCTCTACAGGGACCCCAAGGATTTACTGGTCCCCCTGGTGAGCCTGGCGAGGCTGGTTCTCCTGTGAGTATCTAAACAAATAATTTGTACATCTATCCAGTCAAACACTAAGTAAATATCTGAGGTCAATCACTTTACCCATTCACATTCACCCACATTAATAGTACTCTCACCTACTTCGATATGTGCCTCCAGTTGGTCAAAATGGTACAGTGTTTATGAATCTTGACCTCAGGCACCTAGATTGCTTTTCTACTGAGTGGATGCATGACATCCAGCCTTTTTATTTGTATGACAGAGGTCTCTAACTGGCCAGCAAAAAGTCATTTTAGTCAATATTTCACTTTTTTCATCTGGATAATTCACTCTGCCAAAGTGTGACTCACTCATGCCGCCACAATGTGAAACAAAAAAATACACTCACATGGACACAAATGTTTTTCCTAACTTAGATTTTTTTTCTGCTGCTTTCCTGCTTTAGGGTCCAATGGGTCCCCGTGGTGCTGCTGGTCCCCCTGGAAAGAACGGAGAGGATGTAAGTAATCCACATCATTTTTAGATTTTGGTTTAAGATGATGTAAGAAGAACCTTTTTTTTTTTTTACTTCATTAGTTAATGCAGTGCAGTTCTGTTATAGTACAGCATATTGTTCATCTAAGAATTCGGGGAGCCGAGCATTACATTTATCAACGTCATAGAGAAACAGATAAAGAAACATCAGGAAACAGTGACAGTGAAATAGCAAACATTTATCCTAATTCATTCTAGGGTTTAACCAGTGATTCAGCTTCTTTCTCCTTTTCTCATCTGTTTTTCTCTGACTATGTAGGGTGAGTCTGGCAAACCCGGTCGCCCTGGTGAGCGCGGACCCCCTGGCGCACAGGTCAGTGTTGCTATTCACAGGATTTCCGAATGAAAACACTTTTGTTATAATTGCATTCTTTTAGTTATTAGCATTATGGTGTTTGACCCACAAAAGGAGAAAAGGGTGTAAAATGCCTTTCTCTTTCTCCCTAGGGTGCTCGTGGATTCCCCGGAACCCCTGGACTTCCAGGCATCAAGGGACACAGAGTGAGTGCTCTAGCTCTAGGAAGTGGTTCCTCTCGTTTGATGACTATCAACCTGTGTCTACATGAATTAAATCTTTACGTGCATCCTCTGTACCTCAGGGATTCAGCGGTCTAGATGGAGCTAAGGGAGATACTGGCCCTGCTGGACCTAAGGTGACATCAGAATTTAAAATCAGTCTTACACTTCAACCTAACTTTCACAGTAAGCAGACCACTTAACAGCCTGCTTTGCTCATTAGGGTGAGGCTGGTTCCCCTGGTGAGAACGGGACTCCTGGTGCTATGGTAAGGATCATCGATTCACAATCGATTTGCATATTTAAGCATGACTTTCATGCTATTTTGCAAATTTATTTCTCTCAGATTCAACATCCACATTTGCAGTCCTTTCTAATGTAGCTCTGTTTTCCAGGGTCCTCGTGGTCTGCCTGGCGAGAGAGGCCGTGCTGGTCCTCCTGGCTCTGCTGTAAGTAACCCTTATAACCTTATAACCCTGAAGTGATCTGTACTTTGTTATTGTGATGTAACCAACAAGCATTTCACAGCTTAACCACATTTTCAAAGGATCATTTTATATGTGTTTAGATAATCCTTCAAACATAAAACAGGGTTTTTATAAATCCTTTATCTAAATCATGTCCTCTCCAGTGCACAGATTACACTTTGAATATATAAATAATGAATGAATTCTCAATTTTCTACATTTTTCAGGGTGCTCGTGGTAATGATGGTGCTGCTGGAGCTGCTGGTCCTCCTGTAAGTAGCCTTTTTTATCTTATTTTTTTATAAATAAAATAGACCAGATTATTTTTGTAAAGACACCAGATCTGAATTAATCAGGAAAATGATGATCAAAAAATCACTCGATATAATTTATTTTCTTTTTCTATTTTTAGGGCCCAACTGGCCCTGCTGGTCCCCCAGGATTCCCTGGTGGCCCTGGAGCTAAGGTAAAAAAAAGTCTCATTTGTTCATATGATTACACAAATTCAAACTCCATATCAAACCAAACAAATAGCTAGAGTTCCACAAGGTGGGCCAATAGAGCCAGATGTCGGTGTTCTCGATAACTCTGTCGATCATCTCGATTATGTAGGCCAACAATGAATGAAGAATTGATCTTTGGAAATGTGTTAGTAGGTCAAAGCTTATTTATTTGAACTTATTATTTGTTTGGAGTCATCCACAATAGATAAATGAATAGAAAGTCATCTATCTGAAACTTGAGATGACATACAAACTTATTTTCTAGCGTCATAGAGATATTGATCATCTTACGTTTTTTTTATGGACTATAAACACAATTCTTCATTTACACTGAGAATTGAGATCCCCCGTGTAGCTCTGCATAAGTGTAATGTTGACCCATCTCACTCTTGCTCTTTGCTTTCTCCAGGGAGAGGTTGGTGCTCAGGGATCTCGTGGTGCAGAGGGACCCCAGGGAGCCCGTGGTGAGGCTGGTAACCCTGGCCCTGCTGGTCCTGCTGGACCCGCTGTGAGTAAATCTTTTCAATCACCAAATATAATTTTTGTTTTTTGTTTTTTTAAATTTCAATTATTTGTGCAGTTCAGTCCTGACCACCTTGTCCATTTTGCTTTCCTTCTACTGTAGGGTAACAATGGAGCTGATGGTGCCGCTGGTCCCAAGGGTGCTACTGTAAGTATCAGTTTAATCAAATGCTCTTGTTGATAAAAGTTCTTCTTTAGGCCAACATATTTCCTCTTCCTGGATTAGAATTTAGGTGTTAGTAAATTAACGGCATATCTTTGTTACTCTCTGCTGCCACCTGCAGGGCACTCCTGGTATTGCTGGTGCTCCTGGTTTCCCTGGACCTCGCGGTCCTCCTGGACCTGCTGGAGCTTCTGGTTCCCCTGGCCCTAAGGGTAACACCGTAAGTGTCCATTTCTTCTCAGATCATCAGCCACATTTTTTCAAACAAAATGTGAATTATTTCACACAATTACTTTTTACATTTTACAGGGTGAGGCCGGTGCCCCTGGTTCCAAAGGAGAGGCTGGTGCTAAGGGAGAGGCTGTAAGTATAAACTTCATTTATTTGATCTAGAAAACATTGTCACACTCTTCATTGTTTCTAAAACTCCATTTTATATCAATCTTATCATGCTAATTTAGTTGAAACATTCCACAGCTTTGTAAAAACAGTGCCTTAGGACTAAAAAACAACTATTTTACAATAATTGATTTATAATCTGACTGTTTCATTTCTAACCATCTTCCTTTTTCTTGTGTGCTTACCCAGGGTGCCCAAGGAGTTCAGGGTCCCCCTGGCCCACCTGGTGAGGAAGGCAAGAGAGGAGCCCGTGGTGAGCCCGGTGCTATTGGTGGTCGTGGACCCACTGGTGAACGTGTATGTACCCACACTTAAACCTCTCCAGATAATCGAAGTGATCAGTAAGAACCTTAAAAGCGGCCTAGACCTTAACAATAACACACCTCTTTGTGCAGGGTGCTCCTGGTGCTCGTGGTTTCCCTGGTGCTGATGGATCTGGAGGTCCTAAGGTGGGTCTACAAAAGATACAAAATGTTTCATAATATTTAACATCCCTTTTAGTTAGAAACTAAACAGAAAATAGGCAGAAAATCTGTTAAGGATATTATCATATTTATATATCAAATTTCATCAGTGGTAAATGGTGCAACTCTTTCTGATCTCTGTGACAGGGTGCCCCTGGTGAGCGTGGAGGCCCTGGAGTTGTTGGACCTAAGGGTGCCACTGGTGAGCCTGGCCGCAATGGTGAACCTGGTATGCCAGGATCCAAGGTGAGAAAATTGGCATCCACAGGAATGATATATGTATTATTGGTGGGACTGATTGTGTATTAGTATGTCAGTGTTTGACCCCCTCTCTCTTCGTGCCAATTACAGGGTATGACTGGTAGCCCTGGCAGCCCTGGACCTGATGGAAAGACCGGACCAGCTGTGAGTACCCACACAATTCTCCATAATGTCACAACAAATCCACTACACTATATCAGATAACCCAAATGCATGCTAAAGTGGTCTAGTATACTACTGGTTGGATCCAGTGTTTGATATCCAACAATATCAAGCCTAAAACTGCTTTTGACACCTTAGATTGTTTATTCCAGAACATTTCAAGAAAAATAGGTTTAAAAAAATAGACTTAAATCAGTCAAACCATTGGCCTGGTTTCACAGACAGGGCTTAGATTAAGCCAGTATTAGACTGTAGTTCAATTAGGATATTAAAGTAGCTTTTATAAACGTGCTTTAGAAAAAACATTACTGGTGTGAATCTTGAGACATTTAATTTGAATGAATTTTGTGAATTTTTTGAGACATCATGATATTTTAAGATACGTCAGTGCCAGTTGCTTTAAAACTCAACTCAAAGTTGGGACTGTCTGGGACTAGACATAAGCCTTATAAGTAATTAACTAATGTTAACTAATGAAACCTTATTGAAAGGTGTTGCCATTCATTCATACATACCATCTCATACCCAGATATCTGTAGAAAAGGATCAAAGCTCACATGTCTTTTTGTTTTATATTTAATAGGGTAATGCCGGACAAGATGGCCGCCCTGGACCACCTGGCCCCATTGGAGCCAGAGGACAGCCTGGTGTCATGGGATTCCCTGGACCTAAGGGTGCTGCTGTGAGTGCACTAAACTCTCTTGACTCTTTCAGTTTGAAACAAACTACACTATAAAATGTGAGTATTCTCACTGCATAGCCAAAATGCAGACAGTCACACCTTGATAGCTTATATTTTATGTCTAAGAAACCTTTGAGTTCTGGTTCAGTGTGCGATTGTTACAAAAAGCTTTTTAAGAGTGATGTTTATTTTTGCCCCTGTGCAGGGTGAGGGTGGCAAACCTGGTGAGAGAGGTGTGATGGGTGCTGTTGGTGCCACCGTAAGTTAGCTTTTGTTCTACACACCGTAACTGTTTACAGTTATCTTTGACCCTTTTTGGTTCATAGCGTCTTAGTCTGGGCCTTATTCTATTGTGTTTTATGTTTAACTATAGGGCGCTCCCGGTAAGGACGGTGATGTTGGTGCCCCTGGTGCTCCTGGACCTGCTGTGAGTAGCACTATCCCATAATACATTTGTCATTTAACATTATTTCAGCCTCTTTTAAAACAGTGGTCCTGCTAATACATTATACAAACTGTCTCAAATATTCATATAATGGCTATAAATATAACATTAAAATATATAGCTTCAACTTATATTGTTCTTACACCTACTACTTTACAATAATACTTACAATAACAATGAGGTATAACTACTTTAATGAACCACTGTGTCTCTTGATATTGTTTTCATGAATAGGGGCCTACTGGAGAGAGAGGAGAACAGGGACCTGGTGGTCCTCCTGGATTCCAGGTGAGTGTGCCAACTCATCTTACCCATCCCATCCACTCAATACACAATATTTTGTTATAGACATTGCCATCAATATGCTGATCTATTTTTTGTGCATCTAAATGACAGGGTCTGCCAGGACCTATGGGTGCTACTGGTGAGCCTGGCAAGTCTGGTGAGCAGGTAAGTTATGGAGCTACTGTTTATTATATACAATAAACCAGAAGATGTGATCTAAAGGTTTTAAAATGATTAGAGGGGATTAATGAAAGTTCAGAATTGCTTGCTAGGGTACTATGCATAAACATGCACTTTCTTTGAGCAACAGCAATTAAGTCTCTTGGAAACCCTCATCAGAAATGAAAGGCCATGCGACACAATATTGATTTGCCTTCTTTGGCCTATTACAGGGTGCTCCTGGAGAGGCTGGAGCCCCTGGACCTTCTGGATCCAGAGTGAGTATCTACAGCATGATCAACAAATGGCACATTAGCCCATAATTCTAATTCTAGTTCTAGATTTGTGAGATGGACAAGAACTGATGGTATCTCTATTTACTTTTTCCCCAGGGTGACAGAGGATTCCCTGGTGAGCGTGGTGCCCCTGGCCCTGCTGGTCCTGCTGGTGCTCGTGGTTCTCCTGGTTCAGCTGGTAACGATGGTGCCAAGGTGAGTCTCACCTGTCCTGACACACTTTGTTGAAGTGATACCACACATTTACTGTGAATGGCTAGGCGAAATCCAGAGGATGTACCAAAATACGAGTCAAAGCCCTGAAGAGTATGATTTCAAATTGCCATATGTATCAACGTTAAGATGAATTTTTTCTTGCTTTCTTAGGGTGATGCTGGTGCCGCAGGAGCTCCTGGCGCTCAGGGTCCTCCCGGACTTCAAGGAATGCCTGGCGAGCGTGGTTCTGCTGGTCTGCCAGGTCTTAAGGGTGACAGAGTGAGTACTAATGATGCACAACTTTCAACTTCTGTCAGAGCTGTTCCTGACAAGAAACTCAATACTAATTCACAGCAATTCAAGTGAGCAAATGAATCGAATGGCACAGATTCTCAAAACTGATAACAAACTCTTATCCCAGGGTGACCAAGGTGCCAAGGGTACTGATGGTGCCGCTGGTAAAGATGGCATTCGTGGTATGACCGGACCAATCGGACCTCCTGGACCTGCCGGAGCTCCTGGTGACAAAGTGAGTGTTTTTTGTGCTAGATTCCATATATCCATAATCACTGATGATAACTCTTACAAAGTTGAAGGGCATGTTCAACCATGGTTCTGTCATTTGTATTTTAACATAGGGAGAGACTGGTGCACCTGGACTTGTTGGACCCAGTGGTGCCCGTGGACCACCTGTAAGCACAATCCTTGATGCTCAGATATACTACACAACATTGATCATTTGCAGAAACATTGAAGTTCTTTTACTAAAATGATCTGATGACATCACCTGTTTTACAATTACAAATAGGGTGAGCGTGGAGAGACTGGTGCTTCAGGACCCGCTGGATTTGCTGGACCTCCTGTGAGTAACAAACTCTAGTATCTATATAAACTTATAAAGTGTTTTAACAATTACAGGCCAGTTCTAAGTTCAAACGTCTAATTTCTCTCCAACAGGGTGCCGATGGTCTGCCTGGTGCTAAGGGAGAGGCTGGAGACAATGGTGCTAAGGGTGATTCTGGTCCTCCAGGACCTGCTGGAGCAACTGGCGCCCCCGGACCTCAGGTGTGACCTTCTCAGATCAGCTCTTCATCAAAAACAGATATACGGTCCTTTGGATCTATAAAGTTTGATCCATGTAATAGTCATGGTTGTCTTTACTAATGTTATGTCATCCAAATTTTTAATCAAATTGATTTGTGCCATACAGGGTCCTGTTGGTTCTACTGGTCCCAAGGGTGCCCGTGGTGCTGCTGGTCCTCCTGTGAGTATGACTTTCATATTCCTGGGTGATGTGTCAGTTCTTGGCACAACTAAAAATTAAGTATGTTATGCTTTTAAAGACATTTGGAAATTACATATCACAATTAGACTAATTCATTTTTACTTTTTTGTTAAGGGTGCTACTGGCTTCCCTGGTGCTGCTGGTAGAGTTGGACCTCCCGGCCCTGCTGTAAGAACCTTCATGACAAGATTTTGATAGTAGTAATTTGTACATCAAATAGGTAATTGTGATTCTCTTCCATGATTAACAACGGTTCTCTAATTGCTTTTTGTTTTTCTTAGGGAAACTCTGGACCCCCAGGAGCTCCTGGACCCGCTGGTAAGGAGGGCCAGAAAGGTAACCGTGGTGAGACTGGACCTGCTGGGCGCACTGGTGAGGTTGGTTCTGCTGGACCACCTGGTGCCCCTGGTGAGAAAGGAAATCCCGGAGCTGAGGGTCCCACTGTAAGTCTTTCATGCCGATCGATATCATTATTGCCTTACCTTGTGGCCTTGCTAAATACATGACTGTAAGCAAACTATGAATATAATATCAGTTACAGTGCCTTGCAAAATTATTCAGATGACTTAACCAGTTCTCTTCTCTCAAATCCTCACATTTTTTGGCTGTGTTGTATGTGCACAAGTTAACATATATTTATGTGAGCATTTAAAATGCTATCCTGGTGTCATCTGACCACAAAATGTTTTCCCACATCAAATCTTTTTGAGTAAAGGCCTGTAAACTCTGTACCAAGGAGAATACTTCTTACTGGCCTCTCAGTTTCTTCTCTCACAAGTCATTCCCAGAATGAAAGACAGGATGGTCTGAATTACCTATGGTTTGAAAGAATTAAAATTAAAATAATTCAAAATATTTTTTTTCCTAATTCATGGATTTGTTTCTCTTTATTTGATGCTCGTTAGTCCTCATTTTCACAGTTATCTTACAAATTCACAACTTGAATGGTTATACTTTAACGGAGAGCTTTCTGTCTACCAAATGTGGTAGTTATTTAATCAATTATAGGTATAGTTCAATTGTTAGACAATTATGTGCTTGTTATCACAATTGTTTGGCCTAATACAATCTTTGGTAGAGGGTAATAAGATTCCTCCTCTGTCTTCCTTCTTGATCTCCATGCAAGTATAAATTAGTATATATGTATACATGATTTCTAGCTATAAGAACACAGAACACAGTTAAATAAAGACATGAATAAAATAAATACTGCCTGTGATGAACTTCCTATTTTAAATTACTAATATCCCTTCTTCTTTTCTTGCAGGGCCCTGCTGGTACACCTGGACCTGCTGGTATTGCTGGTCAGCGTGGTATTGTTGGTCTCCCTGGACAAAGAGGCGAGCGTGGTTTCCCTGGTCTTGCCGGCCCATCTGTGAGTATTCTGGTTTCCTTGTTTTACACTCTTTGATGGCTCATCTACTGCCATACAATAATTAACTTGTTTTATTCAGCCAGTATCTACTTTCAAGAGTTTGTCTGGTTGGAAAGTTGGTTTCTTAAGCATCAATCATGGTAAAGCATTCATCATACTTCTCTTCATCATTCCATCTAGGGAGAGCCTGGCAAACAGGGACCTTCTGGTCCCTCTGGTGAACGTGGACCTCCAGGACCCATGGGACCCCCTGGATTGGCTGGACCTTCTGGCGAGCCTGGTCGTGAGGTAAGGATGCATACATATACACCAATACCTGTTGTATTTCATTGACATAACCTGAAACTATAGAGTCCTGCCTTGTTGACACCTATGTGCTTTGCTTTACATTAGGGTACTCCAGGTAATGAGGGTTCTGCTGGACGTGATGGTGCTGCTGGCCCCAAGGTGAGCTTCAGACTTAATGGTTTCCCATATTGCAACACATTCAGTAGTCAAACCTCGTTACCCCACATTAGTTTGTGTGACTGTGGAGATGTCCCTTAAAAAATTCTGTTCTTCTGCTCATGACATAGGGTGACCGAGGTGAGACTGGTCCTGCTGGCACTCCCGGTGCTCCTGGACCTCCTGGTGCTCCTGGACCCATTGGCCCTGCTGGAAAGACTGGTGATCGTGGAGAGTCTGTAAGTGTCCCATCTCCAAAAATGAATTGAACTGGTGATGGTTTAAAAAGTTTGGGAGTAGATTAGTTTTATAGTCTGACAAATTTGACAAATTCATTTTTTCCTTCTTAGGGCCCTGCTGGTCCTGCCGGTGCTGCTGGCCCTGCTGGTCCTCGTGGACCCTCTGTAAGTCCTGAGTCAAAGACTTGAACCACAAAATAATTTCCAAACCAGACTCTGTGTGTAGCTCTGTCTGTGGTGTACACAATACTGTTGTCTGAGGTGTAATGTCTTTATTCAGGGACCTGCTGGAGCTCGTGGAGACAAGGGTGAGGCTGGTGAGGCTGGTGAGAGAGGCATGAAGGGACACAGAGGATTTACTGGAATGCAGGGACCCCCAGGACCACCTGTAAGTGACTCTGTTTAGCTTATGGAACATACAGTTTAAATTTCAAATGTAATATCCACAGCTTGAAAAAATAATAATTTTCATTTCTTTTTTTCTTGTCACTAGGGACCTTCTGGAGAGCCTGGACCTGCTGGAGCTTCTGGACCCGCTGGACCTAGAGTAAGTATTATTATAAAATATATAATCTTGCTGCATATTTGTACTACCATTCTTTCTCTGATGTGATCAAGTAGTTAAATTATATACACAGTGTTTTGGAGTTCATTCTGAGTGGATTTGGATGTTTTCTGTTTTTGTATTAATAGGGCCCTGCTGGATCTTCTGGAGCTGCTGGTAAGGATGGTATGAGCGGACTTCCTGGACCCATTGGACCTCCTGGACCCCGTGGTCGCAATGGAGAAATTGGACCAGCTGTGGGTGATTCTTTCTTTTTCTTCATGACTATGCACCCAGTAAACCAAACATATACTTTAACCCCGCCATATTTGGTTTACTCTCTGATATAGGGATCTCCTGGAGCTCCCGGACCCCCTGGACCTCCTGGACCCTCTGGTGGTGGATTTGACATCGGCTTCATTGCCCAGCCACAGGAGAAGGCCCCTGATCCCTTCCGCCACTTCCGTGCCGACGATGCCAATGTGATGCGCGATCGTGATCTGGAGGTTGACACCACCCTCAAGTCCCTGAGCCAGCAGATTGAAAGCATCATGAGCCCAGATGGCACCAAGAAGAACCCTGCACGCACTTGCCGTGACCTGAAGATGTGCCACCCAGACTGGAAGAGCGGTACGTTTCTCAATTGCCCAATTCTAAATTTCTAAATTCTACAGTCATCATACTACATTGTCATGCTTACTTGAATCCTCTCATTCCTCAAAAACAAAACACAGGAGAGTACTGGATTGACCCTGACCAGGGCTGCAACCAGGATGCCATCAAGGTTTACTGCAACATGGAAACTGGCGAGACCTGTGTCTACCCAACTGAGTTCTCCATTCCCAAGAAGAACTGGTACACAAGCAAGAACATCAAGGAGAAGAAACACGTCTGGTTCGGAGAGGCCATGACCGATGGATTCCAGGTGAGAATGTCAACTAGGCCAAAAAGTATGACCGATTTTTTTTCTTCATGTGTCTGTTTATTATATTTGCTCATTTTCTTGTACTTTCTTGTGCAAACCTACAGTTTGAGTACGGCAGCCAGGGCTCCAAGGCTGAGGATGTCAACATTCAGCTCACCTTCCTGCGCCTCATGTCTACTGAGGCCTCCCAGAATATTACATACCACTGCAAGAACAGCATTGCATACATGGACCAGGCTTCTGGCAACCTGAAGAAGGCTCTTCTTCTGCAGGGCTCCAACGAGATTGAGATCAGAGCAGAGGGCAACAGCCGCTTCACATACAGTGTCATTGAGGATGGTTGCACGGTGAGTTCTAACTTCTAGATCATTTCCTTATGTGACTATCGCAGTCATTCAGCATCTCAATATCACAACAGTACTGTTTACTTGAATATGAGAGCTAATACAAGATACATTATTAAAATGACAATTAATATAAAAGCATTGTTTCAATGTGATTACATTAACATATATTCATTTAGCAGTAGCTTTCATCTGAATGAACTTTACATTAATTTAGCAACATAAATGTTTATTATTATAGCAACATAAAGAATGGTTTGGCAAAGGTTCTAATTCTATCCCTGTTTTGCTTTTTCCATCTCTCCAGTCGCACACCGGTGCATGGGGCAAGACAGTCATTGACTACAAAACAACGAAAACATCCCGTCTGCCTATTATTGACATCGCCCCTATGGACGTTGGTGCACCTAATCAGGAATTTGGCATTGAAGTTGGCCCAGTCTGCTTCTTGTAAAAAAGAAATCTGGACTTGAGATTGTTTGAATGCGTGTGTGTTTTTTTTTTTTCTAGCAATCATCTCTCTAAAATCTTTTCTATGCATTAAAACCAAACCCTAGAATTCAATTTGGCTGTCCAAATGGTCCACTTGCTTAGACCTGTGCTTCAGAAGACAGTGGTTGTGTGTTACCAGGCTTTTTTTGGACCACTATTTTGTCACCAGCCACACTGAGGATACTTTAGAAGATTCATTTGTTTCACTGACAACAAGAAAATAATATATACTTATAAAGAGTAAAATCCCCCTGGAGTTTTGAAGACACATCGCAGTGACTTTTTTTCAACCACTGAGGAAGGACAATGAAAGAGCGAAACCAAATGCTTTGTACCATGTTCAGGTGTTAAATAAATCTGTAAAATGACATTTAAGTGTCTTTGTGTTGTACCCATTAGGACCACCGGGTGCCCAATGCCAACGTTCCTCTCAAGAGTCACACAAAGTACTTCTAGTAGAGACAGGGGTTCAACTTTGTTTTGATGTCTTATGGCTACCTCAAAAAAGAAACCTGCAATTCCCAGTGTTGACCAACACCAGGTCAGGATTTTACTTGGCAGAAGTATGGTTAAAAGATCAGTTGACAGCTGTAAAGGTGCTATTTCCTCATGAGGTCCTGAAAGCTTTAAAAGTGATGTATTGTTAGTCGCTTTTGCTCACAGGGCCTTTGGTGCTAAAGAAACCCCAGTATCTTGCTTCCCAGTTGTAACAGACGCCTCTCTTTCTCAAGTGCAAGCTAAGAGCCAGACAGCAGAGCTTTTGTTAAGAAGCAGTACTGTAGCTGTGATGCAGTCTTTTCAAGTGCAGAATAAGCAGGTGGAGTCTGTTTTTATGTTCCAAACACCTTTTGACACTTTTTGGTTGTTGTCTTTTGGTTTCTTTACAAAATATCCCCCCAAATGTTGTCCAGTTGCTTCCAGCTATATCCCCACTTCCTTCCCACCCTTCTGTAATCAGGATTTGTTTTGTTTTCACCCAGGGTTTTTTAAAGCATAAAACAGGCAATCAAATAGAAAAGTCCTAAAATTATGAGAGAAGCACACCATAGGGGGGTTAAAACAAGAAGATCTGTACCTATTTTGTATATGTATAATAATTTGAGATGTTTTTAATTATTTTGAATGCTGAAATAAAGCATGTTAAGTGGTCGACCTTATGTTTGTCAGAAGTGATCTTGACTCGTCCCTGACTGCCCAATGGACTTGAATGAAGCACAGCTTGCACCTGTTACAGTTGTTTTTACTAAAAGGAAAGATTAAAGAAAATATCAGAAATGTCTGCTACTTTTTTTGGGTGCTTTTTTCATGTTGTTGTTTTTGCTAAAGTAGTTTATTATACTACTGAGCAATCCATAACCAACAGGACATAAACTTAAGCAAAATAACTTAAAGTCAGCAGAAAGAAATACTGCATGTTCTGGTGCTTGCGTGTACTAACCTTGTGCTGCCTTGAGTCGCTTATGTTGACAAAATGCATCGTGAAATCATTGCACTCCAAGATGATCTGGATAATATTCCACCGATAATCCAAATGATCCACTGGTGAAAATTCAGATCAAGACTGGTTGTTGGTTGATGCTCCAAACTGCACATCTGTTGAAATCATCGGTCATCTGAGCTGTTGAGGATAATATAATCCGCAGAGAATTCCTTTGACTTGAAAGCTGAGAGAGATGTTGCTCTAAACATATTTAATGTTTTTAAAGATTTAAATACCAAGTATTTAAAAGTGGAGCTTTTTGTGGAGCTCAAACTGAGGAGAACCAATCTTTTGCTGCAGTGTGAAGTGAAATGCTAAAGGTGGTAGGTGGTGAAGGTGGTAGTCCTGTAGGACACAACAGGGCCATTGTATCGTAAGGTATGCGGAGGCTTCCGTAGTGGGGGGCTTGAATATCTAAACTGCTAACTGGATCCATGCACTCACTTTCACTTTTAAACACTGAAATTCTTTGTGGAAAGGGGAAAACTTTGCAACCCTAACTAAAGTTAAATAGTAGGCTTTATTTAAAGAGTAGCTAGCTAAAGATTATGATACAAATGTGTTGAATTCAGTGGCATATTATTTGAACGATTGGGAGTGACTGTTGCATACATCTAAATTATTGATTAGTTCATACATCGAACAAAGTTTTAGTTCTAAATTCAGTTTTTAATCCAAAAATCATATTCAATTCCAAAAATATTAGCATATGGTGCACATACAATACACCTTACATAGTAAAAATATTTGTAAAAAGCACACAAGTTAGTTGAGATGAGTAAGAAATGCATAAAGTTCGTTGAAATGGGAAAACCGGGCTTCATTCTTCACAAGCTACAGTGTTCTTTGTGCTCACAGGGCAAATAGAGTATGTTAGCTAGTGATATTAAATTATTAATACAATGAGGACTAATTCAAGGCATTAGTTTATAGATCTGGGGGCCAGCTGCATAAACATATCCACTATGTTAAGACTGTGTGTTTTAAGAATTAGTCTGACCAACTAGCAGTTAACCAAAGGATAATCAGTCTTTTCAGATCCAAATAAGACCAATCTACCCTTTTCTGTAACTGACCAGTCTTGAAAAGAAAACTGAACACAGGAAGACTGTACTCGTACTGGCTACCTGCGCCCTCTACTGGATCAAGTAGCTACAGTCGATAATACAACAAAGTATTTGAATTACAATGAAAAAGGTATTTGAACAGACAAAATATGTATGTAAGTTAATATGTAGGATATGACATAAGCAGAACTCTTCCTAATTTCACTATGGTAACAGAAAAAAATACTGCATCCTTTCAGGTAGCCTATACCCTCCCAATAAATGGTCCAGCTAAAAGTATTTTATATATAAAAACCCTATTTAAATCTATAAAAAACAGATCCTCCATAAGACTTGAGAGCTTTGGTGATAACTAAGCAAATATTTAATTACATCAGTAGTAATTTCTCGCTAGAAACGTACAAACTGACCACAAAACGCAATTTTCAGTCAGACGCCATCCTTATTTATTTTTTAGCTCAATGTCACAGAATGGAACGCACAGGATTGTGGATATCAAAGGCAGCGAAAGATACATCTATGCTGCCTTCAAAAATTGATCAGATGAAGGTAGGACTATATGAGACAGGAAGTGAAGCTTACTTTGGATTCGGACGTGTCTTGATACCTTCCAACCTTGGGATGCGTCCTCCGAAGGCAGAACTTGTAAGTGTTCAGACACAGCCAAGCCATGGAAATGTGATATCCTCTTGAGAGGAGTTTTTTTAATTTAGTATTTTTTCATGTCATCACATTGTTTAGACAGAGCATAAGAATAACGAATGGTAAAAAATACAAATAAAAATAAAAACATTTTTGAAAAATTATATTTTATTCATGTTATAGGCCTACTATATACCAGGACTCAGTTGGTAAAAATAAAAATAAAAAATACATGAAATTACATGTAGGCCTATAGGCAAATACAATAAGATTTTTTTTTTTCATTCACCAATAAATTTTTGAGTTTCAACCTAAATTTATATAAAGATGATTCTCACCTGCTATATTATGAAAGATATAACGTTATGAATTGATACACCATTTTACTTTATGCAATACACGTGGGTAAAATGGCCATAAATTAACATTCACATTCAATACAAATACACTGTATATAATTCGCATATTAATGTGTTCTTGAAGCAACATGTAATGAAAAAAGAAGTGTAATAATGGGAGTAATAATTGGCAACATTTTAATAATAATATCTAATATTTCATAAGAATATTGATGTATAATTTCTTTCCCTATTCACTTGTTGTGTCTCCCAAAATGCTGGTGTTCACTACAATCAATGCCCTGTTCTGTAACAGAAAGTCATATTCTGATTTGAAACCCCATTAATGTTTTCCTGAGATGTTGGTTTATGAAAAGTAGTGCAATATATTATCATATTTCCATAAGAGTGCTACATTTATATTTTTTATATTTTTTTCTGGAAAATTAAACACAATCTACACAATTCATAACAATGTAGGCTAACTGCAAAACTGGAAAAGGTTAAAAAAAAAAGTACTATTATTTTGGCCAAATATAAAGCATGCTACCTTTTTCGTCATCAACTCCTGGGCTATTTACTCACCTATACAGGATAATAATGAACTGAGCAATGATGCATGTTTAGCAGTTCAGTACTCAGAGGTGGCACCCTGTGATCTGTTTGAGTCTGATCAATGTCAAACAAACAATAGCTAGTGTGATCCGATTTCAATGAACACACTCATGCATAAAAGCCCAGTGCAGGGAGGGGGAGTCTGTGTGTGTGTGTGTTATGTGAGTAGTGAGATTAGTATCAGAGGAAATATGGGTCACCATGGCAGGCAATATGCAGTGGAGGTGTTGCTGGGGCAAACCACACATGTGTTAGCAAAGAGACTGGAACTTTCCCTGAGGAAGTCTCGATCATCTGCTCCTCCTGCTGCTCTGCTGTCACCAGGAACGTAATGAGAGAGTCACACTTCAGTATAACTTTGAATTATCCGTTTTCATAAATAGATATTCAGGTTTTCTAATTGCAAAAACTGTAAAGCATGAAAACAGCTTGTGGTATTTTTGTGCAACCATTTCAGTTACACAGTTCAGGTTTTTTTTTTTTTTTTTTTTTGATGAGTTTGTTATCTACAAAAAACTGATAATGTGGGTCATCGTTAATCCAAAATATTATCATATTGTAGTCAAATATGGGTGTTTGTTGGCCACAGCTCATATCTCCCGTACATGATTCCTAGCCTACAAACAAGATTGTCACAGATGATCTGTCTATCTTTTGTGCCTGCAGTGTGCAACATCCTGGGCTGAGTAAAAATCTTCTTTATCCCTTAATTCAAATTTCTTTGCAGCAGCATGTCAAATTTCAATGCAAATGGAGCTGAAAAGGCTGTCCCACTTCATCTTCAGTCCATATTCAGAGCCCACAGACACGGTTTCCACAATCACAGAGTGAAAGTGTAACAAAGACTCCCCAGGGTGTGGGATTCCATACCGCTGTCCTGGCTACAGTCTGGACAATGGTTTGGGATATTCTGAACTTCTAAAACTCCCCACACGATGGCGCTCTCTACACACCAGCATTTGCCTATTTACGATCAGAAAGAGGACCAAATGTTGATGAAGTGTGTCTTTCTTACAGGCATTTGCAGTAGTTTGATTCAAAGGATGCAGTACAAATCTATCTATCTATCTATCTATCTATCTATCTATCTATCTATCTATCTATCTATCTATCTATCTATCTCTGTCTGTCTGTATATCGTCAGAATGTAGCACATATTGGCAGGATTTCTATTACATTGAAAGCATTTATAGTCCTGAAATAGAACATAAATAGGTCGAATTAAAGAATGATAAGAAATGGAAAATAAAATAATGGAAGGGAACAAGGAAAAAAAATAAAATAAAATACAATAGGGCGAATTCACATTTATATGGAATATACACATTGAAAGAAGTAGCCTATCTATTTATAGTCAGAAAAATAAGGAATAAAATATTTAAATAAAGAAATACAGGAAAAGACCGAAAAAAGAGTTGATTAAAATGGGATACAGCTAATATGCTACCTACACATGGTTGCCTATGCTTTATATTGCTTCTTTTCTTCTATTTGCATACTGACTGTACTACTACTTTGTATGCCGCTGCTGTGTATTATTGTGCAAGTTACCGGTGTATATGTATCATATTGTATTATGCTTAAAAGGTTAAAATAACCTGCGATGCTGCTGTGTAGCCTACTTGCTGTGAGTTGGAGAGAAGGGCACAAGCGGGAAGAGAGAGAGAGAGAGAGAGAGAGAGAGAGAGAGAGAGAGAGAGAGAGAGAGAGAGAGAGAGAGAGAGAGAGGAGGGGGGCATGCGCGTCACACGCTCGTGGGGGGAAATCAAGAGGGCGAAAACGGCTCGTGGACACAATGGATTTGCGAACCAATGGACTTTGCGTTGATTAAAGGACGGAGTCTTGATGAACACGAGAAACAAGGTACGTTCAGTTTTTTGAGGAGAGCGCGGCACGTTGTATGTTGCTCTTTTCCTCGTTTTCTTTGATTCTAACGGTAGAACCGTTATTTGGACGGTAGAGGATGCAGGAAGTCGAGGCATCATTGCAGAGAGAGAGAGAGAGAGAGAGCGGCCCGCTCCGCAGGGTCCTAATGTGATGTTTTGACAGGCTGCAGTCTCAATCTCTTGACACTCCTTCAACACAATCAGCGGCGCAGAAAATATATATTCTACAGTTTACCATTTTAATCAACGATTTGGTTTGTCCTGCACACTAGGAACCTCTCGATCTAAGCGAAATTAAAACGACAGCCGATGTTCCGGCGCCTGAAGGCTGGTGGTTTCATGCTGCCAAGATAAGTAATCTACTGGCATCAGCAGCAGCATGGGATCACAACAAAGCCTGCCTGTCCATGCCAGTATGCATGGTATTTCCCAAGGATTTGTGCACCGTTAAATATATATCAAATGACTTGAAATTGTGTCATGTTCTTGTGTCTCTGTTTACGGTTTCGTTCATGATCTGACTTCCTTTATCTGACAGAAAGGTCAATTTGACATCTACAGAGATCCAACTGCGTTTTGTAACATGGTAGCTGACGTCTAGTTGGTCATTTTCTTGTTTAAGCTGAAATTTCTCTCTAAAAACCAGCTTGGCCACTTTAAGATGGTTTGTTGCTGGTTTAAGATGGTCTGTCATCTAATCACCATCTTAGGCCGTCTATAAACGAGCTAAGTTACCATGTTCCAAAGCACGTCTGCCAGTCTTATTTAAGTACTGTTGTGTGCCAAAATGAATATTTTATGTTTATGAAAAGCTTTGAAAACATTGTTATGTGAAATGTGGGCAATACTTGAAAGTGCTTCTCAAAGAAATTAGAGTACGGAAGTGTTTCGCATCAGTGCGTAAACCGTTTCCTTTACAGTCTTTAATATTCTTCAAATTTGTATGTATTGAGCCTGTATTTATTTATTTCTTTTTTAAATGTTCTAAGTTAAAATGTAGTCTTATATCTTCATTTACTCCTGTTTTAGTGCAATTTTAAGTTAACTCTAAAAGTAAGAGGTGTCTGTGAATGTGTCTTTTCTGGCTTTATGACCCTGGGACATCTGTGTGGCCATGGTAGAGGTGTCAATGCAAAAACCACATTATGGTACTTAACATGTAGGTGTTTGCACTGAGGAGCTACTGTTTCTGGTATTTGTGGCCCCTACTGAGTTATCAAACATATTTAGGCACTTAAACTACACTTAAAATGAATTAATGCTGCAAAATATCAAACCAGGTCTCTTTTAACTTTTTACTTTATGTGAACTTTATGTGTGAGCTTGAGTTCTGAGAACAGGCCTAGCATAATTTGTCTACAGATGCCACTTGGTTTAATATTTTACATCTACATTTTTTAATTTACCAGACGCTTCTAATCCAAATCCACTTACAAATGAGAAAAAATGTTCAAATGACTTAACTACAAAGCGATTTAGCCTAATTCATTCATCCCATAATTTTTAATCTAATAATACAGTGAAGTTCACACATTTATAAGTGTGGATGGATTTAGTGTTTAAAGGGGCACCCTTTAAAGATTTATATTTCTGATAAAATATATCATTTATGTTTGTCTTATTCATACTTTCTACTTCTCTTTTTTTTGCTGATGATGGACTGATCCTGATGGCTGCCTCTCCTTATTCATTCAATAAGGAGGAGAAGCAGAGGGCTATGCTGTTTCTGCTTGTCTTTACTGCTGTTTGATTAACCATGATGAAGACTGAACCCCCATCTGCAGCCAGCGGCAGCACTAGCACCACCCTTGTAGCAAGAAGTGCATCGCCGCACAGGAATGCCTATGAGGCTGGAATTCAATCTCTCAAGCCGGTAAAAGATTCCAGTGCTGCTAACGGGGAGGATGGGAAACCTCGACCACAGGGCCGGGGCCGCAGGTACGGCTCCAATGTGCACCGCATCAAGAACATGTTCATGCAGATGGGTTCTCCCGGGGATGAAGAGGATCCGTCGAAGGCCAAAGCCCCAGACCAGACGATCCGACTATCCCTTCCCAGAGCAAGCAGTCTAAATGAGAATGTGGATCACAGTGCACTGCTCAAACTCGGCGGGACTGTGTCAGAGCGGGTTAGCCGCTTCGATGGAAAGACTGATGGTAGCGGATCCCGTGGATCAACCACAGGCATCTCCAAGCTGCAGGAGACACGGAAGATATTTGAACAACGTCACATGCAGGAGAAGCAGGCAGCGACTAATCGAATCCTGTTAAAGAAAGAGCGGGCGTCAGGGTTCCAAGACAGTCGTCTGGACGTGGTGGTTCGCTTCAATGGCAGCACTGAGTCATTGGACAGGCTGGATGCAGGCGACTGTCCCGCAGATGCAGTGTCCCCTACGGTCAGCCAGCTGAGCGCAGTATTTGAAAGAGTAGACCAGCGTAACAACCTTCACCGACCATCCTCAACCTCCCCGCTGCCTTGTACCCCGGCCAAGGTGGAAGAAATCAACTCCAAAGTCACCACTAGGAAGACACGAGCCTTCTCTCCAATAGGAAATCAAGAGGAGGGAGCTCAGCGCATGGACCAAGAAGCTGCACCTGGGAGTCCGAAGAGTAGAACAAGCATCCAACCTGATGGACCCAATAGCAAACCATCCAAGGATGTGGCTTCTGACAGTGCTGGCACAGTTTACGATACCTCAAGGTCAGAAGAGATCCAGAATGCATCAAGCAATGATTCCATACCAGGGGAGCATGCAGCTCCGGATGCTGGGAGCAGACTGGTACAGGCGGATGTCCACGCCTCTCTGGAAAACGGGGAGGCCACCAGCAGCCATGAGCCCTCAGAACAAAGAGAGGAAATTGGACAGGCCTATGCTGAGGAGGAATCCCACAGAGAGGATATCTCAGAAGCAGATCTGGTGGACATCAGCGCATACAGCGGGATCGGAGAGGACTCTGGTGGAAGTCAGCTGGATGAAGATGAGGAGGCTGAGGAAGATGAAGCTTATGAACCAGAATCCAGCTCTTCAGAAATCCCTGGGTTGCCTGTAGAAGATGAACCACCCCCCAGCAGGAAGATTTGTTTCAGTACAAACCCCATCAAGGTAAGTGCCTAAAATGTGTGAAAGCAAGGACGCATTGTTTAATAAACTGAATGCATTCGCAATGCAGTGTACACCACCTTAAAAGCTGTGGGCACGGTTTCAATTTTAGGCTTTCTGGGGTAAATTATGATAGCTTGTAGCCACCATTTTGAATGAATAATGTGGATTGGCAGGGTTTGGATGGCTGCAGGAGTAGGAAAATAAAAGCTAGTCTTTGAAGATTGTATTTCTTTGGGGAATTACGCCTAAAAGTGTGTTTGTTATTGGTGTGACGCACAAGTAGTAGATGCCTTTGTCTCCTTAAATGTTCAGACACAGATTCTCTAAGAAGGGAGGACTGCTTCACTGCTTGCAGAGTCATCTCCGGGCACCGTCAGCACTTTGATATAGCACACGCATGCCACTGGCCCTGCTGACGGCCCATTTCTGCTGGTTTAAGACTGGCTGTTTTCAGACTGCATGGTTAGTCAGGTGCTGCACAGTGTTCTTAGCATGAGAGTCACATGGTCGTGTTCCTCTGTGTTTTGGGGACTTTCACATCTGAATTTGTATTCTTGAGACAATGGCACATTCACATGATGACCAACACTATCAGAGCGCCATCGCTTCAAAATGTTCATGAGCTCAACAAAGGGATAAGTTGTGTTTTGGTCAAAACGGTCAGGTACTTCGCTCTTCAGGTGCTAGATTCACACAGCATGGGAATGGCCAGCTCCCAGTGAAGGCATACCGAAGGCATGCTGAATCTAAAGTGAATACTGTGTAATCTCACTGATGTCAATGGGATTTTATACCAGGGGGTTTGCCTTGTGTTGCAAAACTGTGGCCGTCACGGTCCCTTTTTGTTCCTAGTGTAGAGAAAACATACTTTAAAGCAGAACAACGATAACTACAGTAGCAAAATAAATGTTTGAAATGTTTAGCTTTTTTAACCTCATTTGACTGCATTTTGACCTTTTCATTGCAGATATTCAATAAAAATCAGGTTGGAACACCTGTAAACACCAGCTCTATCAAAGCCCGTTTGCTTGTCAAGTCTTGTTTACCCTATACTGAATTATTCCGTGTCTATCATCCAATTCATTCTTAAACATTCTCCCTTTTTTCACCATCTTCCTCTTTTTCCTCTCCCTTTTTCTCTCAGCTAGACTAAAAGCTCTTGTATCTGTTCAGCCTCATTAGCCCCTTCTACTCTGGTATCAGTATTAATATATTAACCTAAAATATCAGAGGGTATTTTTATGTAATATTTGACTGCAAAGGGGTTTGACTGACAGAGACATTTTGGGAATACCTGCAATAGATAATACCTTGATACCTAAATATAAAATCAAGTAACATCTGTAAGCAAACAGTGCTAGACATTGTGATAAACTTTACATTTCACAGACATTATTTGTCATCACTTTTAACTAACTGCTTCCAGTATCAATTTTAATGGATGAATGAAGTCAGTCTGACCACAGGTGTGGATGATCATTATGAACATGTTCTATTAACATTTGACTACCAGAAAGTGTAAGTCTTCAAAGCAGTTGTTTAATATTTTCACATTTGTTAAATGTTCTGCCTGAATCTTTGTGCTAGCT
Source organism: Scardinius erythrophthalmus (assembly GCF_964197995.2). Lineage (NCBI taxonomy): Eukaryota > Metazoa > Chordata > Actinopteri > Cypriniformes > Leuciscidae > Scardinius > Scardinius erythrophthalmus. Next base: position 53,660,182 of record NC_138221.1, read on the forward strand.
AATGCACAGGCATTCATACATTTATAAAGTGTTTAAAGTGTCCAAACTTGGGACCACTGTATCTCTGTTTGAAAGGAATGAAAAAAATAATAATAATTTGTGTCCTGTCTGCTGTTGCTTACATGTTAACATGTTGTTGAATGTTTGCTTGCATGAATAGGCGACGTAGTCATTGTTCATTTTACCATCTGTATTCTCGTTGATGGTTAGTGTTCACATCTAGTTCATAAAGTGGCCTTATTATTTAGTGTATTGTGAGTCCAGAGTCGTGGACAGACTCTCTTATCCTCTCAAAGACAGGAAGAGCTACAGCAATTTTAGGGCAGGGAGCTGGTTAACTCAGAGCTGTTGGTAGAAGTTGACTTTTGGAGGTGATCTAAGACTGGTACCAGTTCATTTCAGGAGTGAGAAGCTCTGGGTTTAGATGCGAACAGATCCTAAAACAGTGAAAGTGAAAGGTTTACTTTATACATAACTTTAGGCGGGAAGAAAATCAGTACAGAGGAAGTGATATTCAAGTTTGCTAGTCTCTGACTACTACTAGCCTTTATGGTGCATAGACAAATTAATTCCCCTTTAACACACACACTATAAATTCAATGTGTTACTTGCCGTTTCTTTGTAATTATTTGTGAAATGTACTAGCAATTTCTGAATGAAAATTGTTTCCTATAAACAGTAATCCACCACAGCATAACATTGCACTTATATGTTGCTGTTTAACGTCAGCAGGAATAAACTTGTTTTTGGACTCTGTCTGATTGTCTCAGCTGGCATATGTGTGCTTTAGCAGCTCACAACCTCAACACATTGTGTCCATTCCTGCTGCTAAAAATAGTTGCGTTCTCTTCACTTTCACATAATCCAGAAAGTCTTACTCCCTGCCCTGCGCTACAGGTGGTGGAGCTGAAGGTAGCACTGATTCCAGGCAATAACACAGGGAATAATAGAGCTGTGTGTTGTCGTTGCCTTGCTGAATGAGGCCGTTATTATCAGGCTGCAGCAGGAAACTGACAAAAAAAGGAAATGCTGCCTTAAAGGGGCAGTGCAGGTTTTTTTAATGAGAGACTGAAACCCACTGATGCATCCGTTCGGTTGCCTCCTGCACAGAGGGATGTTGAGTTGCTTTTGTTAGACCCAAACTATGCCTAAACAAATCTAGCATGGGATCATAGCCTAACACGCCATTTTTGTTCTCCTGGCAGAGCTGATGCATCATTCCACGGTATTCGAAGAATGATGTCAAGAGCTGCTGGGTAATAGGGCTGAGCTAGACAGTATATGTCACATATTTACAATATATTTTTTGCTTTTATTATTTGAATCATCATCAGTGAGTAGCCTACTTAAATGCTTTAAAATTATTCAATAATTATTTTTTGGTGCATATTATTACTGTTTTGGTGCCTTTGAATAAAAAGGTTTAATTTAGTGAATAACAATGCTGAAAACATCTTGAAAAAGTTTTTTTTTTTTTTACTTTTTTTTACTTTTTTACTTTACATTAAAAGATATTGAATCCCTTTAAGGAATTTCAGTCAGTGTTATTTTAGTTTTATTTATTTACTTTTACTTTCAATTTACTTGTTTTTATAAATCATAGAATTAGCTTTTATTTTGTGTTTTGTTAGTCGTGTGCTTTGTCATTTTTATAAAAAAAAGCAAATTTTTTTATTATTATTTTTTTTTTATTCGGAGTGTCTATTTACAATAAGTGCAAATAGCCCATCTTGTTGGCAGAGGTTATTTACACTAACTCCGCCCACTGACGTCTGGTTGGGCCAGACAAAATTACAGAAGACGCTGGTTGACAACATTAGCAATAGTGTAGGGGTAAAGGGGTGTTGCAGAAAGTTTTGACGCAAATCGACCCGAGTTCGAATCCGCCTTTTGCTGAACTCGCTCTATTTCCTTTACCCATCACATATAAAATCGGAAAGACATTTATTTTCAATTAAAATTAAGAAAATATTCGAAAAGTGAAAATAAAGTGTCACTAACGTGACTAACTAATAATTGTGTTTAGTTAAATGTGTGTTTAGTTATTTGTGTTAAATAAATGTGTGTTTAATAATTAAGTGTTTAATACTTAGGTTTAGGTTTAGGGAGGGCTTTATTGTCCAAATAAGGTGACATCCATTTAATAATTGTAATAAATATAATCATTTACACTCTATTTTATTATTGCACAACAATACTGAGGTGAAAATAGTATCTGCCACTATTTATAAGTATAAATAGCATCTAACTACTATTTATACTTACCGCAAAGAAAATACGGCTATTTTTACATCGTGTAAATAGAATCTATCACTATTTTCATTGTGTGAATATCATATTGCAAAGAAAATGCAGCTGTTTTCAGTTCACTTAGTGTAAATAGAATCTATTGCTACTTAAACACAGTAAATTGCTAAGAAAATATGCTATTTATACTTATTTGTTCACAATTAGTCATTTTAGTTCTTTAATTTAATATCAAAAAACATTTATATTTTATTTCATTTCAATGAACAAAATGCTTTTAATAGTTTTTGTTAACGATAATAACACTGTTTTCAGTACAAATACATGAAGACTGAATACAATCAAAAGTCTGAAAAATATAGAATTTTCTTGTTTAGCTACAGTAGCCTATATATATATATATATATATATATTGCTCAGCCCTATATGAAGTTTATATGCACATTACATTGGCATATTAGAAACATCTAGCATGGTTTCTGTGTAATTAAATGTCATATACTTGAGTTGTTTTGTCTGTTTTAGCCTTTGAGGTTACCAAACATGCCATTTAGATTGCCAGAATACCCTCCAACCTTCCAATTAGAACGCTGATATATTGCGATCCACTCGTGTACATTGATTGAGAAAGACAGACAGAGACATTGTTAGGCAAGCTGAATAATATACTGAAAAACAGGGGGTGGACTGCTTAAATCCTATAGAGGGCCTTTGGCTAGCTTTTAGGTGAGGTTATTGATTGATGTATGGCCTCATTTTGTTAAACAGTTCTTGTTGCCCATCCCCTCAGTCAGTGGCTGGCTAGTACTGCACACAGTCAGATCGTGGACGTACGATCTGTGGGCAAAATGCTGTCAAACATGTGCAGTTATAGAGTAAATACTCTATGAAATACATTAATTGCCTGGTGATTAAGGAACTCCGAACATTTTCTGGTTGTTTTTCTCAGTTAGGAAGTGAGAGCATTAACAAAAGCTTGTTTGTAGCTTTCAGTGACTGAACAGAACATCAAGACAGTTTTTTCTCTCTCTTTTTAAATTTTTTTTTTGTCTGGCATTTAACACAGTTTGCAGTGATTCTCAGGGGAAAAAATAGTGGCTTAAGTACCAAGCAGATTTGGTCATAATTATTCAAAATGTTTAGTTGAAGATGGGATCAAAAAGGGAGAAGAATGTAAGACATTTTGTGATATGGATCACTGTTTTAAAGCATTTTTACTACAACTCATTGGATAATAGTATTCAAAAGGAAGCCTTTTTTGCATTTCAAATTGTGAATGATTGTATTGATGTGTTTAACGCCTCCAGGCCAAACCCAGACACCATATTTACAAGCCTTCCGGTGTAAAATGAGGTTAGACTGCTGCATCTTATGTTTAACAGCAGTCAGGCAAATATGACTTGAAGGCCAATATTCAAATCTGACTTTAATTAAAGAATTAAAGGTCAGCCAATATCCAGATGTGCACTTAATTGGATGTGACAAAGACAACTTTGTCATTGATGTTTTATATTTTCAGCATGTTGGTAGATTCAAGCCAATTTCTAGTACTTTTGTGAAGGAGTTAGGACGACATTTATCAGGGTTTTATTATCTTTTGCATTGCGCCATCTTGTGCTGCAGTAGTAACTGATTAAATGTAATCTATGAAGTAATATGTAGCCTACATATTATTCACATTCTTTCACAAACCCCATTATCCTATTCAATGTGATATACGAGATAGGTAATCTAAAAGTAGTCAGATTATATCACCTGAAATGTGTAGTGTAATGGATTACATTACTTTCTAATTTTTATCATGTAGTTTGGAATCAGCAACAGGCTACAATTTGCAAGTAATCTATCAGCACTGGCTGCAGTAGCTATATAATGCACATGTGCATGACACATTAAGAGATCAGCACTTAACTACAAAGCGTTGGTAACAGATCTAAAAGCATTGGCGTCAAATCAGGGGAAATCTGTCATTTCCTCCATTGATTTTCTCTGATTGATTCTTTCTGGTGATTCTCAGTGGCCTGTTGTCAGTTATTTTTGCTCCTGGGGAGAGATGGACTGGCTATGAAAGGAGGTCAGAGGTGCTTCTGTCTTGTCAGATGTCTTTTTTAAAATGTGCTCTTGCTCAAAGACAATATTCAGCTGGCCTCACATGCTGTGAGCCATTAAGTGATGTTTATCTTTTTATGATAGAGCTCTGCATTCTGCATCAGCTTTGCCATCTTAAAAACCTCTTTCATTTAGGCTGGCAAAGATTGTCTTGGTATGAGACGTACATTATATCTGGAGAAATAGCTTTATTGGATGACTAACAAAGCGGTATCAGATTGCATAATAGTTATAATAATGGACTGTGCAAAAGGTCTCTCTGTAGCTCTGTTTTCTATGATGACAAATTACTGCATATGCCTTTAAACTTGTTCTGATTTAGTGATATAAAGCATTATTGGTTTTTATAATCAATACTTTACTGATTAACATTTACATTTATTTATTTAGATAATAAGCTAATAGCGTTTATCCAAAGCAACTTACAAATGAGGTGCATCACAAGCAATATATCATAAGAGCAATATTTGCAGTACACAATGCCAAGTTTTTATTATAAAGATTTGCACACAAACTAAAGCAAAAGTAATGCAGAAACCATTTAAATTTTTTTCTGCTTTAGTTAGATAAGCTGAGGTAAATTATTAATAATTAGGCTGTAAAAATAAATAGGCCTATATAATATACAATGTAAATATTTATAATACTGGCTAATAATATGATGCCATTATATTTTTATACAGTAATGTCCCATAAAAACACAACCAATGCACAATGTGAAAGCACAACAAACCTCTAACTAGTCATTAAGCAAATATTTTTATCCAAAGTGACTTGTTAAAACACTTATTATAATGACAAGAATTTTGGTAAACATCACATTGCTGATCTTAAATCTTTCATTTTTCAGCTCAGATCTTTAACCATTAGGTCAGACCTTCGCAGTCACTGACTTTCCTAGTGTAAAAATCCTGCGCGTAAGCAAGCTTAATACAACAATGTAACATAATCGCTTAGTAGTGCTTACTAAAGGCATTTGTGTTTGTTGTTGCTTGCTTTAGTCAACCTAAGCTCTGAAACACACTTATTTCAGCTGTAATTTCCTCATAATTATCCCAGATGTTTTCAGTATGGAATGTGTCCCACTCTGAGCTCTCTTTGTTACGGAGCAACAAAACAAGTGGATGAAGCACTGGCCAGTATCTTTTTTGTTCATTTAGGACAATAACTAGATTGAAGCAGCATTCTTTTGGTGTTGTTCTGACTGAGCTGATAGGGACGGAGTTATTTGAGAGTCAAAGTCTTTGTCTTTCTTGGTCTTTAATGCACCTTTAGCCACTTCTAGTTCCCGGGTAAGAAATGCCAGCCGAGGCAGCAAGCAGATTTTTTCCCCCTCTGTGTGGGAGAGCCGAACGTCAGCCCTTGGATAACTCACAGGGAGTCTGTTGAAGAAAGGTTGCCAGGGTCACGCTGGAATGCCCAACGCACTCGTTTATTTCTTTCATTCTTTCTTGTTGCTGCCGTTTCTCTTTAGCAGTCTTCTTCTTCGAGCGCTTGCTGTCTGGAGAGAGAGAAACGGGGCACACTGAAGCCTCTGTTCTCCACTTCTTCATCGCTCTCACATTATATCACACAGCCCTTTCCCGTTAACATTCTCTCTATTAAACTCTCACACATGTGCCTTCCAAAGAAGTTTGTAATATCTGAAGAAAGCTGTCTGGTAGCATTCCTAATCGTATCAATGTCAGTTGTTTGGTTGACGCGATCAAGCATTCAATTTGAAAACTTCAGCTTTTGCTCACAGAATCTGCAGGGCCTAACAGGACCTTGTTAACCAGCCAAACTTTGCCCTCCTCCTTTTTAAAGGGGTCATAAAAGAGCTCAACGTACTAGAAAAACATACTGGAACTCAAAACGTCCTCCCCAGTCCAACAAGATCATTTAATGAAACTAGGCTGCTAAAACAACTCCCTCTGAACTTTAGCAACCACAGCAACTGTGACACTTTGGCTGATGAGAAACGCCTTAGTATGTAATTTACATTTTACATAGGATCCCTGGGCATTTCAGTCCGATGCATTAAACTGTTAAGTGCAGATTGTTTTGTGAATTCATCACAAGAGGATGAAGGAGTTAAATTATATTAGACATGAAATCACTGTAGCTGGAGCACAGACAGTGTTATTGGGAATTTTGTATGTGATTTGGGCACTTAAAGGTGCAGTAGCACAAAATGTTTACAAAATTGTTTCTACACTGTAAAAAATATTTGTAGTTTTTACAGAGAAAATACTGTAAAAATGCTGTGATACAAATCTTGGTGACCTGTAATACACCTTACCGGTGTACCACCTGTATTATTATGGTAGTTATCAGTACATAAGGTACCAGGCAGATTTTGCTACTTCAGATAGATTGTTTATAAGTTATAAAATATACAGGCACCAATATGCCAGAAAACATTGACACTGAATATTTTACGCTGAGTTTCTGGTTCTCACAGCTGCCGTTTTTTTTATGTAGTTTAGAATATATTTTTTTACAGTGTATGAAGGTCAATGAAAACTACAATACGTTTTTAGCTCACACACATTTTTACTAACATTATTCATGGACCTCAGGGGGAGAAAAAAATGATTCAAAAATGTGATACAACCCTTTTAAGAAACACTATATCTCACTTGGCCATTGACTCGATAATCTAGTATACTGTTTTCCATCTTTACACGATTGATTAACACTCCAAATTGGTGGTTGCAGGCCTGGGTTTGCTTTCCACATTATTCATGCATGATCTTGAATCTTCAGGTCATGTTTCTCTAAATGTTTCAGCAATACGGATCGCACTCTGAGGTCCTTCCTTTCTGACACTTATTTTGCTTTGATAACGGATCCGCAAATGGGTATTCCTGAAAGCTGCAGCGAAGGGACCTGGAGTGGAGGCAGGCACAGAGCCAGAGTTGCTTTTTCATCTCCGTTTTCTTATTAAACCCATTTGTTGTGCACACATCTTGACAGCACCACTGCAGATTCGGTCTGCAGCTTTACCTGCTGTCAATACTTAAAGGGACAGTTCACCAAATGAACATAGTCGTCATTTATTCACCCTTGTGAATGATTTCTGAAGGATCATGTGACACTGAAAACTGGAGTAATGGTGCTGAAAATTCAGCTTTGCCATCAGAGGAATAAATTACATTTTAAAATATATTCAAATAGCAAACAGTTATTTTAAATTGTCATAGTATTTCACAACATTACAGGTTTTACTGTATTTTTTATCCAGTAAATGTTCCCTTAATGAGCATTAGGGACTTCTTTCAAATACATTTAAAAATCTTACCAACCCCAAACTTTTGAATAGTATTGTAATTATGTTCGGAACAACATTTGGGAGAGTAAATTATGACAGAATTATAATTTTAGGATGAACTATCCCTTCAAATCTTGTCTGGATGTCCTGTAATGTTCCCGAAACAGATTGGCTAGAGTTACTGACACAAGCCATTAAAACGTGCCGTGGAGTTAATCACAAAGGCTTTAGTCGCTCAGTCCCGAGAGACAGCATTCCAACGCTCTGAATAGTCCTGATGCCGAGAGACTGTAATACAATTAGTTACATTTGTGTGTTTGTGCTAGAAAATAACAGCTGGTCAGTCCCTAGATCAATATTACGGTAGTATTAGTGGAAGCAGGACCAGCCATTGTGGCTTGGACAGGAAGGTCTGAAGGCATGCGTGTGTGTGTGACCATGATTGTTTTTCCTTCATCTGGTAAGCCTATTCATTTCACCCAAAAGAAACTTGAAACACCCACTGTCCCATATTACAGACTCATAACAAGTACAGTGCTGACTTTTAATCGAATCAAAAAACTCACATACACATATCTCAGAATGTTTGGTGTTGGGTTAGTGTCCATCAAAAATCCCTTCTCTCAAAGGGCTGGTTCACCTAAAAATGGAAATTCTCACTATGTCTGAAATCAAATACTTCCCTACTATATAGTATCGCAACAGATTAGTATGTCTGAATGCATAGTATTCGGAAAACAGTAGGCGAAAAGTACACGGATGATCTACTACTTCCGGCGAGATTCTGAAGTCCGCATTTGCTGGACACTTTACTATCCCATGAGGCCAAGGGAAAGGATTTATGAATGCATTCACTTAACTATCGGGATATCTATTTTTTTTTCAGAATCTATATAAATTCATTTTGAATTGCTTTATTTTAGTCCTTATTGACAAGGTGGAGGAAAGTGAAGGAGGGTGATATGTGTTGTATCGGTGAGTATTACATGATGTCATATCTCTTACTAGTGGACACGAGAAATTAGTAGGAGTAGGAGAGATATCTACTGATATATGACCTGCACCATCATGTATAATTGTATCTTGGTCTAGAGTTGAAAAAGCGAACAAAATTTGCAATACATACTGTAGCAATATCGAATCGCAAAACTTGTAGAATCACAATTCTTATATCGTATCGGCACCCAAGTATCGTGATAGTATCGAATAGGGAGACAGGTGTTTCATCCCAGACCTTCTACCCACATTCATTCTATAAAGAACATACTTTTCTAATGGTCGCAAAGTAAGTACAAATTCAAATGTATTACCTACACGATTTCAGACACACCATCTCTCATGATTTACTCACTCTCATCATGTTCTAAACCTGTGTTTTTGTCCATACAATGAGAGTCAATGGGGTCCAATGCGGTTTGGACTCCAGTGCTCTTCAAAATATCTTTTGTGTTCCACAGAAGAGAGAATGTCATACACATTTGAAATGACATGAGGGTGCGTAAATCGTGACCAAATTGTCATTTTCAGATTTCATTATCTATAAAAAAAATTAAAAAAAAACTTTTAAATCAAACTAAAGCAATAGTTTGTCTTTTTGAGATGTCATGTAAACACAGAACATGCTTTTAGCTCTTCATCCATGTCAAATCGCCCATAATGCCTCAGTCACAGACTGAAAGCAAAGAGGTCAAATGTCCTCAGGGCTCACAGCCTCTTGGTGGGATTAAACCAACAGGTTGATTCTTAAGGATTAGCAGTGTGTCTTGCGAGATTCGAGAAGTGTAGCATGCACCCTACAAAAACCTTTGACTGTTTCATGTTTTCACAGATTTATATACAGTATATTTAGATACACTACTACTCAAATTTTTTATTTTATTTTTATTGATACAAGAAATGTTTTTTTGAGCAGCAGATCAGCGTATCAGAATGATTTCTAAAGGATCATGTGGTGGCCGGAAATTATTAGTTTAGGCGTGAAACTTTGTTTGCGTTCAGATTGGTTGTTTCAGTGGAACTTTCAAAGCAAATTGATTTTACTTATTTCATTACTACTTCTCTATATAACCACAACACCAAATTAATAGCCTACATTAACTCTGCATGCTATGTGAATTCTTATTTTCACCCTCCACCTCCCCAGCACCACCTGTCTAGATCTGCTACGGGGGTCTACCTCTCTCTAGCTGCAGCAACATGTTTCCCTTAATTTTATGTTCTGGCCATTTCAAAATAAAAGGCCAATAATTAAATTAATGTTCAATTATATGAATTTAAAACAAACAATATTGACTTCTACGGTCACTTTTTGTATTGTTTTTTTCAATCTGTTACAAAAATGTAAAGTCTTTGAATTATCTTTATTGCAGGGTTTTTCTTAGCATATATCGACATGCAAATAATTCAGCTAATTAATCAGCATATCACATAATTTGATTCGTCTGATTGACAGCAGCCGTTTTGGAGAGATGATTAATGCCATATCTCTTAAGATCAGTTTTGCCAGCAGACCTTAGCAGGAAGATCGCTGGTGTTTATTTGTTTGTATGTTCAGATGTGAAAAAGCTGAGGGTTTGAGGGTTTTGTGGTGTTCTGTTCTCTACGTCTCTTAACCTGACTGCACTGGAAAGCTCTTAGAGCTGCTTGTGTACTCAGTATGAGTGAATCCTTCAAACACATCCATGAAAAAGTCTGCTTTATCAGCCACTTTCACACATGGAAAACATGAAATTGCTGTATAATTGCTGGGCAAACTTTTCAGGTGAAAATATTACATCTGTTTTTACACAAGCAACAGTTTGCCGTGCTTTAAACAAGAAATTTGTCACCTCTCATACTATGGATTTCTTTTTTCTTTTTTTTTTTTACACATTCCACCAATATAGAACTATTAGTCAGACATGCTGCTCGAGCCAAATTCATTTCAACAACAGTTGTTCACACATGACCTCTAAATGGAAAAATGTAATTAAAGTTGCTGCAGAGGCGTGTACGTCACATTTGCCCTCAAATAAATGTATGTGACCTCTCAACTCTATCATAGCTGTGGAAGGAGAGCTGTAGTCAGGCTCTCTGGGTCTCTTTTTCTAGATGGATGAATGCATGTCTATATTTTAATGATGTTTGAATATTTTGTATTAAAAAAAAACTTGGATAATTGCTTGAGATTTATGCTGTAGGAAACCGAGGGTACACATTGTGATTCATTATTAAATTAAATTAAAGGAGCTGTATGTAAGAAATCTATTTCAATTAATCATAAAATGGCCCTGATGTGTCACTAGACATTAAGAAATCATGTTCATTTCAAATACTTATATCACTGACAACAGTAGTATGGCTAGGATATTGTCATTTAAAAAGTGGACTTGCAGCCCTCAACTGATGTTGATGTTGTCATTTTGTGTTTTGGCCTGACGCGCCTCCCTCCACCTATCGACCAATCACGAAGTCAGTAGTGTTTCGGGAACCGGGTTGCCAGCTTTGCTCTAACCTACCCTAACTCTAGTCAGATACAAATGTCAAACGTTACTAAATCAAAAAGACCTCGTTATAATTCAGAAATTCGTCGTGACAAAGTCCGAAATAAAACCAGAATTTGTATTGGAGATGCTTTTGAAAGATGGAGACGGCTGAAAACGGAGAAGAATTTGAACACAGACGCCAACGTTGCTAATTTTCTCCTGGACAGGTAAGATTCATCTATGCTTGGCTAACTTGTACTTGATGTCAATGGACATTTCATATATTCAGGACAGTCGAACAAAGTTATGCATGTTCGTGCAAAGTAACGTAACATTAGCTCACATGGACGTATGCTAACATTAGCAATGCATTATAGGAGCTCGTTTCTCTGTCATTAAGCTGAGACGCTGAGGAAAACAACATTAGCACGCCCATTATGGCAATTTGAAACGTAATTGAGACAGAAGCTTAACTTTACCTCAGAAAAAATGATTCGTCATTCGTTCTTCACGTACAGTATATCGTGGACTAAGTTACACATGCTGCAAGTTGACCTGTATGACCATTGAAGCAGCCTACGTTTCTGCTGAATCCTGCAGCTTATCTGGCAACCTCGAGTCAGGGGGTAGGAGGAGGGGATACACCGCTCTACAGTATTTTTAAAGTGATTGCAGTACCAGTTTTGGCCACAATCCTACATACGGTTCCTTTAAATAACATGAAGAAAGAAATTCTTACCTTGTTTGTGTTTGAGCTTCTGTAATTTGTGCAAACAAAGCCAAACTAAAAATAATTCAGACTCTTGGGCTGAAATGCAGACCATTGTCTGATGATGTAAGAGACAGGTTGATGGATCGATTGATTAGTTGATTGATTGGCTTCTCTTTAATGCCACTCTGAATCAATAGCACACAAATGGGTGTTTTAGCAATGTATAGATTTAATGCCATTTTAAGTCCTGGAGTGCGGAGGGAGTTTTTAAACTGGTTAAATTAAGGTTACTACAACCTTGGGGTTGCACATACTATTCGACTAGTCGACTTTAATGCTCTGTCATGACGCTTTAAGCTTGATGTTGACTAGTCACTGGTCATGGCCACTTTTACACTCCGTTTCCAAACAGTTAAAATGACAAATAAATGCATACTCCGAGAGCGCTCCACAAGATATGTTTGATTATACCATCTGGATGCTCAAAATTGGTCGGGTGGAATATGCATTTTAACACACACACATACAGACAGTAGCTTGCACATCACGCGCAGATCGAGCGCACACAGAATCGTTCAGTAGTGCAGAAATGTATTGTCAACACTGTTCTGTGATCAATAAAATATCTGAAAAGTTCTAGCATATATTTCTTAGTAACTAAAACCCACTGCTTCACTATTAGTAGAGAGACGTTGCCAGGTAGAATTAATTCACATGCAGTCACTCTCTCACTAATCCATTCATATAAATGTAATCTTTACTGTGCTAATTTTTCTGTATCTGATTTAGAACGAGCAGAAATCTGTGAGAAATGTAATGACCCAACAACAAAAGAACTGATAAAAATAAGCTGTTATAGGAGCAATAGCCTTGTGAGCAGCACTGTGTCATATGCCATTGCTGTGCACAAGGCAACCCGCGTTCGAGTCTCAACTCGAGGTTCAGGCTTATTTGTTCATTAATGACGTCATCAGCGAGTAGTCGACCCTACTTTAATCACATAAATGACGATTAAAAAAAGTCTGAAGTGATTCAACCCCTACTACAACCACTTAAAGTGTAACTTCGCCGATTTTCAACCCACTTTGTATTGTTACAATGGCGGTAGTATGTGTAAATTAACCATTTTTAATTGTTCCCTGTGTTACCTGGACCGAGAAATTCACATTTAATTCTCAGCAAAAGTCCAACTTCCACATTTTGTTATCCCCGCCCATATATGTCAGATCAACAGAGGGTTATTAACAGAACACACTATGGCAACAGCTTTCGTACCTTAATGCAACAAGGGTTTGCTTAGGGTGGAACTGACAGAACAGCAACTTTTTTCATTTTTTTTTCTCTCCGTTTGGCCTAAAACACTGTGTTCATTATCATTCAGTTTGAAACGTTAACTACAAACACAGAGGTTTTTCAGATTTTCCGTCACTGTGTTCTCTCCATATTTACAATTCTTTTGCAACCTTTAGCCACTGTCTACAATACGCTGGATCTGTCTCTAGAAACCGAATGTAACTCACTACCGCTAAACGTTTACTTTTTGAATTCAATACAAATCAACACCATTATGACTACAAGTTTGCTAAGAAGTATTTCCTACTAAAGCAAAACGGTTTTTGACTCTGGTAAGTGTATCCATAGCAGACTGGGACTGGCTTTGGATGGAAACATCCCCAGTGCATTATGGGTGTTGAAGTTTTCCTACCTATTTGGCAAAAGGAAAGACAGCCTGTTTTCTCTAGTCTGGTTGAACCGATTTAAAAAATGTTTTGCCTTTCTACTAGCGCTACAAGATTGCGATCTTGATTCTAACACCCACGTGATCTCATTCCTAAATGACAACGATTCTCTTGTGTCTATTAAACATTTGACAAAATTACACCGGAACACTCAAATCTGTGTTTGCGCTGCCGCTGACCCAGATAAAGCAGTTGTAATGTATAGGTATGAAACAGCTTCACAAACGTCTTTTCAACCACACATTATCGTTATTTCTGTGTTACAAATATTCATATTATTATTACAGAAGCACTGGGATAAAAGTTTATAATTCAGATATAAACACTGATGTCTGCAGAGGCGATCAAAATAGACCAAATCACCTTTGGAAAGTGAACGCTTCAAAGTCAAATAACGATTCGATTGATTACGTCGTTACGCCAACTAGTGGTGACTGTTAAAAAATGTTATTTGTCATTGAATCATTCATTCAAAAATGGAAAAAAATGTGTTCAAAAATGCTGATTCATCCAGTAATGAAATAAGTGAAGCATTTAATTACATGTTATTTTGTTTAATTGTTTGTTCAGAATCGTGGGAGACTCGCAGATTTATCCAGAATCATCCATCTCTACTTTTAACTGTTAACAGCCAAGTTGAAAGCCCATTTTGCCAGCGCTGAAGTGCCCCTTTAAATGGAAAATTGAGCTTCTGTTGTAATTTCCTAACTATGATTCGAACGAGGAACAAGTGTTACACAAAGTTGAGTTACACAAAAGCTGAACTGTATAAAGGTGTTAATGCTAATAGTTGCTGTGTTTCTGACTGTACTTACTTTGACAGTGTTGGCGACTTTGATCTTAATCAGCGACTTCCTGTTGTCAGAGTTGGCTTCCTGTTTCTTTGCTAGTTTTTTGAGTAAAAAAAAAGAAAAAGAATGTGTGCCGCCTGATTGTGTATTTCTCTTAGTGACTTTTAAACTGGATTAGGATCAACTTCCTCTATTTACATCACAGCCACAGCTGTTTCAAAAGAGAAACCACCACCCAGTGATAAATGTTTATTAAAGGAAACACAGGAATTATGGGTTAGTTGTTGGCACAGATCTGGGCTATGTGTTTGGAATAACGTATTACCATATTGTTTTCAACATTTACTGTAAGATTATACAGTAGCTAGAATATTATCACTACAGCTGAGAACATGCTATACAATGAAGCATTGTTACTATAGTATTATTTCTATAGTTTGTATTAATATTTAAAAAAATAACTTTTATTTTTTAAATTTTCAGCTTTTTACTTTTTTTTTTTTATAAATAATAATATTTAAGTTTAATTTACTTTTTATTTCAGGTTTAGTTTGAGGTTTTATTCATTTCCAGTTTATAATTTTAGTTCTTCAACTTCAACTTATTTCAGTTAGTTGTCATGGATGGCAACATTTTACATTTTTGTTTCAAAGTTTGTTTTCATCCAATATTGATATTTTGTTTTATTTTAGCTTCATTTCAATTAAGAAGTATCTATGTTTTTCAAGTCAAGTCACCTTTATTTATATAGCACTTTATATACAATGCAGATTGTTTCAAAGCAGCTTTACAGTGATAAATAGGAACATAATGGTTCAATGATGCAAACAGAATTCAATTCTGCAGTAAAGCAGCTCTAAAATGACAGTAGTATTCAGTTAAAATCAGTTCAGTGTTGATTCAGTTTGGTTCAAGAAAATGTAATCAATTGTGGAACGAGTTCAATTCAGCCATAAAGCAGCTCTGGAGAAAATAGCAGCCACGTTTTTTGTTTCAATTGATGAATCCGAACATAATGTTTAAATGAACGCTAAATGAAGTGATTGAGTTGATTTGCGCATTCCTTTGCCCAAAACAAGGCATCAGTGAATGAGAGTCTTTTATTCTATTCAACAACAACACCAGCTCGTTCCGTGCGTCATACGTCATTACGCCATTTCTATGTCATTGCACAGGCGCAGAACATTCCAGTGTCATTTTTTGAATCCGATCAAGTGTTTGCGTGTCTTATCAAATGGATTAGAAAAGGTTTATTCCACCCCTTTCAAACCTATTGAAATTTCAATTGGTTTGGGCATTTTTATTCCAATGGAGTTTACACTGAGCATTTTCATTTGGATTGGACTTTTATTCGGAATACAATGCTCCATGTAAACGCACCTAGTGATGTCTTCATCCAGCTCAGTTCAGTTCTCATTCATTTGTGTCAAGTCACTAATATTGCTGAATATTAAGTGTCCCCATCTAAACAATCATATATGCCACAATGCTTGTGCTCAAATTTCAATCTGACAAATGAGCCAAAAAGTAGCATATTTTTCTTTAGGCATAATATGATGCGACAGCCAAGAGAGTAATAATTATATAATTTTAATAATAATAATAATTAAATAATGTAAAGTGACTGCATTTATTCTTGCGATGATACCTGTTAAATTAAGCATGCATATTTACATACATTAAGCTTGAAGCTAGTATTTTATTCCAGTTGATGTCCATTATCATTATCCGAATATCTAAATATTCAGTTCATGTCTGTTTGATAAGTCTACATATTTCATAAATGTTTAGGACTTGTCTTCACAAATTAATTATAATAATTATAATAATTCACTACATTAATATAGCGCTTTTCTTGGCACTAAGTCTAAGGACTTTACACAGAAGGGGGGAACTCCTCAACCACCACCAATGTGCAGCATCCACCTGGATGATGCGACGACAGCCATTTTGAGCCAGAACGCCCACCACACACCAGCTTACTGGTGGAGAGGATACAGTGATGAAGCCTATCAGTGTATGGGGATGATTAGAAGGCCATGATGATGGACAGAGGCCAGTGTGAAAATTTGGCCAGGATGCCGGGTCAAACCCCTTGAACCCCTACTCTTTTTTTCAAAGGACATCCTGGGATTTTGAATGACCACAGAGAGTCAGGGCCTCGATTTAATGTCTCATCCCAAGGACGGAATAGACATTCAACAAAGTTGATCTGCATTATGAATATTAAATGGGAAGGGAAATGAAGGAAGTGTTTCAGTGCTGTTTTGACCACCCTGCAGTGTCTGCGCTGTTGTGGGTCTCTCTCTCTCTCTCTCTCTCTCTCTCTCTCTCTCTCTCTCTCTCTCTCTCTCTCTCTCTCTCTCTCTCTCTCTCTCTCTCTCTCTCTCTCTCTCTCTCTCTCTCTCTCTCTCTCTCTCTCTCTCTCTCCTTGACCTGTCTGTGGGGGATACTGTCGACCACCCTGCAGCTGAACCACGTGTGACTTTTTAGGGCTTTAGTTATTAGCAAACACAGGTTGCTAAGAATTTTTTTCACAACCTTTCAGAACACCCGGGGGTTTCTCATGTGTGCGCCGGTGTCACTTTGTATTAGTGTTTGTGAGTGTGTTTGTGTCTTTGGAGTGTGTATCGGTCTGCATTTAAAGACAATCTCCATGGCAACCAGGCGAGGAGTGTCAAAACAGTGCCTTGAGAGGCTGATTTTCACCATGGCTCGGAGAGAAAGGCGTTAGTGCTGTTGCTTGCTCGGAGAAGAGCAAGAAATAAACTGGAATACGAAAGTGCATACAAAGGAACGCATTTGTGTTTCTGTCTGCATGTGTTGCATTGGGGTTGAATTGAAGATCTGGTCTGGTAAAACACAGGTTTAGGGTTCGGATGAGCGGTTATCCATTCTCCCACCATTGTCACTTTAAGCTAGATTGCTGCAAGTGTTCTGTTCCTGTATGTCCCTTTGGGTACATACAGGACCCTTTGGGTAAAACGAGTCTGATACTGAAAACACATAGAAAATAAATGCTCCCTTTTTAATAAAAAAAACTAATATACATTGGTTAGGCGTCCAAGATTTTTGGTAGAAATGGACAGATTGATCTTGAAATAGTGATACTTCCAATACTGATGTGCTATTTAGACTATTGGGTCACATAATAATATTGACACTTTTATTTATTTAATTTATTGTGAAAATCATGAAAAATTAACTTATAGCAAATTGTGTTGGATAGTATTTGTGGGAAATTGTTGTTAAATGATTGATCAGGATGATTTTTGTTTTTATCAAAAATAAAAAAAACAAAGTATGATAACTATTATCATTATTAAATGTAAAATTTATTTAAATATAATATTAAATCTATTTTTTTATTTAATGTTATATGATTTGTTTTAAGTTTCAGTGAATCATATATGATAAATATTTGTAAAAATTATATATATATATATATATATATATATATATATATATATATATATATATATATATATATATATATATTTACTGTAAATATTAACAGCAAAATGTCCCGTTTGTGTTTGCATCACTTGGCATCATTAAAAACTTAACATTTTCATTCTATATTTCTGCATTAGCCCTTGAAAAACCAATTCTGGTCAAACCATCAGTCTCTGTCTTATCATTTCCTTTTACATTCATACATGCACTTATAATCAACACAGCTTTATGTACTGATGGAAAGACCCTGTGTGTGTGTGTGTGTGTGTGTGTGTGTGTGTGTGTGTGTGTGTGTGTGTGTGTGTGTGTGTGTGTGTGTGTGTGTGTGTGTGTGTGTGTGTGTGTGTGTGTGTGTGTGTGTGTGTGTGTGTGTGTGTGTGTGTGTGTGTGTGTGTGTGTGTGTGTGTGTGTGTGTGTGTGTGTGTGTGTGTGTGTGTGTGTGTGTGTGTGTGTGTGTGTGTGTGTGTGTGTGTGTGTGTGTGTGTGTGTGTGTGTGTGTGTGTGTGAGAGAGAGAGAGAGAGAAAGAGAGTGAGAGAGTGTGAGAGAGAGACTGTGTGACTCTGTGTGTGGCTGCTCAAATTCCAGGACCCTCCACATCTTACTTCGGTGATGTGACATGCAGAGAGATGAGGGTTTGTTTGTGTGTGAGGGAAGGGAGATGGGGGGGGGGGGCAGCATGCTGTAACGCTAACACACTGCACTTTCCCCATGCATACCAACTAGTGAGAGTTTAGAGTGTCTGAGCCAAAAACACACAGTCAAACCAAGCTGCAATCCACATGCACACACTGCAACTGTGTGCATGAATGTGGGGTTTCTAGCTCATGTTAGCACTTAGCAGTATTATCTGTCAGCTTGTGTAATCTATTGTTTTTGTGTCGTATGCTTGACATGTTCTGTTAGTATGGCAGATCTTTGAAGTACGGTGCATCGAGCAGGCTGAATTTGTTGTAATTTCTTTCTTTGATAGGGGGAATAATTACAGAAAGTGAGCCTCAAAACTCAAACTCAGATGGCTATATAAACCTTATGAACCTTAGTCAGGTTTGAAAATGAGGCTATAAAGGAGAGAATTACATCCATTCCATTGGTTTTAAGTGGTTTCAGTAAGTCTTAGGCCACAACTAATTTTAAACCCGCTATTTTTATTGTTTTGTAAACAAAACATTTTTCAGTAACACTTCACAATACGGTCTCATTGGTTAACATTAGTTAATGCATAACATGAACTAACAATGAGTCATATTTTTACAGCATTTAGGCTATTATTCCTTTGATAATGTTAGTTCATATTAGTTCACAGTGCATTTACAAATGTTATCATATACAACTTTTGACCTTGTTTATTAAGATTAATAAATGCTGAAGGATTGTTGTTCATTTAGTTTATGTTAACTAATGCAACTAATGTAAACAAATTAAACTAGGGATGCACCTAAATTTCGGCTATCGAAAATTTTCAGCTATTTACATTTACGGACCGAAATGGTTTTGGAGGGCCGAAATCAGGGACACAAACAGATGTTAAATTAGCCTTTCTCCGATGGCACGTTTTGAATGGCAAAATTTTTATTTTGGTGGATCCCGAAATGACACCTTATAAAGTGTTACAGCTTTTATATTAGTATTTATTTATTTAACTTTATTTTTTGACCCCTTGGAGGTTCCTGGATTTTGAAGATATACTCTTGCAATTCATTTCATTGCATCAAATTTAATGTTGCTTCTACTCTGACTGAAGTCTGTAAGTTTCTTCTGCTCTGTGGAAAGAGTTCACAGAGGATGCATGTGTTTCAGACACATCTGGCCTGTGAATTTCGTGTCGTCCCTTCCAACATTCCTTCTGAGAGAGACTGAGAAAGAGGTACAGAAAAGGAGACACCAAAAAGGACTTTTAGCCAATTATAATAAAACTCACAGATGGCACTTGCACTGCACTGTTTGAATTGGCCTATAAGACATGAGTGACACAATCTGTGTTTACTGGAATCCAGAAATTCTAGAATTGAAATGTATTGAATTTTCTCATATAATGAAAATCACATATTCAGTGATGCAGGCAGTATAGACATGATTTTAGTATTATATACAGTTGCATTTGCCCCTCCCCTCTTGTACAGCCGTCAAGAGGAAGGAAGGAATAAATAAAAGCAGGAGAGGAGGGGGAGGGAGAGAGTGAGAAGAGGGGGTGGGGGGGTGGGAATGGCACAACGATGTCATAATCACAATCGCCGGGCCGTTGCCATGGAGACAGAGACATGAGAGCAGGCCGATGGCATTCACAGTGAGGGTGCTCCGACCTGCTGTTCACTTCAGCGCTGAGATACAGGAAATATTTTTAGATAAGAGATGGAGCGGATCTGAGGAAGGGAGGAGTAGGAGAGAGACGGAGGTGTGAGAGATGAATAAAACGATGATGTGGTATATTGAATCTACTGTGATGGAATATTCTGATGGTAGTTGGTTTTATATGGTTTCTAGGTGGTCTATATGGCTGGTAGACCTGGTTTTAAGCTGGTTAGAGCTGGTGACCTTGGACCAGCAATAAACCAGCTACCATTTTTCAAGAACTTAAGCAGATTTGGCCCAGTTTTTCCCAGCAGGAAGGATAATATCCAACTAAGTCATGTTATGAAATGTCAGTGGAAACATAATTTGATTTGGTATTTTGGGAACGTAAAGGGATAGTTCACCTAAAATTGATAATTCTGTCATCATTTACTCTCCCTCATGTCGTTCTAAACCCATGAGACTTTCATTCCGCTCAATTCATATGGATTAGTTTTATGATCTCTTTATGAACTTTTTGAAACATCAAAGTGGTAGTTGCATAGACTGTCAATGGAGGGACAGAAATCTCAAGATTTCATTAGAATATCTTTGTTTGTGTTTCGAAGATGAACAAAAGGCTCACTGGTTTTGAACGACATGAGAGTGACTGATGACAATTTTTTACATTTTTGGGTGAACTAACCCTTTTAAGATCCAAATAAAGCACCATAAAAGTATGACTTAAAGGGATAGTTCACTTTGAAATTAAATTTTGGTATGTTTTAGCTTACCTCAAGGGCATCCAAGATGTAGGTGTCTTTGTTTCCGCAGTAGTTTCAATTTTGATATTTTTAGGTCAAACCGTTCTTGTCTGTCAGTCATATAATGCAGGTCTATGGTCACTGTCTCAAAACACAAGCACAGAGTCCAAATTAAAACAATTCCCCATCGTCCAAATTAAACAATTCCCCATCATAAGTACACATTGATGGCCTAAGACACGAAACGAGCGGTTTATATGAGAAAACGAACAGTATTTAAATCGTTTTTACCTCTAATAACAAAGCCACGTCCAAGTGATCTGAAGGCGCGGGCGCTTCCTATTGTGTGACGTGTGCGCAGACTGTTGCATAGATATATACAATAGAAGCCGCCTTGGCTACGCCAGTTCAAGGAACGAGGCAACATCTAGTGTGTAAATATCTATGCACACGACTCTGTGCTTGTGTTTTGAGACAGTGACTATCGACCTGCATTATATGACTGACAGACAAGAACGGTTTGACCTAAAAATATCAAAATTGAAACTACTGCGGAAACAAAGACACCTACATCTTGGATGCCCTTGAGGTAAGCTAAAACATACCAAAATTTTATTTCAAAGTGAACTATCCCTTTAAATGCTATATTCTTCTCGAGCCATATAGATTCATGTGAGAAACAGATTCATATTGAAGACATACAAGGCTAAACCTTCCCCTCCAGTGTGCAGTTAACAGCTGTGACTAAATCACTGAGTCAGTTCAACTTAAGGAACTTTTTTGTTGTTGTTGTTGTTGTTGTTGTTTTTTGAGGATGATCATTTGAGTCATTCATAGTTCAACTTACTTTCTTTGGCATGGACGTTATAGACATTATATAGAACATACTGTATCATATAGACTTTTATAGTGTTTTTTGAGCTCCTTCATTGTTTCCCACATAAGAAAAGAAGTAATAAATGAAAAACATTTTTATGGTAAAATATTCCTTGAGATGAAGGGATGAAAGAATTAAATGTACTGGGTGAGTAGATAAAGAGAGGGAGATGAATTAAAGGAAGTGAGTGATTGTGAAAGACACAAGCTCAGTGGTATGGGGTGGGCTGAGGAAGTTGAAAATGAGAAATGTTGAAAGGGGAGGGGGGGGGTGGGTCAATGTCTTTAATTCTGCTGCATTATGTCCTACCCAACTACTGATGTGCAGAATTATCTTTAGTTCTTCCCAGAAGAAGAGAAGTTGACGACAGCACAAGCGGAGAGGCAGATGGGTACTGATCACTGCGTTACTCCGCTACTGATGCAGATTTCCTCCATCAGCAGTTTTTGATATTATTATATCCCACTGCAGTAGGGCATGGGAAGAATTGGAATAAAAAAAAAATTTTTAAAACATTTTCTGTAAAACTTGGAGATAACATTCATAATCGTGACATAAACCTTATTCAGAATAAAGTATTAGGCTAACTTTGTTAGCTGTATTAAGAAACAATGGTATAAGGAAAAATCTGAGACTTAAATCTAATATGTCATTTAAAATGTTATATGCTGATTAATTAACAAAATGCTCACATTAAATGAAATGAAGCACATTATATTACTTTAACAATCAAGATGGCCATAAATCAGTGCAGCTGTTAGGGTTAGTTAGTAGGGTCAACTGTAAGCACTGAATGATTCAATATTTTTAAACAGATCTGTTGAATGCATGTGCCTGCCACTAGTTTCGTTCTTGAATGAATCAGCATTTTTGAACAACTGGGTTGAGTGAATGTTTTAATGATTCACTCATCAAGATTCTTCTTTTGATGTGTTTTTGAACAAATCTGTTAAAGGTGAACTAAGTAACTTTTTTATCTTAACCGAACAGCTTCGGAGTCATTGGAATAGTTATATGACTGTTTTCGGGTTGAATGGTGGTCGTCTCGCACCCCTCGAGCGCCTGTGAGACGAAAAACCACCCTTGCAACTTTGGGCCGGCAGGCCGCCGTCCTCAGCGTCAGGAAGTATCGCGTGATATCAGGTCTCGCGATGTAACGAATTGCTTTACGGCACTGCACACATACACTATCTAAACATTTATATGCTAGCCTTCTGTGTATCATACATACCTCAGTGGACATGGCTCCGTGCGTTCACCGGCTTCTTTGAAAACAAATGCACATGACCAGCGGGAGAAGATGGGAGGGGGGAGAGTCGCCAACGAGTTTTGACGACAGTGTTGTCAAATATCTATTCCGAAGCTGTAGGGGGAGCTCTATAGAGAAACCCGCGAGCAAAAAGCGAGAAAACAGCGAAGAAATCGGCAAAGCTGCATAATGCTGCTTTAAATGAATGATTCAAACAACTCATTCACGTGCGTTTACTTGTTAGTGTCATCCTCTGGTTCAAATGGAAAAAGTGCCGCCTTGTTTTCTGCTCTACTCTGCTGCCATCCATCTCATTGTTTTTAACATGCGGCTTTAGCAAGCTTCGATCAAAGACAACTGTAAACAGGAAGCTGTTACCACAGTATATTCAGCTGAGGTAACACAAGTGCTGCTTAAAGACTCATGGGTAAACTATGGTGCTTTATATAGAATGGGACTGTTTCCGGAGCAAGGCTGTTGTAGTTCCCAACTATTATTATAATTTATAAATGAACCCACAGTGATACACCCATATGCTTGTGTGGTTTCATGGCCCCAGTCTCTCTGATAGAGAACATGATTCATGACTGTAGCTGTAAAAACTACTGCTTTAGTGGCACCCAGGGCTACAGAAAAACAATCTTCACTGAAGAAGATGAAGATGAATAATATCCACTAGCGGTACCAAATGAAACTCTAAAATAATGATTGTCTCCCATACAATCCATCTGACATTGTCAGGTTACAGTAGCATGTCTCAGTTAGCACCTGCTGGTAGATGTCATAACTACACCATCTGTACCCTGCTACTTTCTCCATTGACAGTCATTCAACAATTAGCTGTGTATTCTGATGAGAATTGTTATTATATATATATATATTATATATACTCTATACATACTCAAGCTTTTTGACTTGTTTTCTCAGGTTTTCACCACATACTCCAATGAGGACTACGACAGACGCAATGATGATGTTGATCCCATGGCGGCTTCGGCCGAGTATGAGCTGGAGAAGAGGGTGGAGAGACTGGACCTATTCCCCGTCGAGCTGGAGAAGGGTACGTGACCCGCATTACTAGACCATGTGTGTTTTTAGAGCCTGTGTGGTATGTCCTTAAGGGTCCTTAACTTCCTGTTTCTAAACAAACTGACTGAAGCAGCTTGTTTTGGTCTGTAAAGTAAGCAGCTTTTGCTGATTAGAAAGTCTGAGGGGTTGAACCCTCCCTCCTAAAGCAGTCTGGCGGTTACCATAGCTACTGCACGTGAAATATCACAGCGCAGACATAGATGAGTTGTGTTCAGATGTGTAGCTTTAATATTGCAATGGTAAAATGAAAGTTACACTCAATCCGGGCTTAAAAAATAAGTGATTAAGAACAAGATCATTCCAAGAGGATTATTTGAAATCAAATGTGTTTATAATTGCTAAATAATTATAATCTCAAAATCTGGTCACAGGATTTACACTCACAGGATTAGTCACATACTAATTCTAGATCATTATCCCAATATTTAGTTATTGGCATCTAAAAGCCTTAAACCTCTCTAAAATGCCCATTTACAAATTAAAACATTATATTATTAGTATATTTTACTACAATTCATATACTAATATAATATTTGTTAATATTTTGAATTGCCGTTTACTTCTATACTTTCAATTTTAGTTTGTTTTAGTCATTTTGTTATGTGCTTTTGTAATTTTTTAGGTTTTTTATATTTCTATATAACTTTAATTTATTTGTATTTTAGTACTTAAATTTATTTCAGTTAGTTGTTGAAGCAACATGTCTAATTTTCTCTAAGCTTTTATTAATAATTTGTATTTTATTTCAGCTTTATTTTAATTGCCGAACACTTTTTAAAACATGTTTTGGTTTTAGTTAACAAAAGCAACACTGATTTAAAGATTATGTTTTAGTATTTTGATCATAATACTACCTAGGTAAATAACTAAATCAGTCATTTCCACAGCTTTGCAGCCTAAAGACTTCCTGCACATTATAACTCTGTGTTGTTCATTTACGAGACATGCGAATTAGTCATGATAACACTGTGATTCCTTCCGGTCAGATAAAGACGGATTGGGAATCAGCATCATCGGGATGGGTGCCGGTGCAGACATGGGCCTAGAAAAACTGGGAATCTTTGTCAAGACTGTGACGGAAGGAGGAGCCGCCCACCGAGACGGAAGGTCAGTAGGAGAAACTGTGATGCAGATACGTACATTTATGCTTTCGTCAAAATGAGTAGTGTACATAAGTGTACATGGTTTTGTTATTTTATAAAACAGAAGTTCATCATGCTCGACTGAGTATTCAGTCAACACACATGCAGGAAGGAAGGATGGTGTAGTTTATTGATCTATATTCAGTTGAATCTGACCTTGCAAAGTCGTCTGGGGATTTTCAGACCCTGGAGTGAATCATGGAGGTCATGGAGTAGTTACTTCTCTACCCTTCAAGCTCAAGAGGTTTAATAACAGTAATTCAGCCTAGAGAAGCCCCCTTTTGCTCATGACGATCCTTCAGATCGCAGGAGATTCAGCGAGTGTTATGATTCTTAATAAAAATTCATAACGTTAGTTATTTCTCTCCAGGCTTGAGTCAGTAGGTTAGTGGTGCATTGCAGTGGCTTCCTTCTCATTTTGTCATGACAGTTAGAAACCTAGAAGCCACAGGAGACATACAAATGTGCTGTAACCACATGTGTTTTTCCAAGCACCTCATCCTCACTTTTTGGCTCCTGATTGGTTTTTCTGCTTTCAATCAGACGTACGGCTGCCCTGACAAACAGGCTGCTCGGGCCGTTTTGGATGGGGTTGGATAGTTTGACATGTTTTGTGACTGAGAGGGTCGATCGATCATTTTAACGGCCTGGAATACAAGAAGTGGTTTAGTTAAGTGGGGCACTGATTCACTGCTGCTGTCGGTCAGTTTTCAGGTCTATTTCAGACCGAATAAATTAATCCTTTGGCAATGTCAATTTCTTTACACATAGAGTGATGAGATTGTTCAGTAACTTGGCCCAAGATGAAGCAGCTATTTTACAAATGTGCTTTTTTTCCTCCCTGAGCTGTTATCCTGGTTCTTCTTCCCTTCGGTAGGATCCAGGTGAATGACTTGATCGTGGAGGTGGACGGAACCAGTCTGGTGGGCGTAACCCAGAATTTCGCTGCATCGGTCCTCAGGAACACCAGCGGCACTGTCAAGTAAGGAAACAGAGCAACATTTGCATAGCGACTTTTGGAAAGTATACTAAAATACAGTCAAATCAGTAGTATTGTTAAATACTATTACAATTTAAAATATTTGTTTAATATTTTTATATATATATATAAATGTAATTTATTTCTGTGATCAAAGCTGTACATTACTCCAATCTTCAATGTCACATGATCTTGTGTTGACGAGGTGCTGCAGCCTGCTTAATATTTTTGTGGAAACTGATGCACTGCATCATTTTTTGATGAATTCAGGTAGACCTCAAGCTTTAGTGTATTAGAACTTAATTTCCCTCTATTTAATCAGCATTATCTTCTGTTGTCTCTGACTCACTATCATCTCTAATAGTGCCGTCGAATAGATTGCTGCTTTCTGTCACTTTGACCTGTGTAGTTGTATCTACAATCAAGATGAGGGATTGGGTTGTGGCAATTCAAACAAGCTCACAAATCTGCGTCCTGTTTTCTCTTAATCTGTCCTCGCTAGGCATGGATGGTCTATGATTGTAGTGCAGGAAAATGTGATTAATAGACGAGGCTTAAGCACAGGAACATGTTTAATAATAACTTTTATTTTTGTGGAATACCTTGATTAAAAATCAGTCGCTTTTAATACAGTTGAATGCATACGTCAGGATGGTGAAGTTTTTGATATTATTTGATTATTTTTTATAATGAAGGTCTTTTCCTTCCTGTAAATATGTATACAGTATATTTTCACTAGACATCACGGTTCAAAACAGTACAGGAATGGCAGCTAGTCCACTAGGTCACCTGATTGGCTGGTGTTTGTGTTGCAGGTTTGTGATTGGCCGAGAGAAGCCGGGGGAACAGAGTGAGGTGGCCCAGCTGATCCAGCAGACACTGGAACAAGAGAGATGGCAGAGAGAAATGATGGAGCAACGCTACAACCCCTACATGGAAGAGGACGAAGAGGTAAAACTTCATAAGATACATAATGGACCCTTTAACTGTCAACTTTTTCAATTTGTGACTAATGCAGAATTAGTGTTGCATTTTGGACTTTTTTTTCCAAATCCTATCACTATTTATTTAAAAGTGAAATATTTGCAATTGTAAAATATAAATTCTATTAGGGCTGCATGATTATTCTAAATAAAACCGTAATCAACTTAGTGTGATTAACAAATTGCAAATGCTACGATTTAAATAAATAAATATAAGTATGCGCTGCATGTTTCAGAGTGAAGCGCAGCACTGTGTTCTGACACGAGAGCAGCTCAATACCTGCCGGAGTTTGCAGCGGCTCTGCGCCACACAAACTCAATCTCTGCATCTGCAGTTTGGGTCGATTTAACGTGCATTTGGGAACGCAACATGCGCCGACCATCTTCACATACTTCTAATGAGAAGGAAGCACTTATGAACAAAAGGGAAGCTTTAATGTCTGAAAATAAAGAAATCAAGTCAGCCATAAATATTAGTTGTTTAATTTCATTCTTGTAAAATAAAGAGAGATATTACAGTAATATTTCAAATTTTTTGTTATTTTTAGATTTTTATTTATTAATAACAATAATAATCATTATTATTTTTATCACTATTTTATAGCCATATTAATATATAATCTCAAAATTTTGCCCAAATTGTGCTGCCCTGGAAACAAGCATTTTATATTCTTTTTTAAATCACAATCAATCATAATTTTTGTCAGAAAAAACACAATTAGATTTTTTTCCCCTAAATAGTGCCGCCCTACTTTCCATTTTTTAAACATGTTTCCTAAACTCTCCACCATTACTAGGTTTTAAATTGTATTTTAGTAGTGATATACACTCATTTGTCAAGGATAACACAATAAAGATAAAACTTGTTTCCATTGCAGTCCTTGATGTAAAGCACAAACTTCACTCCTAGTGACAGGTTACTTTGGCATTGCATGCTATTATAAATACAAAGCTACAATAAGCTTCCACATTTGCAAAGTTTACAATCACAATTAAACATCCACTCAATACACTAATACAAATTCATCACTAAAACAACCTATATAATAACCAACTTTTGACTTTCAAACTAAAACCAACAATTAATTGAAATACTTAATATCCAGAGGCAAATTATTCCACATTTGAGCCCCTAAGTATTCGAAAGACCTACGACCATACAAAGTTTTAAACGATATAATGTAATATATCTAGCCTGGTAATACCTGACTCTGCTACTTCGCTTTGCTTCGTAGAGAGAGTCTGGAGTTCCTTAATAGATAAACGTTTTCTTTACCGCCTGGGGGCGCTAGTCTGAAGCTTAAAATCATTGGTTACCCGTAAGCCAATCACATAACGTTTGGTTATGGTGTGTGTTATGCGCATGCTCAGCCGCATCTAACTTCCACTGTAAACACATGTATGATGCGAAAACAAAACCATCGAGCGAAATACCGGAGTGAACATGGCTGTGAACGACTTTTGCAGATTATGTGAAGTAAATCTACGCATCCACGGTACAATCAGCGTCTACGTCACGGCTCTCAGCCCGCCCTCTGTTCGTTGATTGGCCGGCTGTTTTCAGGCCGGAGGAAAACGGAAAGCTATTACGCTGTCTCAGACTGAGTACAGAAGCGAAATGAAATTGAGCGGAAGTACGAAGTCTGACGTAGTCAGGCTATAAT